>NC_134864.1:54576666-54876666 GCF_049852395.1 Peromyscus maniculatus bairdii | reverse complement strand
AAAAGCCCTTTAGCAGAGAGAGTCGGGGCCGATGGATTAGGATCCAGGTCCTCCTGAGTTTTCTCTCTGTTTCTCTCCCCTCTAAATTTCTATCTAATATTTCCTGCCCCTGCTCAAGAGTGCCCTGGGGGAAAGTGGGGGTGGGATGGCCCCCCCCTCATTTCATACCTCAATGTCAGATGTCGTGGAAAGTGACACTCCAGTACCACCTTCCCTGTGCAGGGAGGTCCGAGTGTCTGCCGTATTCCTCAGTCTTTCTGGTTATGATAACATCCACAGACACCCTTGGGTCTTGAGATTCTTACTCAGTGTGTGTGTGTGTGGGGGGGGTACTGGTTTTTTGTTTTTGTTTTTGTTTTTCAAGACGGGGCTTCTCTGTGTAACAGTCCTGGCTGTCCTGGAACTCACTTTCTAGACCAGGCTGGCCTCGAACTCACAGAGATCCACCTGCCTCTGCCTCCCAAGTGCTGGGACTAAAGGTGTGCGTCACCACCGCCGCCTGGCTGGGGTTACTGTTTTTGTTTCATTCTGTTTTGCAAGAAAAACAAGAATCAGATGAAAATGGGGGAAAGGTATAAAATAGCAATTTACTCCAGAGGAAACAAAAAAAGCCCACCATCACGTGGAGAATAGCTTTTGCGGGGTAGACAAAACCAAATAACTGTTAAGTTAGGGTTTTTGTTTTCCTTTAGCCCAGTGACTCCCAGAGGAGGTGGTGTGGCAATCAGATGATTCCCTGCTGGCTGGAGTATAGATCGGGTGACTGTGGCTTCCATCAATAGCAGATTCGACCAACCTTATGCAGCAGGAGCTACACAAAACTGCTCTTAATCAAGACACTTTTATCCCTGAAATTACTTGGCTAAACAATCGAGCAGCTTAAAAAATAACCAAACAAGCGGGGCAGTGGTGGTGCACGCCTTTGATCCTAGAACTTGAGAGGCAGAGGCAGACGGATCTCTAAGTTCGAGGCCAGCCTGGTCTACAGAGTGAGTTCTAGGACAGCCAGGGCTTCACAGAGAAACCCTGTCTCCAAAAACTTAAACAAAAAAAAAGTTACAAAGTAAAACTAAACAATTTAAATACTCAGCACTGGAGAACTGATTAGATAAATGGTAATGTGTTGACTGGTCACACAGAGCTGTGAACCAGTTAAAACTGCTCACAGGAGTGTGCACTGTGATGGAAGTACTTCCCTTAGGACTTAAGATCCATAAAGCCAGAAAAGTGAGCCTGAGGGTACGTGACCTCAGTTGCAGCATTTGGGGGCAACCTGGGTCATGTAGCAATGCCGTCTTTCAAAATGGAAGGGAGAAAGGGAGAGAAGAAAGCATAGAGAAGGAGGAAGAGGAAAAAGAGAAAAGCCAGCTGTTGTGGTGGCAAATGCCTTTGACCCTGGCACTCGGGAGACAGAGACAGGTGATTCTCTGTGAGTTCAAGGCCAGCCTAGCCTACATAGCAAATTTCAGGCCATCCAAAAATACACAGTGAGACACTAACTCAAAAACCAAAAACAAGACTACAAAACGGCACATTATAATCTACTTAGGAAAGGTATTCACACATGAACAAAACTGAAAGCTAATATAGAGAATTAAAATATTCTAGATCATTTCCCCTCCTTTTCAGGATTTTCTCTAATGTTGGTGATATCATATTTTTTTGTTTTAAGAATGGGTTAGACCAAAATGGTACATGGGTTCTGAACCCAGAACTGAGAATTAAAGGCTTATGTTTTCTTGTTCTTCCTTCCTTCCTTCCTTCCTTCCTTCCTTCCTTCCTTCCTCCCTCCCTCCCTCCCTCCCTCCCTCCCTCCCTCCCTCCCTCCCTCCCTCCCTCTCTCTCTCTCTCTCTCTCTCTCTCTCTCTCTCTCTCTCTCTTCTTTCTTTCTTTCTTTCTTTCTTTCTTTCTTTCTTTCTTTCTTTCTTTTCTTTTCCCCAAAACCAGATGCACCACTGGCCTTCTGAGGCCTTGATTTTTCCATCTGCACAGTGGGTTAACACTAGTTTCTTTTATCCCAGAATGAACTGAACGTTCATGAAACCTTCGGCTCACTGGACATAGTGAGTAAGTGTGCTTCTAGGAGAGTCTCGAGAGGCAAGATGGAGAGGAAAAGACAAATAGGCACTAATTAACTTTCAAAGGAAAGATTATCCGCTTTAATGGGAGATGCGTGTGCACCGTGCCCTGAGTCCGAGTCGTTGGTGCGCTCCCTGTTAGTTGGGCAACTCCAATTTAAGGTACGCTGTGAACCTTTGGGCTTTGAAGATAGGAAGCTGCCATCCAGACACATGAGCCAGGATTCCGGCCTCCTTGTGCAGAAGTGTGCACTCTGAAGAGTCACACACAATAAGCAGTTTGAGCGGACGGACTGATGATGTGTAAGAAGAGCCCAACGTCCACGTGATGAGGGAAAGAGCAAGACATTTTGCAAGGCTGGTTTAATTTCCAGGCTCTTTGTAACTCGGCCTGTCTCCTTTAGCCGGCACAGACAAGGGAGATTAGATTATCTCGTTTCCTGTGAAGGTTATTCAGCCCCCCAATCCCATTAAGTCACCCTCTGCACTCCAGTGCACCGGCCTTCCCCAGGTTATCAGCGCAGGGAGAGCAAACAGAGACACTGGGATCCGGTTTGTTCAGGAAGAAAGTCAAAGCCAGTTTGAAAGGGTGACAGGCAGCTGCCGGGAGCTGAGGAACTCAATTAGACTGAGCGACAACTATCTCATTATCTCCTCCGAAATGATTTAAATTCGGAAGAATGGAAAAGTTTTAAGTAAACTTGTCACACCGACAGTCTAGATGACTGAATCTCCTTCGCAAAAAAAAAAAAAAAAAAACAAAACTTTTAAGCACCCACTTGCGTATTTATTTATTCTAAGCGCAAAGCGGCTGTGATAATTACGCTGTCAGATTCGCTAAGCTAATGAGCAGTCACCAGAGTGGAAGGACTTGCCTCGCTGCGGATGACTGGGGGAGAGCCGTCTACTGCCTCCCCTCTTCTCCCCTTCCCTTTCTATCTTTTCCTTCTCCGCTTTTCCATTTTCTTTTACAGTGAGTCAGGAAGGAGAGCCTGGCAGCCTGCGACGCACTGAATCCTTTTGATTAGATTCTCTCTTTCAGTCCCTCTCTCTCCCCCTCTCTCCCCTTCTCCCTCTCTCTCTTTCTCTCTCCCTCACTCCCTCTTCTTTCCTCTCCCCTCCCACCTCTCTCCTCCTTCCTTCTTCTCTCCCTCCTCCCCCTCTCCATTTCCCATCCCTACTTTTGAGGGACAAGGCAGCCTCCAGGAAACCCAAGCTTTTCAAGTCACTGCCTCCATGGTACAAAGAGGTTTCTCCTGGAGACGACACTCCTAAATTGGCTTGTATTTGAGTTTACAGAGCCATCTGCAAAGTATGGACACTGTTTATTTCCGCCGTTTGTGCTGTGGTGTGAACTAAAGGAAAGTACAAAAGGGTGTAATATACATCCCCGTGGGGAAAAGCCATATGCATAGTAGGAACCCTAGAATGGGCCTTCCATACCCATGGGTTTCCTGACTGCAGAATCCATCAGATTCAGGCAACCCCACAAATTCAGGGGACTGTCTCTGGGCTTGACGTGGGCCAATTTTTCTCTTGTCATCATCTTTTAGATTAAACAGTGTGTACTGCATTAGGGTGTTGTGGATATCGCTCTATATAAATAAAACACTGATTGGCCAGTGACCAGGCAGGAAGTATAGGTGGGACAAGGAGAGAGGAGAATTGGGGGAACAGGAAGAAGGAGGGAGAGACACTGCCAGCCACCGCCAGGACAAGCAGCATGTAAAGATGCCGGTAAGCCACAAGCCACGTGGCAAGGTATAGATTTATAGAAATGGGTTAATTTAAGATATAAGAACAGTTAGCAAGAAGCCTGCCACGGCCATACAGTTTATAAGCAATATAAGCGTCTGAGTGATTATTTTATACGTGGGTTGTGGGACTGTAGGGCTTGGTGGAACCTGGAGAGAAGCTCTCCAGCAACATTAGGGGTGACGGGTAATCTAGAGACAATTGAAAGGACATTGTACGTGTGTGTGATACGCACAAACGCTTCTGCTTTACATGAGAGATTCAGTGTCTTTTCGCACATGCACCAGTCCTGGACCGTGGCACAAGGGATGACTTTATTTCAAGTTTTGATCTTTTGGCGGTCTAGTGACACACTCTCTCCTCACTGGGTGGTGGCAGAACTGTTCCGTGTTCCCCGTCGCACAGTCACCAGGGAAACAACCAGCTCTACGGTGTATAGTGTGGGTAAGCTCTCACATCCCGTAGGTTAGGTGTGTTCAATGCTTGCTGTGGTTGTTATTGTTTTGAGGTAGGGTCTTATTAAATACATTTTTGTATTAGTTTATGTACGTGGGCATTTTGTCTGCATGTATGTCTGCACAGCAGGAGAGGGCATCAGATCCTGTAGGACTACAGCGGTAGACCCTTGCAAGCCACCATGTGGGTGCTGGGAATTGAAGTCAAGACTTCTGAAAACAGGGCCAGTGCTCTTACCTGCTAAGCCGACTCTCCAGCCCCTTTAAAATGCATTTCTGATGGAGCTGGAGAGATGTCTCCGTGCTTAAAAGCAACAATTGTTCTTCTAGGGGACCAGTTCTTAGATTCAGTTCCCAGCACCCATACCACAGAACACAGAGAATTGGTTTTCAGCCTGAGGGTTGTGACCCCTTTGGGATTGCATACCAGCTAGCCTGTATATCAGATATCCTGTACCTCCAGTCCCAGGGGATCCAGTGTCCCATTCTGGCCTCCACAGGCACTGCATGCATAGTGCACAAACGTACATGCAGGTAAAACACCCGTACACATAAGATAAAGAATCTATTTTTGATGTATGATATCTGTTACCTTTCTTCTGTGCTGGGGATTAAACCCAAGGACTTATGATGGTTTACCAAGACATGTCCCATGGTAAGCCAAGGAACATCTGTCTATGTATAAAAATGAGGGTAATACATAAAGATATTTCAAAATAGTTTTTTATGATTTTATCAAAGTCATGCCTTAGAGTCTATTTAGACTCTCTTTAAAGCAGTGATTCTCCACCTTCCTAATGCTGCGACCCTTTAGTACAGTTCCTCATGTGGTGGTGACCTCGCCCCCAACCATAATATTATTTCATTGCTACTTCCTAATTGTAATTTCACTACTATTATGAATTGCGATATAAATACCTGATATGCAGGATATTTGGCATACAGGTTATCTGATCTGCAACCTCCAAGGGGTCGCGACCCATAGGTTGAGGACCATTGCTCTGGCGACTAATGTTTCTGACAGATCTTTTAACCTTCCACAGTATATTTAGCCCCACGTGATGCTCTTTGCCTGCCCTTGCCGGGACTGCAGTCTGGACTCCTTGGCTTGGCATTCTAACTCTTTCCCCCATGGGTTCCAGGCCCTTCCCCAATTTCAACTGTGTTCGTTTGGCGGGCAGGCACTGAATCGAATTTCCCAAGTTGCCTTGGGAACACTTGGCAACTATCAAAGATCTGGAACAGTGAGTCAGCCCTGAGTCAGTATAGGTTATTAGGAAGTTTGCCTATTTTGACGTCTCTTCGGGTAACAACAGATGTTACAGCCGGTGGACAAAATAGATGCCCTGTGGAAGATCTCAGGAAATCATATGCTGATGCTTTTCTCTTTTCTTCCCTACAGAGGAGTCTCTGTTTGCGGTTTCGGGAGTGGAGCTAAAGCCAGAAGCGTGTGACCTGTCGGCCTCCTGCAGGACGGGTCACTACCTACCCGGGTTCAACAAATGTTGGTGAGAAGAAGAGGTGAACCCATCCAGATCCTAGCAGGTACACAGTCCCAGAACCAACGAGACCCACACTCCTCTTCAGAACCCCATTTCCTAAGCTGGGGAAGAGGTGAGGATGTCCGTGGCTACTTCTTTCACTCCTGGAGCTGGAGTGGGCTCCTGAGTCACAGCTTGTGAGGATTTCCAGAGCTCCAGTGGCGTGGTTTTCCTTAACGAGGTAGGCCTCTCTGTTAGCTGGCAGGACTCGTCGGGGCTCAAGTTGACCCACAGACCCACTTTCCCCAAAGCCTGAGAGGTTTCCTGGGGCTGTGGGATATCCAGTGCTGACACCCACCGCTCCGGCTAAGTCGACATGCTCCACCGTCTTTGCCATCTCGTCAGGCAATCTCAAGGAGTGAAAGGCATTATGGGAAATTTTCCCAGGTCCACCAGACCCTAGCATGTGCTAGCATGCACAGAAGCCTGACGGGACACTCCCCAACGCCAAGTACAGGCACCCCTGTGCGTCTCAGGAGCACTGCCTACTCTGAGCCTCTGCCTTGAGTGGAAAGGACAGTAATCCAGCCAGAGTTAGAGTGAAAACCACACGCAGGGTCAGCCAGATTCCAGACCATAATCACTACTCTATGACTGGGCCACCCAGTTGGCAACCACAGATGGGCCGTGTCTCCTGGGTGGAAACCATTGGCATATCCCCGGGGTGTGCACCCCAGGGTCACTCACATGGCGTTTTCCAGCTCTTTGTGGCTGTCTATTGGATCTCTGTTTCTGACTGTGATGACTGAAAGGTGTCTGAGCATCAAGGATGTCCGCTTTCTGGGCTCTTCCCCAATCATCGGTCTTCAGAGAACAGGGAAGTTTAGAATCACGGCTGTTCCCCAGAAGAAACTCCTAAGCTTGCGTCTTGACAATGCACAACTGGAATTACAACTAGCAATATAATCATGGCGTTGCCCATGCAAGACAGTTTCTAGGGCAGAGGTTTTTTTGCTTGCACCATTTCAAACTACCTAGTTGGGAGCAGGATGAACTCGAACTACAATTCCTGAAGTGAAGGGTTGGTCCCTCGTACCGTTATCAAAGACGCCATTCCTTCTCCAACTGAAGACTGAACCCAGGGCCTGGTGTGTGCTACACAAACACTTTCTACGCCCCCCCCCCATCAAAGATAAGACCAATGAGGAGGGCCTCAAATGCTTGTCTCCCTTAGTGTTACTGTTATTTCTATTATGGCTACAGACTCATCCTACTTTTAAAAAATTATTTAAATTTTAAACAACAACAAAAAGCCAGGTGGTGGCAGCTCACACCTTTAATCCCAGCACTCAGTATGCAGAGGCAGGAGGATCTCTGTGAGTTCCAGGCCAGCTTGATCTACAGAGTGAGTTCCAGGACAACCAGGGCTACACAGAGAAACCCTCAGAAAATCAATAAATAGGTAGGTAGGTAGGTAGGTAGATAGATAGATAGATAGATAGATAGATAGATAGATAGATAGATAGATTTAAATTTTATTTGTTATGAGCGTTCTGTCTCGTGTAAGTGTGTGTGCCACGTGCAAAGCCTGGTGCGTGAGGAAACCAGAAAAAGGCATCCGATCCCTGGAACTGGAGTGACAGACAGTTGTGAGCCAGCATGTGGGTGCTGGGAACAGAACCTGTGTCCTCTGCGAGAGCAGCCAGTGCTCTTAACCACTGAGCTGTCTCTCTACTGCCAATTTTGTCCTACTTAAGCAGCCAGAAGGGAGGGAGAAAGGCCTTTCTGATCTCCAGAGGATTCCCGCAAAGAGCTGCTACCTCTAGACATAAAACTGGTCACAGTGGGCCGGGCGGTGGTGGCGCACGCCTTTAATCCCAGCACTTTCGGGAGGCAGAGGCAGGTGGATCTCTGTGAGTTCGAGGCCAGCCTGGGCTACCAAGTGAGTTCCAGGAAAGGCGCAAAGCTACACAGAGAAACCCTGTCTCGAAAAAAAACAAAAACAAACAAACAAAACAACAACAACAACAACAACAAAAAACTGGTCACAGTGGAAAATCGAGTGGATACGGTATGTGACGCTCCATTCCAGCAGTAGTGGGAGGGAGGAGGCCGATTTAGCCTCTATTGGAGTAACCTCTTGATATCCCTAGGCCTCTGTCCTAACGTGGAGATGAAACCTGTTGAAGATGAACCACAGCTGGGCAAAGCTAGAGCAATTAAACTGTCTCATGAACGGCATGGCATCTGGAAGGCTGGCCAGCGTTAAAGAGAATAAGGGCCGTGATCACCCCGACACTGGGGGCCCGCAAATCTTCTCCTCTGAATTGGGTTGATGCTAAAATATTCACTTTTCAGGAGAGTCGAAATGTAAATTGGGGTCTTAGGGCTTTCTTCCCTAGAACAGAAAATCTTCACAGCAATTTTTCCCCACCATTTGTCTTGCCAAACTTTTCCAAACTGACCTTTGCCGATGCTTTCTTGTAACACGATGGTCCTGGCAATTCTTCTCTGAACCAGCAGCAGTAAACCCTTCGTCCCAGGTAGCAGCATCACCGCAGTCACCAACATGATGAGAAGGAGCTGGCAACGTGGAGCAGTAGCCACTGCTTCCATGGTCCCACCACTGTTTGTTGTGGTTCAGTCCGGTCCAAAGCTTCTCCCAAGTCTCCTAGGCCGGCCTCAAACTCGGGATCCTTCTGCCTCTGTCTCCTTCAGCAAATCCTACTGCTGTGCGCCACCATAACCAGCTGAGTGTAGCTTGGGCCTGAGCTGGGGCCACCGGCACCAGCTCCTCAAAATGAAGACTCTTGGTAGAGCCACAAAAATATCAGTTTGGGACTTTTAAATAGATACTGACGTCCACGACAAAGAAGTGTTCTGCATGCCAACCATCCACGTCACAGGTGCGTCTCGTGTGTCTCTTTAAAACTTGGTGTGGTTCCACCCACGGATGCGGTGAGTTTCAACTTTGGTTTGTGAAATCGGAGGTGGATTTAAGATATTTTTTGATGGGTCTCACTTTGTAGCCTTGTTTGGCCCGGAACACACGGAGATCCACCTGCCTCTGCCTCTCGATTGCCGGGATGAAAGGTTTGTGCCACCACACTGTGGTGATGCCTTTGGTGGCTAGAGAGATGGTGGGGGCTTAAGAGCACTGGCTGCTCTCTCACAGGGTCAGGTTTGGTACCCAGCACCCGGATGGTGGCCACAACCACCTATCACTCCGGTCCCAAAGAATGCAGCGCCCTCTTCTGGCCTCCCTGGGCACTGCATGAACGAGGTGCACAGACTTACCCCTCAGGCAAAGCACACATAGCAACCCACACACATGACAATAGATAAATGAGTATTTTAAGATGGCATAGTCCTTTATCACCACCTTTTTAAAAACTGAAATATGGAGTTCCACCAGTAACCGCAGTAGTGTTTAGCGAGTTCCCTTTACTAGATCTGTACTCTGTTACTCGTTTTCATTTTGTTTATTTTTCATTCCCTTCCAGGGCTACAGCCATCCTGTTTCATTGTGTCCGCTGACTATGAAGCTTCCTGCCCTGTTCTCTTCTGGATCAGAGATCCCTGTTCTCTCTCCTGTCACCTGGAATACTTAAAATGTGATGTTCAAGGCAGCGATACAATACATGAAGAGGATGCGGAGCAAGGTCACTGCTACTGTTGTTGCCTACACAAACAGACGTAAACAGAGGTGGCGGGAGAAGAGGCCTGCAGAACAGTGTCCAGCATTTGGACAATCCCCTGGGCCAAAAGCTCCGTGTCTTTACAGGACAGATTGAGAGACAGACAACTGGGGCGTTCTGGAGCCAGAGCAGGTACTTGCTGAGGCCTGCCTCACGTGTGTCCTTACAATTCTTCCCAACTCAGAGACTCCTGCGACAGGAGGGCTTAGTCTGGCTTAGAGAGAAGGTGGTCTCTTGGATAAAGTTGTCAACAAATGGACTTGCTGGCGGCTATTGGTGGTGACCCCAGGGATGTGTTCTTCCTTTGCTGGCTATCGGGATGCATTACTGCTTCAATTACCCAGATTTTAGGAGCTTACGTTGAGCTCCTGGCTAGAGCTGAGTTTCAGTCTATCACCTGCTACTGAAGCCTAATTGTCTGCGGGGACTGAGAAAGCAATGGGGAGCCGAAGCTTCCATTGATGGTGGAGATACTAGAGTTCCAGAGACGTAACTCAAGCTCTGGGGCACCATCAGACACACGTGCACACACAGCACCCCCGGCAGGGGATCCACCCCGGCTGGGGATCCACCCCAGCTGACACTTGTGCCTCCTAAAGGAAGCCTGGGAAACTCAAATTACTTCATCAAGGAGTCGTCTCATGAAATCTAGTAGCCTAGAAACCAGAGACCACTAGGAGAAGGAAGCAATTAAGAGAGAATTTTGAAATGGTAACTGTCCACCCAGTGTCTTGGAGGAAAAGGAATGCAGATGGTCTCCCCGAAAAGCTGCCTTTGTGTATATTAGCAAGCTATTGGACAAAGTCTGCCCGCCGCACCTGCCAGATAAAACAGTGTGGGCTGGACGGGGCGGGCAGGGTGTACGCATAAAAGACAGGTCTTATTCAACCTAGAAACATGCCCATAGGGGTATGGTAAAGGATTCAGACTTCGGTCCTGCTCTGGTCAAGGATTTCTATTGATGATTTGAGTAAATCAGAGAAAATACATAACTTACTCATACAACTCACTGAAATAAGCACTACTGCTATTATTATCCCACCCTACAAATGGAAACTGAGGCCCGGCAAAGTTAAGCGATTTCTCTAAGGCAGTATGCCAGAGTTCAAGTGCAAACCTCACGTCTAAGTGTGTCCAGTGTCTGAGATCTTCCTGATAAACACATCTCAATTGGATCTGTAGACTGTTGAAGAGGCAGCTGATGTTTCACGTCGGCTCATGATTCAGAGGACTCAGACCTGGCTAGTCACAGCGAGTCAAAACAATACTTACTCCCGTCAGTTTTTATCTGATTTAAATTATTACACATTGGCCTTAAAATGCCTACAACGTAAGTAAGGCCTTGACTTAGTGGAAAGTGGGTCTTTTAAGTACAAGGTGAATTAATTATATAATCTGTCGGCCCCCAACAGATAATGCTAATCCCTTCAGGCTACAGAAATGAAAGACTAAGACAAGACGATGCCCCACACGAAGAAAAGCAGCTTGGTCTCTGATCTGGGCACATTTGAATCATGAAGCTCAGCTCCACGTATCACATACCACACTCTAAAGAAAGCATCATATGAAATAGATGTGTATTGTGCACCTATTAGTCTGCCCATCTAATCTTGCATAATCTTAGCAGTACTAAGACATAGTAGAGCTTCCAGAGAGCACTCAGAGGCAGATAGAAGTAGCTAGGGTTGGCTGCACAAACTGGCCCCAAAGCACACAAACTTCCCCCCAGCACACCCCCAACTCTGCTGTGTGCTCCAAGGTGGACGACTGGGACAAAACACATGGAGGGACAGCTGCTGTAAGAGAAAACCCAGGAGCCAGAGACAGTCCTTCCAGTGGCAGATGGCTGTCACAGAGCAAAGGGGCTGCCAGCGGCTGGGCCACTGCAGGTCAGTACAGGCTGCTGCTGCTGCTTTGGAGAGTCAGGAGGACTCACCTGCCCACGAGCAGGGACTGAGTCCCCTGAGCTGGCCCCCCTGCCCATGAACAGGGACTGAGTCCCCTGAGCTGGCCCACCTGCCCATGAACAGGGACTGAGTCCCCACTGCAGTGGTGGCTTCCTCTGCCCCCTGGATGATACAGAGAGCAATCACCAAGATTCCTAGTTGGAAGTGAGAACAGCTGGTCCTTCGGATCCTTAGCTTGACCTCTGAGCATCTGGGACAGATCACACTGGGGTTTCTGTAAGACCCTGCTGCTGCAAGAGTAGGTAAATTTGTTTTATTTTCTATGAAAGCATTTTTTTTTAATTAAATTAACAAAATCATCCTCTTTAGTTAGGTGGTGGTTGCGGATGCCTTTAATCCCAGCACTCAGGAGGCAAGAGGCAGGCTCATCTGAGTTCAAGGCCAGCCTGGTCTACAGAGCGAGTTCCAGGACAGCCAGGGCTACACAGAGAAACCTTGTTTTGAAAAACAAAAACAAAAATTATCCTCTTTAATTCTAAGTGGAAGATAAATTAATTATGTTTGTGTTTTCTCTCTCCTTTAATGAGATTAATAAAAATTATGTATACAGCTCTAAAACATTCAAATTTCCATCATTCCTTGATTTTGTAAAATGAGCATTCCTGCTGTGTGTGCATTTTTTCTTCCCATGTTTTTGTTGATTCTTTTGCTAGAGACACACTTGGCTTTTAAAAGCATAATTATTTGTAGGCCAGCCTAGCCTACAGAGTGAGTTCCAGGACAGCCAGGGTTTTTACACAGAGAAACTCTGTCTTGGAAAACAAAGAAACAAACAAACACATAATTATTTGTACTCCATTTGATTAGCAACACTTAGCCATTACTGTTGTTCCTTTGGGAGTTCTGTCTCTGGATCATCCGTAATCAGATGGTACTTCCTGCCTCCTTAGTGGGCGGGGAGGACAACATGATTTGTTCTACCACTGGTTTGTGAGAGGGAGTGGTCAGTGTCATCTCTGGGCCAAGCATTCCCTGGATTACCACTGCAGGGCTCTCCGGATTTGCTTTGTTTTGTGGTTTGAGGTCCCAGGGGCCAGAAGCACTCAAGATGAGCCAAGGATGAGGAGATAGAGGACAGAGTTCCCGAATGACGCACACAGTGGGAGAGAGGCGGAAAAATTTCTACTTGGACTGGAGAGATGGGTCAGAGGGTAGAAGCCCACCCAGACTGCTCTTGCAGAGGACCCACGTTCGGTTTCTAGTAGTTTCCAGCACCCACATCAGGCATCTTGCAACCACTTGTAACCCCAGCTCCAGGGGATCCGATTCCCCTTTGACCTCTGAGGACACTCCCACATGCACATACCCCTGCCCCGCCCCCCACGTACACATAAAACAAACAAACCTTTACGCTATTTAAGCCACTAATATCTTGGAGTTGTTACTAAGTATAACTGAAACTTTCCTGACCAGGACTGGGCCCATGAAACACAGACCTACGCTGTCCACCTTTGGTGATGAAAGTGCTGTAGACTTCCACCTGTCACTTTGTTTCTTTTGTGTCGTTGTTGGTTCTGGGGGTTGACTCCAGGGCCTTGTACATGCTAGGCAAGTGCTCTACCGTGCCACAAGGCTGTATCCCTAGCCCTTATGCTTCGATCTAAGTGATTAAGTCTACACCACCAGCCCTTGGCTCTCTCAACAGCTCCCGGCATGTAGCCAAGTGTGGCTGATGCCTCCCGTTCAGGGACAAAGTGCAGTTCCGTTCATGTCGGAAGTTATGTTGGACGGTGCTGGCTGGGTTAGGGCTTTTATGAAAGCTGATAATGACACCCGCTAACATGTCTGAATGTTTTGGGTACGCACATCTAGCAACACCTTAGAGTTAGTCTTTAAACTTTCACCGTTTTAAAAGTGAGCTCTCTGGGAGAAAGGAACGGCGCTTACCTTCGAGAAGCAAACCTATCCTCCCGAGCAATTAGGTTCCCTAGAACCGAACAGCTCAAGAAGCCGTTTCCCGAAGGTGACGTTGACATCTTTTCATTCCTCTTGACACCTTTCGTAAATGAACCCCCAAGCTATTGTTATCTCCGTCCATCTCCTCAGAGCCTACAAGCCTCATATTTTTGTATTCCTAACTCTCCTCTGTCTCTAGGAGGGACAGTGTGTCCTGAGAAGACCTGATGTGTGTGCATCGTTGAATAAATGGTTTATTATCAATATTGTGAGTATTTTCAGTGGCTATTACATGAAGGTATTGTGGGAGTCCAAAACGAACCAGATGTAAAAATATTCATCCAAATCTACTTATTGACTCATTCAACAATCATCTGAGATCCAGAAACACAGAGTAGTTAACATTCCCCTCAAGGGGACTTGATTTGGCAGCACATATGTTAATATTGGAATAATACAGAGAAGATTATGAAAGAAGGACCCTGTACAACAATCTCTCTGTGTGACTCTCCCTCTGTCTGTCTCTCTCTCTCTGTCTGTCTCTCTCTGTCTGTCTGTCTGTCTGTCTCTCTCTCTCTCTGTGTCTCTCTCCAAAATACATGTTTCCCCGGAGCATCCTATAGTCTGATGAGAGTTAGTGGAGTATACGTCAGATTCGGTGAGAGCAGAGCTCAGAGGAGACGATGATAAACTTCATCCTGAGAGAATCTGCAAGGCGGGCGGTGGGAGGAGAAAAGAGGTCTGCACAAGAGACACACAGATCAGGATGTTCCTGCCTGAGGAGGTGAAACCCGGAATTCAACGGTCTAGCCCACCAGCGTATCATTTCTCATGGAAGTCCAGAATGGGGCCGGGAAGGGAACTCATTGACTGAAGGCCTTTGCTGGAAAGCCTGACAACCAGAGTTCCACCCCAAAGACTCCTATGAGAACCAGCTTCTGTGGCTTGCCCTCTGACCTCCACACACATGCCATGCACAGCATGCATGCGCTACCCACCCACATATAGAATAAATCAACACTTTTAAGTCCATAAGTGGGATTTAATTAGTGGGCCAAGAGCACAGGAAACCACTTCCTTCTCCTCTGTATCCTTAGCACCTTGGACCTCAGGCTGGTTCCCATCTCTGTCCTAAGATTCCCCTGCATTTCCAAGCTACGTCAGGAGCATCTGTGCCCAGCGGGACAAGAAGGTATCTCTTCCATTGGAAGAAACCCCAATGGAATTACATATATCATTCCATTTAAAATTTTTGAGATTTTAAATGGGGGGAAGGGTCTCACTCTGTAGCCTGGGCTAGCCTGGAACTTATGACAGTCCTCCTGCCTCAGCCTCCTGAATGCTGGGACTACAAACATTAGCTACCATGCCGGGCTTCGTGCATACTGCTCTTTACCGCCCATGGGCCAGACTGCCGCCTCTCCTCTCCTGAAATGCAGGGGGGATTGGAAGTTTCAGACTGTTCAGAGTTTCCTTCTGACCGGAGGTGGGCCAGCCTTTCCTGAGGGGCAAAAATTCTGAAGAATCATGACAAAGGTTGGGAAACTCCATCACATGTGACTCTTAACTGAAAAGATGGGAATATTGTTGGTAGACAAGGCATAGATCTTCTGTAGCTCCATGTTGTTTGAGTCCTGTAGCCATCATAACTGTGAGGCAAATAAATCTCTTACTTCATAACATACTCTGTCCCAGGTGTTTTATTATGGCAATATAAAATAGACTAACACAGTCAAAACATTAGCTGACAGAAATTGGTAGCAAGAGAAGGTATTGTGGGAAGAAAGGCAAAGACTAGAGTCCTTCTGTGCAATGGAAGTCAGGAAAAGCATGCGGTGACCTGTTAAGCCGGAGTGAACGGGACTGGGGGATGGCTGTGTGTGTGTGTGCTAAGAGCACTGGCTGCCCTTTCAGAAGACACAGATTTGATTCCCAGCACCCAAATGTCGGCCCACAACTGTCTGAAGCTCCAGTCCCGGGGGATCCGACACCTCCTCTGATCTCCATAGCCACTGTACACATGTGGTACACAGACATACACATGGGCCAAACACCCATGTACGTGGAATGAAATGAAGGTTAAAAATGTAAAAACTACAAAAGAGTGTGCTTATATGTATTCCCCAATTGTGTATTTTTTAAAAAAGGTTTATTTATTTATTATGCATCCAGTGTTCTGCCTACATGTATCCCTGCAGGCCAGAAGAGGGCACCAGATCTCATTACAGATGGTTGTGAGCCACCATGTGGTGGCTGGGAATTGAACTCAGGACCTCTGGAAGAGCAGCCAGAGCTCTTAACCTCTGAGCCATCTCTCCAGCCTGAATTGTGTATATTTAAAAGAAAAAGAAAAAGAAAGAGAAAAGCCAGAGTGAAGTAGGAAAGGCCATGATATGTTGGCTGCTGATCCCTGGTAACTTATAGGGAGCTGCCTCCATTTACAGAAAAGCAAGACAGGTTAAAGAGAGTTGGCCAGAAAACGGAAGTACACCCCTTCGGAAATTCTCTCCCAAAGGGACAGAGGAGGTGGATTAGCAGCAGAGAGAGAGCAAGGGCCGTGAGTTTCCCTATTTTGTTTAGCACAGGAGAGATGATGCACTTTCATAGGCTGAAGGAAGCTGGCAGCATCTGGGGCTAACATAAACCAACCTGGCTTCTCCCACCCCAGCTTTGTCTGGCTCCTCACCCCAATATCCCTCTCAGACAACTCCCTGGCCTGTTTCAAGCCTTTGGGCCGATGTCACCTCTGAGGGCAGCTTCCCGAAGCCGCCTCTGTGACGGGCAAACCTCCTGCACACTAATCCCCTAAACCTGCTCCATGTTCCTAGCACAGGTCATCCATCACTTGATTTCATGCTCAGTAATTTACGATTTGCTTTGGGTGACAGTTCCTGTTCCTCTCTCCCCTTCTAGAAGGCAAACTCCACATGCACCTTTATGGCAGTGACTGACAAATATACCTTGAAGAGTGCCTTGGTTTTTTATCTTGATTTTTTTTTAAAAAATATTTTGCCCTTAAATAAAGGTATTCTTTCAGAATTTCTTATGTGTGTGTCATGAATTACATACTCCCTATGTCTCCCTTCCAGCTCCTCCCAGGTCCCTCCCAACACATCCCCCTCACAACTTCATGTCTTCCTCTTTTTAACCCACGAAGTCCAATCAGTGCTCTCCTCAAGCGCATGGGTGCATGGGTGTGAGGCCATCCACCGGCAGCCGGACAACCTGCTAGTGGCCACACTTTCAAAGACAAACTATTCTTTCTCCTGGCAGCTACTTAATATCTTCAATGAAAGCATTCTGCTACCACGTCTTGTTCTGTTTTCTGGTTTTGTTGTTGTTTGTCTGTTTTGACATGGTCTCCCTTTGTAGCCCAGACTGGCTTCAAACTCATAATCCTCCTGCCTCAGCTGAAACCAGGCGCTATGATTATAGGTGCCATGCCACCACTCCAGGCCTCTACTAAGTTTCCAACTTCACCCCTAATCAAATAAATACCCAGAACTGTCCCTGGTACATGGTCAGGCTCATAAGATGATTGTACAAGAAATAAATAGGATTCAGAGTTTGAAGCATTGGGGAGAACCAGGAGTGGTGGTACACACACCTTTAATCCCAGCACTCAGGAAGCAGACGCAATCATATCTCTTCGAGTCTGAAGGAGCCTGGTCTACACAGAGTTCTAAGCCAGCCAGGGCTACATGGGGAGGTTTGTTTGTTTGTTTCTTTGTTTCTTTGTTTGCTTTCCTTTCTCAAACAAAAAGATAAAGGAAACAAGAAAAGCTTAAGAAATGTGACTTATGAGGTGAGCGAAGGAAAAAGTACACAAACACAAAGATTAATATGGGAGCCAGAGAGATGGTTCAGCAGTTAAGAGCACTGGCTGCTCTTCCAGAGGACCCGGGCTCGATTCCCATCAGTCATATGGCGGCTCACCACTATCTATAACTCTAGTCCCAGGGAAATCTGACACCCCCTTCTAACCTCTGAAGGCACCAGGCATGCGCGTGATGCACAGACACACTTGCAGGCAGAATACCAATGCATGCAATAAAAGAAAATGTAAGAAGACGTCAGTAGGCTAAGCTGGATGCAGAATCCGAATCCCATTCCTCTTGTTCAGACCTGTCTCTGCCACTTACTACTTGGGCAAAGGGCTTTTTGCTCTCTTGTTTCCACCTCCTCTTGTTTGTTGTTTGTTTGTTTGTTTGTATTCTGAGACAGCCCTCGCTGCATAGCACAGGCTAGCCTCATGCTTGTGGTAATATGCCTGACTAGACCTTCCCTGAGCTTACAGGCGTGAGCCACCACGTCGGCTCATTTCCTTTTCCTTAAAACACAAATAATGACAGCATCTCTCAGAGAGCTGCCTATGAGTGAACGAGCTACCACCCCGGAGTTACTGTAAACGGTGCCTGGTGCATCGTAGGTGCTTTAAAAACCACGAGCGCTAATAGTGGTACAGGTGGTTCCGGGACCCAGGGAAGAGAAAGGGAAGGAACACAGAGGAGTGAAACATGCCAAAGACCACGGAAGGAAGGCAGGAAGACGGTAAGAAACCCAGGCTCCAGAGCCAGGCTGTTGCGGGGCGGGATTGGGGGGGGCAGCACCCTGTGCTCTGCTGTGACTGGGTTCACGCTAGCAGCCTGGCTAGATGTGGTCATGATGCAGACCCTGGACTCTCACTGCCTGAACTCCTGCGCTAAGAAACAGATTCAAAACTGATGACCTGAGTTTGAAAACACAGAGCTCTGTTACTTTCGACAGACAGGCTCCAATCCGTGCAGACTCCCACGAAATATGAGAACGGCCATGGTTTCCCCCCTCCCTCCAGCAGACCTCTTTTGGGTTTTCTTTTAGCTTTATCGTTTAGTGTGTTTAAACACATTTGGGGAACCTAAGAGATTCTAGCGGTGCCCACGACAATGGCTGCTAAGGGCCACAAGGCCCTGGAAAAGACAATTCCCCAAAAGGGTGCCTGGGGAAGGCAGATAAAAGACCCAAGTTGGGTCATGTGACAGGTGTCACTTGAGTAAGATACTGAGGCCAGAGATAAAAGCCCACTCCTTCTGGTCACATGACTCAGCTTCATTACGCTCCCGGCAGGGGGCCAGAGAGGCTGGATGCCATTTTTTTACTTATTTATTTATTTGTGTTTTTTCTTCTTATTCTGTGATAATGAGAAAATGTTTAAACTCCCATCTCTGTGTTTAAACATTTCCTCCTGCTGACAGCGGCGGGATGCCCTTGATCAGCTGTCAGATTGGAAAGTGCAATTTTTTCTGGAAAGTAAACAGTGTGTTGGCTGGTGGGAAATAATTCTCTGTTTATTGGTAGCTGTGAGCCGAGGAGTGATGGGGCCCGGTGACAGCCCTTGTCAAGCGAAGAGCAAGAAACAAGTTTGGAAATACCTTTAAGACATCTCCGACAATAGGGCCTGACTGCTTTCTGATAGAAATGTACTCTGAAAAAGTTAAATTAAACCAAGTCAAAAAAAAAAAAAAAAAAAAAAAACTTTCCCAGTATTACCAACTTCTGGCACTCTTGTGGCAAAACTGGCATAGAATCAGGGTAAACACTCGGCATGCAGCTGTCAGAGGGTCCTTGACAGTCACTCAATGGCCTGCTTTACCTTGGGGAAACCGAGGCTTGGGCACAGGCCTTAACCTCTTCTCACCAGTCAGAGGAAGACATAGCGGTTCATACAACAGAGAAACAAATTTGTCTTCTTTTAAAAGTCCTGCATGGAACAGCCTGATGTGAGAGGCCTGCTCTGCCCTCTGAGGCCATGGTCATGTGTGGGCCTGTGGTCTTACCGCAGCCGGGGTTGGCGTTGATAACCACGGCTCGGTTACCACCAAAGGCTATGCGGGTGTCCATGGTCTGTGCTGTACCCTGAAGCCAGCTGCTGCACTTGGGAAAGCCGGCTCTGCCCCTTGTCTGGGCACCAAGAGAGAGCTGGCCCTGGTGATGTGGATGCAGGAGGGCTGGCACCAGAGACATGGGCACAGGGAAGCGGGAAAGCTGGTCCTGTGCCTCGCCTGGCCAGCAGAGAAGCTGGCTGGTGGCATGGGCATGGGAGAGCTGGCGGGCTGACCAGCTCAGCTACCGTCCAGGCCCAGATCGTGGGCTCTGATTTGGCCCGCCCCGACATCTTCCCCATCTATGAGCTGCTGGAGTGTGTGAAGGGCCTGGTTCCAGGGAACCACAGCTGCAGGATCTCCCTGACTCAGAGAGCTACAGCAGGACATCCAAGCGTCCCTATGAAGGTCTAGTATTGATGGTGTAGCTGATGCCAGAGACCTTGAACTAGACTAATGACTCATTGCGTTGAACATTCTAAAGTCAAGCTGTTTGGGCAAGAGAGTGTACTGCCGTGGTAGTTTGGATGTAATTGGCTCCCATAATCTCAGGGAGTGACACTATTAGGAGGTGTGGCATTGTTGAAGTAGAGGTCATTGTGGAGGTGGGCTTTGAGGACTCATACATGCTCAAGATACCGCCCAGTGACTGAGGCCACTTCCTGTTGGCTGCAAGATGCAGAACTCTCGGCTACTTCTCCAGCACCGTGTCTGCCTGTACACAATCATGTCCCACCATGATGATAATGGACTGAACCTCTGAACTATAATTGAGCCACCACAATTAAATGTTTTCCTTATAAGAGTTGCTGTGGTTGTGGTGTCTCTTCACAGCAATAGAAACCCTGACTAAGACAATATATACGTACACATGCTGTATACGGACACAACACTAACGAATATGTGGTGGAGAGACCGGAAAGACACAGCAGTGGAATGGTTCATGCATAGAAGGCTGTGAGCAGGTTGTTGACCAGATGTTCTTTCAGTTTTGGTGGTGGTGGTGGTAGTTGGTGGTTGGTTGGTTGGTTGGTTGGTTGGTTGGTTTCTTTCTTTCTTTCCTTTCCTTTTCTAATTTTTATTTTTATTTTTTATTTTCTTTCAGGGGGAGGCTACAAGGGTGGAGGGTGGATATGGAGGAACTGGGAAATGAGTGGGATTGGAGTGCATGCTGTGAAATTCCCAAAGATTTAATTTAAAAATAAATTAAAAAAAAAAAAACCGTAAAAGTCAGTGTGTGAAGATCAATAGAAGAGCTGGGGAAGAGGCAGTGTAAACATTCTGACCTAAGCAAACTCAGCAATAGTCAATGGTGGGGGCGGGGCACGTCGGTATAAATAACACACAGTATGTTTTTTATATGTAATATATTACAGTGGCTAAAAAGACATCATTATAGCCTTTTACTGATTAACACATCATAATGAAGTTCCTAACAAAAGGTACTCTGCAATCCCAGACTATAGTCCAGTCTGCCAGACAATGCCTGGCTTGCAGTAGAGTAATCCTGAAGGTCTGACTAGTTAAGCAAATGGACTTTGAGTTATGGTTAGAGTCGGGTAGCCCAGAGTGGGAAAGTCCCATCTAAGGAGACTTATCTGCACAAGTGACTGACACAGGTCCTGTCTCTGCTCGCCTTTTTCTAAGCTTTATTGCTGGGTGGGTGATAGCTGCCCTACAAGGTAACTGTGCAGACTCTTTCTACAGCAACCAGCAGCTTGCCGGAGATGGACCAGCATTGAGCAAATCAAATTTTAATTATAATAATAAGTAAAAGTGAATGAGAAGAAGGTTGAACTGAATGGCGCTTCTGTTGATGTGTCCTTCTCCTCTTCCAGACTGTCAACTCCTCAAAGGAGCTCCCTGGTGGGACACAGTAGGCATTCATTAGTGAATTCAGTCACTCATTCAACAAGCATTTATTATGTTAATGAAAGAAAGAAAGAAATTTGGGTTAGGATAGAGACTCATGCATAAATAAATAAAAGACTCATGCATTTGGCACTCTTAGGAATCCTACCCACTGGCAGTTGGGTAGAGCCTTAGAGACATTCTTTAGAGAGTCTCACTTACCGGTGAGGAAGTGAGCTAGGAAAGATTATCTTGTTTTTAACAGTTAATGAAAAAAATTTCTGATCCAATGTGGTAGTGCACCCCAGCACTTCAGGAATCAAAGGAAAGAGGACAGTAAGTCTCAGGCCAACCTGTGCTATGCAGTGGACTCTGTCTCAAGGACAACAGTGTCTGTAGACAGAGTTATTATTCAGACTTATCTGAATTTAAAATTTTTGGATAATTTATTTTACGTGTATTAGTGTTTTGCCTGAATGTATATCTACGTGTACTGTGTGCTGCGTGCTCAGGAAGGTCAGAAGAGGGCATCAGATCTCCTGGAACTGGACTAATGATTGTGAGCCATCATGTGGAGGCTGGGAATCCAGCCTGGGTCTCTCCAGCCCCTATTTTAAATTTTTTTTTTGATTTTCATTTTGTTCTTTGAGATAGTGTCTCACATATCCCAGGCTGGTCTCGAACTGGAACTGGTATTTACTGCTCGGTTGATACATGCCGGGGATTGAACCCAGGGCTTTGTGCAAACATTCTACCAATCCAGCAACATCCCCAGCCCTGCTTTGTTAGTTTGTTGTTTGTTTTGAGCAAAGGTCTTTTGTAGCACGGGCTAGCCTTGGACAGCATATGTAGCCATAACTTACTATTTATTCCTTAGTTAGACTGGTACTCACAAAGCCACAACCCTGGGTCTGTAAAACGTGGCCCTGGGAATGATGTAACGGGCGGTGACACAACCAGGGAGCACCTGGATTTTCACAGGATGGGAAGTTGGAAGTTGACTGAGACAAATTCAGGGGGAAAGATCCTGGAGACACCAGGGAATACCATCAATTCCCGATTATGTAATTCCTTACGCACCTTGCATCTAAGATGCGTTGGCATTTCTGAAGCTCTGCCCCTTCCCGAGGCAGACAGAAGGCAGAGAGGTGGCCATCAACAGGCGTTATCGCAACATTAGCAAAGGACAAATGAAAGCATGCCGCTGATGCACCCATGTAAATAAATCTCTTCAAAAAACCGATGTCCTCAATAGATAGATCCCGGAGGGCTGAGTCATTCCCAGGAGGTCTGAAGGCTACTTCCAGAGCAGCCCAGAAGTAGGTCACCCTGGGAACACTAGGTCACCCTGGGAACAGATAGAAAAGAAATGAACGCACACAAGAAAAATGAGTGAAGGAAGACTCCAGACCGGCCAGACACCACACTACAGACCCTTTTCCCGCACGGCAATGTGGGAAAGCACTATGGTGGAGAAGGTCCCAGGTTAGCATGGAGGTCAGCAGGCAGCCCCCAGCCTCAGATAACAAGGCACTCTCCGGGAACGTGTGTCAGGAAAAGTGCGTGGTCATAGTGTCAACTTGTAGGCTAAGGAACAACATAAAGTGGTCTTATCTGTTACCTCCTCCACTCCCGCTGGAATTCAGCCCCAATCTGATGGAAACACTTTGCCTGCTTTCAGGAGAACTCTCCACTATCAGGCAGACTGTGTTTCATACTTAGGTTATCACCAAAGGCTTTCAGAACAGCCCGGGACGCTATCTCGCAGCACCCGTACGGTGTGTGTGCCTCATGAGTAGGTGGTAGGTGACCAAAACCATGCGGCATGCTCCATGTGTTCCTGGAGGCTTTCAGTCTCGTTTGATTTCAGCTGGGCCCGAGGATCTGTTCTGTGCTACATGTGGTTCGCCATCTTCGGCTCCCTGGGCCACCTTAGACAGGAGCAGGAGTCACGGACAAATCAAGCCTGTGGGACTCCGCTGTCTACGCTGGAAGCCCTCATTTTGCAGAAGAGTACGAACATGACATCCAGAGCCACTGTGTGGAAAGGACTGAGACACCAACAGATGACTCAATAGCTTCTGGGCCAGATGCCTTTGGATGGGGTTAGTCCTAAACTTCCTCACCTGTAAAATGGGCCCAATAACAGTACCTCCTGCTACAGGGTTACAGTGAGACTTGAGAGGAGCCGACCCACCGAGGGGATTCAGTCAACAATCGTTATTAGGACTACGACACAGATCACAAATACAATCAATATTCTGGATAGGTGTGTGTGTGTGTATGTGTGTGTGTGTGTGTGTGTGTGCTTATGAGTACACAGTGTGACAAGGAGGGACAACAGGAACCACTATTTACTGAGCACTTTCTACGTGTCACGTCCTTTACACACGTGGCCTTCTGCTTTACACGAGCGACTGTATGTATTACAGACAGCTGTCCTGTGATGTGGCTGACGCCCAGATCCCCCTTTTCAGAGAGCGACAGGGACACTCAACCCGCCTGGGTGACTTGCTTGGAGATGCAGATTCCAAGGCTGACGTTTCCAAACGCTAGGACATAGGGCCCCTCTGAGAGAACAGCTTTTAAAAAGAAATAGAGTCTAAAAACTTGATACTTGCACGCGTATATTGTCTTGTAAAGAAATTGCTTCGAAGCCCGCCAAGTCGTCCTGGCAAAGCCTCCGCCGTCCCCACTCTTTAGACCCACAGCGTGCGCAAACCTACAAAAAACTAGTCTAATTTTTCCATCTTCATCCTTTCCTCCAAAGTGGAGTTCCTCAACCTGATTGTACATCTTAGTTCCCAGGCTTTGATCTGAATGAATTTTGGCTGCTGTTAAAAATCAAATCCACCTTCAAAGGGTAGATGTGTGCTCTCATCAAGACACGCCGAAGAATTCACTGCAGTGTCTAGAAGGAGAGCAACCAGGGGCTTTTTAACAGCATCTCGGGCCTAAGTGATTCGTCTTCCGAGGAGACTGCTTTGAAGGGAGGCTCATGTGGGATGCACGCCGTCTGGTATGTTTATTTAAAACATACCTTCGGTGTCCTCATAGATTCCCGAGGAACTTCCCTGGTGCCTCCGACACTCCATTCTGCTGAGGCAAGGGGATTGATGAGGTCACCGTGTCCTTTGGAAGTGTGTCTGGCCTGCACTTTTGAACTTTTATTCGGTACTATAAACATAAATGAGAGGGCCAGAGATGTAGCTCAGTGGTAGAATGTTGGCCTAGCCGTGAGCAAGACTCTAGGTTCAATCCCCAATGCCACAAAAATAAATTAATCAATTAATGAAACAACCACGAGCAAGAGCAAGAAGCTCCCCTGAGGGAAGGGGTTCACCTGAACAGAGATGCCTTCCATGCATACACGCTGTCCCAGCTCTGTTCCCTGATGCTGAACCCAAGCCGGAAATGAAAGTTCTTCGGGGCTCTGAGAGAAGAGCATTAAGCATTAGCTGCAGCATTTCTCATAAGAACTCATCCATCTCTCCTTCATGCACCCACTCTGAGCTTGATAAAATGCCTCTCACTTGCCAGAATCCTAGCCCAGACAATGCTGGACAACTTCTTACAAAAGTTGTCAACTTTTCCATGTATTTCTAATGGGGCCAGACAGCCATCTATCTACCATCTATTTTTGAGACAATGGCTTCATGTCGCCCGGGCTGACCTAGAACTGCAGCCAACACTGGCCTTGATCTCCTGTTCCTCCTGCCTCTATCTCCTGAGTGCTGGGATTTCAAGCGTGTGCTACCACGCCTGATTGAGATTTATAAAGTTCTAGGTATCAAACCCAGGATTTCCTGCGTGCTAGGCGAGCATTCTGCCCACAGAGATACATCTCCAGCCCCATGTTCACATGTTTAATGTCAGACACACATAACCATTATTTCAAAATCTCAGCTCTTAACCCACAATGAGTTAGGCGGAGTGTTGGCTGCCTAGCCTATTGACATTTTCACTGGGTGTAGGCCCTCTACAAGGGCCTCCTTGATCTTTTACCCAGAGCATGCTCCTGCTTTCTACGTTTACTTCACTTCCTGTCACTTTTGTGTCCTTGGCTCTTGTCACTTGGTTCTGTGTCTTATTGATTAAATATTTAGATTCCCCTTAGTGTGAAAGGTAATGGGGCCCCAAAGATGCCCACATCCTCACCCTAGACATCTGTGCCTATGTTACATTATTTGACCAGGAGCAATTAGTTGAGATTACAGACAGAGGGGGCTGGAGAGATGGCTCAGCAGTTAAGAGCACTGGCTGCTCTTCCAGAGGACCCAGGTTCAATTCCCAGCACCCACACGGCAGCTCACAACTGTCTGTAACTCCAGCTCCAGGGGATCCGACACCCTCACACAGGCATACGTGCAAGCAAAAACATCTGTGTACAAAAATAAAAACCGCCCCATTTGTAAGAAGGTTACAGACAGAATTATGATTGTGAATCAGCTGACATGAAAAGGAGGGAGAGTCTCAGGCTACCCACGTGGGCCTGTTATCACTGTCCTTTGAACTGTTCACGGGGAGCGGACGAGGCAGGCATCAGGGAAAATGGGCCCTGCTGTTGCCGGCTGTGAGGATGGAGGAGGGTGGCCAAGAGTCATGGGATGTGGGGTACATTAGATACCAGAGAAGGTAAGGAAACGGGTTCCCTTCCAACCCTCAGAACACAGGGAAGAGTCCTCGATTTTAGCTCAGAGAGGCCTGCTCTCATACTTCAGAATGGTAATATGGTAAATATATATATATATATGTATATATATATGTATATATATATGTATATATATATATGTATATATATATATATTGTTTTGATCCATTAAATTTATGGTAAATTGCTATAGCAGCAAGCAGAAATTAGTAATGGTTCTAAACAACCAGAAAAGGATATCCACCAGCATTGTTAAAGTATTTTCTTTTCACTTATGAGTCAGAATGAGTATAAGTCACCTGTGTGGAGGTGGCCCAAAGGCCAGAAATTGGTTATTGGGTCCCCTTGAGTTGTAGTTACAGGTGGTTGTGAGCTGCTTGACATGGGTGCTGGGAACTGAACCTGGATCTTCTAGAAAAGCCGTGTACACTCTGAACCACTGGGCCATCTCTCCTGCCCCTCACTGACAGTTTTTATGCCTATCACTTGTTGGAGAAATGATCAAATGTCAAGAAAAACTTAAATCGGCACTTTAAAGTAACAGCTTAAACTGGATTCTAAACCAGACTCTGACCCAGCAGGCTGAGGCCACAGGCTGACTGGAAAGAGATGTCTGGTAAGGAATGCTGGACCCGACAGAGGGGGACCTCAGCCCGCAGAGCCGTGCCATCTGAGGCTGGAGCTGGCATAGTTTCCTCCTAGCTGCCCCAAAGCAAGAAAAAGGGTTGCCCCTCCTTGTCCAGGTTGGGGAGGGCATAACCTCCGATGAGGCCAGTCCTGGTGGCTGAGAGCAACGCTCAGGGGTAGCACAGCTGTGAGCGATCACACATGCTATCTACCCAGCTGCAGGGGGACGGATGGGTCAGCCGTGAGCAGGGGAGATGCATGGGAACTCAAGCATTTGCTGCAAGCCACTGATATTTCTAGGATATGTCCTGGCACGTGATGCTCTGAAGGTAACAGCGGTCGTCTGCTCCATGACTGCTGCGGAGTGCACACACGACGCTAAGGACTTTACTACACACACACACACACACACACACACGCACACACACACACACACACACACACACACACGACGCTAAGTCCCAGGAGAGCAACGGCTGCTGGTTCCATTTCACAGATGAGCTCACTAGGGCTCTCACGAAGCTCCGCTCTGACGGGTGGAGCAGTTCGTCCTGGGCCACCCAGCTAGCGAAGAGGCAGGGGCAGGTTTCAACATCAAAGCCGGCCCGTTGGTTGACTCTGCAGTTCACTACAGAGCAAGCACACGGGCCAGCTTCAAACATCAGTTGGACGCGGCAAGATTTGCAGCCCCGAAAGAGAGATAAGATTATAGTTGGTAAACTCGACTTCCTAAATAGGAAAAGGGGCCCCGAGACGAGTTGATAAGATGTTACACGAGGGTTGAAGTGAAAGAGAACTTTCTGGTGGCCCCGGGGTGGGGGTGGGGAGGTGTTCGAGAAGATCAGGGCTTGCACTGCGTACGGTAAATCAAAGTTAATTACATTTTTACTCCATATTGCACATGGAGAAGTGAGTCATAATTTTTCCTTATGCCTCAGTATTCTCTTTCCAAATAGGAGCTCCTAAGGGGGAAAGTGTCAAGTGTTCTAACTTTCCTTGGATGGCTCCTAGCTCTGTGTCAACCCGGGACAGCACATAATAAATATCGTTTGATGACTTTTCTCTTGCAGTCATGTCCTCAGACCCCAACTAACTGCCTACAGAGCAATATCTTTTACCATAGCCTTCTCCCTGCGGGCTGACTCCAAAAAAAAAAGGCAGTGCTCTGGGAAATGCTGTAAAAGTTCTCCTCTTTAATAAGGATCCCGGTGTCCTGTGATGGATGCTATAAAACCTTGGACCGGCTGGTGTGTTCATAGCCGAGCGGGCCCATTAACAGCGTCTGGTTCTGGGGGAACATACTTCATATCCAAAGTGCAAAAGCAAAAGCATTTATTATAAAGAACACTGGGTGACCTGGAGTAAACACAGCTGTGCCCTCGTGGTGTCTTGTTGGTGGTGCTCCCTCAGTAGATTAAAGAAATCCATGTTTTATGGGGCCATCACTTATTCTGTGTATACACAGGAGGCTGGTCCGCCAGCAACCCGCAGCCTGCTGTGTGCAAGGTTTCAAGCCCAGGGACAGAAGGAGGCAATGGTGCTCTGCTAGAACGCTTATTCTAGCACGTTCTAATATTCTCAAAAGGGGACGAGGGGTGGTTTCTATTTGCCCCTAACAGACATAAGCATCAAGTCAGCTGTGGCCAACGTGGAGCCGCCCTTTGGTCAACCCTCCAGGTGTTTCTGGTCACCTCCTCTGCTGACCACATGATCCAGAGACTAGCTGGGGAGGTCTGGCACTGATTGGCCGAGCAGCTTGGGGCTCTCCCTTGAACCCCTTGAATATATTAATTGTCTTCAGCCTTACCTGAGAGACACTGAGCTGTGCTTACTGGGATCTGGGCTCAGTTCCATGGCTGGTCCTCCAACAAGGGCTAGCGTGAGAAAGGAACAGTAACACAGACCAAGACCCAACAAGAAGTAGCGTGTCATTCTGCCGCTCAAGAGGCTGAGGCCAGAGGACTGTGAGTTCCAGAGCAGCCCGAGCTGCGCTCAGATGCATATCAGACCCTATCTCAAAAGAAGAAAAAGAGAAAAGGACCCTCTAAAGCTGCTGGGAAAAGAGTTTGAATGTTGCTGTTTTACCTGATTTTATCTCAGTATTAATAAGCATAAGCTTTTTTAAATACATCAATCTAAAATCATGCAAAGGCTATGTGTTCTTATTTAGATGTACAGATACTTAAATAGTCCCCTGGTCTGCAGATTCAGTATCAGTGCATTCAACTAATCTGAGATTGAAAATATTTTTTTTAAATAGCATCTGAGGAGTGGGACGTAGTTAGCTTGGTGGTAGAGTCCTTATCCAGTATACACATAGCTCTAGGTTCAGTTCCAATACCACACACACACACACACACACACACACACACACACACCACACACACACATATACACACACACCACACTATACACACACACCACACACACACCACACTACACACACACACCACACACACACCACACACACACACACCACACTACACACACACACCATACACACACACGCACATGCACACACACACCACACACCACACACACACACACACACCATACACACACCACACACCATACACACACACACCACACACACACACACACACACACACACACACAGAGTTGCTCTGGTTTACCTCACATATTTCAGAATATTTCTATCAACCACCCCTCTTCTATCCCTTTCAGTCTGATCTAACCACGATTCAACTTTCTGTCTTCACAGATTTGCCTGGACGTTTTATAGTTGTGAACTATCACAATGTGTGGTCTTTTGTGTCTGGATTTAGTGCATTTTCAAGGGTGATCCATGTTGTAGAAGGTACAATATTTTATCCCTTTCTGTGGCTGAATATTATTCTATCGTGTGGATGCACCTCTTTTTATTTGATTTGTGAGACAGGGTCCTGCTATGTAGCACCTGCTGGTCTGGAGTTGACCATCACCCTGCCTTAGCCTCCCAGTGCTAAGATTACAGGCATATGCCATCACACCTGGCTACAATCTTTATCTGTTGATCAACTGTTGAATTTCCAGGTTCCTTCTGCTTCAGGGCTAATATGAATAAGACTCTTAGGAACACTGTACAAGTGCTTTGGCGGATGTATGCCTTCATTTCTCTTTGGTAGAAAATACCTAAGAATGGTCATATAAAAATACCTATGTCTAACATTTTGAGGAGGAGCTGCCAGTCTGTTTTTCAAGCCATGGCACCATTTTATATTCTCATGGGAGTATGCAGGGATCCTATTAGTTTTCATCCCAAGTTCACACCATATTAATTCCCTTTGACATATAAAGCCTTGCCTCTTCCTCCTGAGGAAAGAACCAGGAAGTGGTCACAGCAGTGGCCACAGCTGTTAGTCTTGATTGGCGCTTAGAGCAGCTAGGCAAAACCTTTTGTTTCAGGCAGATTCATCCTCTGGAGTATTGGAATATAATACTTACTTTCCTGTCTTGTAGGAGTGTTTTAAAGAGAGGACTTCTTTGGGATCCCTGGAATGGAAGAGCACAGTTTTATGAGGTCTATTGATGGTGGTTTCCCACAACAAAATAAATGGCTACAATACTTGAAATTGTTGTGTTAGCCCTGGAAGAAATAGTAAAGCCTTATAATCTAGGCATAGGAAATGGTAGAGGTTCGTAAGATCATCAGCTCAGATGTGGGTACTTACAACCATACGGCTCTAGATAGGCTTAGGGAAAGAACTAGGATTGATTAGCAATGTCTGCTGAGATGATGGGAGAGCCGCAGTGGTAGCACATCTGATACCTATTTGAGCCCCTGATTGACGCCAGCCATAAAACTGCCAGGGAAACAGGTGACCTAGCAGCCAAGGTCACACAGCTGCCTCGTGACAGAGATGGAACGGGACGCCATGCAGAGGTTTTGCTTCTGTGTCGTATTGACCGGTTCTGAGAAGAGTAGAGAGTAACCTAGTCAGAAGGTCAATTTCCATCCTCCCTTGTTCAAATAGTTTTCATCTACACCTGTGGGACTTGCCCCACCAGGGTAACTGGTTAATGATTATAGAGGTTTAGTGAACGCTCACAAATACAGAGGGCCAGTCCCACCTGCCGTATCTCCACATCTCCAGCACCCATGTGACGCACCACTTGAGGTCCACAGACTTTGTTCATTGGCACAGTAAGTCTTGAGCAGGATAGTTTTGGACCAAAGAGAAATGTAGTGGTAGCCCTTCCTGCTCTGAAGGGAATGGCTTTGAGTGTGTGTTTTCCATCTGAGCAAAGAGAAAGAGAGATCCAGACTTGGACTGTAGATCAGTCAAACCCCATTTTCTGGAAACAGTTAGAACTGGACTCATTCTAGGTGGAGAAAAATGACTTTTCTATAGGAAAGAAATGAATATTGCCTATACGAGATAGTCATTGAAAGACATATTGTCAGTGTATTTTAAAGCAATGACCTGAAAGTGCTAAAAATGGTAAAGATTGGTTATTGTATTTTACCATAGCAAATGTATCAGAATCTTGCTGTGTTGCCTAGTCTGACCTCAGACTTCTCAGTAACTAGGACCCTAGGACCACCATGTCTAGTCTACAGCTACATTTTTCAATGTCTTCTGATCTCTTTGAATCTATTTAGCATGTAAAATGTGCCTGAGCTTTTTCTTGTCTGGCTTAGGAACAAGCGAACCTACACACTAACAACAACAGAAGCACAGAAATGATGCCTCGTGTAACCCATTCCTCTTATTTCTTTTTAAATGTTATTGTATAAAAGTAAGAAATGGCTGTGGTGGTATGATGTTCCCCGAAATATTGTGTACCCTAATAAACTTATCTGGGGTCAGAGACAGAACAGCCACAATATTAAACATAGAGGATAGGCAGTGGTATCACACGCCTTTAATCCCAGCACTTGGGAGGGAGGCAGAGCTAGGCAGAAATCCAGGTGTTCAAGGATACAGCTAAGCATGGTGACTCACGCCTTTAATCCCAGGGAGTGATGGTAGAATGCAGAAAGATATACAAGACGTGAGGACCAGAAACTAGAAACATTTGGCCTGGTTAAGCTTTCAGGCTTTTGAGCAACATAGTTCAGCTGAGATCCATTCTGGATGAGGACTCAGAGGCCTCCAGTCTGAGGAGACAAGACCAGCTGAGGATCCGGCGAGGGGAGGTAGCTGTGGCTTGTTCTGGTTCTCTGATCTCCCAGTTCACCCCAATACCTGGCTCAGGTTTGATTTTATTAATAAGACCATCTAAGATTTCCTGCTACAAATGGTACCCAAGGGGCTGGGGGGTGGGGAGATGGTTCAGTGGGAAAGTGCTTACCACACAACCGCACAAGTGGGAAGACTTGGGGTTGGCTCCCCAGTACGCACATGAAAACCCGGCTGTCAGCCGGGCGGTGGTGGCGCACGCCTTTAATCCCAGCACTTGGGAGGCAGAGCCAGGCGGATCTCTGTGAGTTCGAGGCCAGCCTGGGCTACCAAGTGAGCTCCAGGAAAGGTGCAAAGCTACACAGAGAAGCCCTGTCTCGGGGGGGGGGGGGGAGGGAGAAAAGAAAGAAAGAAAGAAAAAAGAAAACCAGGCTGTCAATACTTCACTGTGACCCTAGCAGGGCTGGAGGATGACAGGTGAATCCTAGGAGCTTGCGTCCAGCCAGGCTAGCAGAATCAATGAGCTTCGGGTTCAGAGAGAGACCCCAGCCTCAAAAAATAATGTGGGGGACAATAAAGGAAAACACCCAACATCAACCCCTGCACCCCCGACTCATGTTCACACACACACACACACACACAGAGACCCTACACACATATACATTCACACACACATCACACACATATATATACACTCATATTCACACACAACACACATACAAACACACACACACACCATCCACACATACACACACAACACACACACATATCACACACACACCACATATACATACACACATACATGTACAACACACACACACATCACAGAGAAATAGCACATTTTTTTTAAAAGCTCTTTTCCTTCTGTTTCTCTTTCCTTCCTTCCTTCCTTCCCATGGTCACTTGAGTGCTCCTATGAACCCAGTAAGGAAACTCTGGTTCCCCCACTGGGAGCTCAAAGTCCAAGTGGCCTGTGCTGGTTCACTCCCCAAGGGACAGTCACATGCTATTCCTCAGCCTGGAGAAGGTGACGGAGAACAAATGTCTCTGGGGAAAGACTAGGCTAGGAGAGTTTCTTCTGGAAGATAAACAAGCGGTCATGGGACAGAGAAGCAGGAAAACTCTTTCCATGAGTAGTATAGAAGGTTCTAGAACTACAAAAAGTTGAAGATCTGAAGTATAGGGTAGAAAGAGGGGCTGGAGGAGCAGGTAAGGGAGATGGTGAGACAGGACCTCTCTTCCCAGGTTCCTAAGCTTCCGTGCCCCTTCTGTGGAGGAGAACACCTGGATCTCTTCAGGAAACTGTCCAAACAAAACTGAGTGCAAGTGGGGTTGTGTGAGAGACACTGGAGTTGGTGATGAATGCATTTGTTAAAGACTGGAATCCTGTCTCGCCGTTCCTTCTGATCTCTGGTTGCACAAGATATCATTTGTCTAAGTTGACAAGCTCATGACATCCACCTCAAAGGTGAGGACTGTCTCTGTCAGCCAGAAACTTGTTGAAACCTTTTGTGAACGTGATCATTATATTTTCAGAGTGCACATCTCTTGGATGTCAAGGGAAGGTGTAGATTTCCCCATTCTGTCCTCCTCTGCCTATTCCAAACCCACTTCCCCCTCAGGCCAGTGAGTGAGTGGCCCCTGGCTCTGTGGTCAGGATCTGGAACCCACGCGTCGGAAAAGTGACAAGACTCAGCAAGGTGTTAGGGAGAAAACAGCATGGGGTTGTCATCTGTTTTAAGATAAAGCTGATAGGCCATAGAGGGTGCCTGATGAAGAGTATGCGATTCGCGTGACTTTTAGGGTCCGTTTGTTTTTGCGAGAAGGGTCACGAGCCCAAGCTGGCTTCAGACTTGCTATGGAGCCAAAGATTATCTTAAACTTCAGATGCTCCTGCCTCCACTTCCATATGCTGGGATTACATACACACACACCTCTCCCCTCGCCTGTTTATGTGATGCTGGAGAGTGAACCCAGGACTCTGTACACGCTGGACACACACTCTACCAACTGAGCTACATGCCCAGCCCCCAGTTCAGTGGTTTTTAATGTGTTCATACAGTTCCCATACAATATGTAGCACCAGAGCAGCACATTTTACGATGTATTGCCCCCAAAGAAAGGGCTACCCATTACCAGTAGCCTCTCTTTCTTCCCCAACTCCTTTGCCCTTGGCAATCACTAATCTTCCTGTCTGAGGGCTTTGCTTATTCTGGACTTTGCTTCTAAACAGAAGTATGTAATGTGTGGTCCTTGTTATGTGCCTTACAGGCCATATAAGGCTTTCAAACTTTCTTCTGTCTGTCTTCTAGTTTTTCATTTCATTTTGTGGCTGAACAATATCCATTTTATGAGTATGCTATACTTCATCCTTTGATGTACATGCATGCCATTTTTCAATTTGTGGCTACCGAATAATCTGCTATGGACATTTATGAACAAGTCTTCATGAGGCCTTGTTTCTAACTCTTGGTATAGATATATAAGTGAAAGTTCCATGTTTGACATTTTTTAAGAACCACCAACCTTTTTTTCCCCATACACATTATCCTAGTTTCTAATACTGCGCTGAAATATCATGACCAAAAAGCAAGTTGGAAGAAAGGATTTATTTGGCTTACACTTCCACACCATTATTGAAGGAAGTCAGGACAGGAACTCAAACAGGACAGGAACCTGGAGGCAGGAGCTGATGCAGAGGCCATGGAGGGAGCTGCTTACTGGTTTACTCATCATGGCTTGCTCAACCTGCTTTCTTATGGAACCCAGGACCACCAGCCCAAGGATGACACCATCACTTGCTAATTGAGAAAATGCCCTACAGGTTTGCCTACAGCCCCATCTTATGAAAGCATTTTCTGAATTGAGGCTCCCTCCTCTCAGATGACTTTAGTTTGTGTCAAGTTGACATAAAACTAGCCAGCACACACAGATACACCTTTAAAATCTGAACTAGGCCTGGGAGATGGATTGCTTTAACATGGATAAGGCCTGGGTTTAACCTTAAGACACCAAAAATCAAAATGAAATAAAAAGCTAATGTTAACCCTTCAAAATGTCCTCCACCCTCCAGTTGCACAGGGCATCTGTGGTTGGCCACTGTTGCGGGCTCATCACAGAAGCAGAGCCCCCCATCCCTGATGCTCAGGCCGTGGCATCCTGGGACTCTGCTGACCTAGGCTTAAAGCATCCTCCCAGGAGAATCCAAGGGTCACTCCTCAGACTCAAGAAGGAGCCGTTTCCTTTCTAGAATCCCTTCTTGTTGCTACTGGCTTTGACCGGTGCTGTCATCCATGAGGCCTGAGGTGGTTTGAACGAGGAGAGCCTCTATGGGCTCATATATTTGAATGCTTAGTGCCCAGTTGGTGGAAATGTTTGGGAAGGATTAGGAGGTGTGGCTTTGCTTAAAACAGTATGTCACTGGGGGCTGTCTTTGAGGTTTTAAAAGGCCATGCCATTCCCAGTGAGTGTGCTACTCATTCTCTCCCTCCCTCTCTCTCTCTCTCTCTCTCTCTCTCTCTCTCTCTCTCTCCCTCCCTCCCCCCCTCTCTCTTCTCTCTCCCCCACCTCATGCTGGTGGATCAAATGTAAGCTCCCAAACCATGCTCAGATGGCTGCTGCTGCCATGTTTCCTGCCGTGATTGTCATGGACTAACATTCTGGATCTGTGAGCCCCCCCAAATTAAATGCTTTCTTTTATAAATTGCCTTGGTCATGGTGTTTTGTCACAGCAGTAGAACGGTGACTAAGACAGAAGCCCTGCTCCTCTTCCTAGTACACCGGTATCTACAGAATCAGTCAAGTTTAGGGCAAAGGCCTGGACAGTTCTGGAGTTTCTTCCCTGCAGCAGCGTGGGAAAGAAAAGACCACATGAGGTACTTACCATGACCAAAAGACCTAAGCGGTTCTTCCTTCCCTAGATGGATTCCAGTATCCAAGACTGAAGAGGGGCAGTGGATAAAGAAAGATGCTGTGTTATTGAGCCATGGTAGCAAGCCTGGTAGGGAATGCCTGGTCTACACAGCAAGCTACCCACCGACTCTGTGCCAGCCACTTTTATGTCCAGCCCCTGGTTCATCCCCATCCAGGGGCTCGGAGATGAAAATACTCCCCCTCCATCCCATACCAACAGAAGGCAGAACAGTCAGAAGACAGATGAGGGTGAGTCCCAGACTGGCCTGAGCCAGGCCACCAGCTTCATGATCCGGAGCCCAGATGTCGCCACATGAGGCAGAGAGGGCTTGGCACCATCTCCCCCTACATCCACCCTACATCGTTCAGTGGCCTTCGACACCAACACCTGGCCCAGCACAGCGGAGCAGCTGTGGCGGCTATTTGGGAGGCAATCATATATTTTTAATGACCTGCAAAATCTCCCCGGGAGAAGGGAGGGAGAGTTGAAATTACAGCCAAGCAATTTGCATTGCGAATCAGATTGTCCTCCCTCCTGCCCTCCAAGAATGTGTAGAAAGAAAGAAATGCCTCCTAATGACCCCTGGGGGGTGGAGGCTTTGATATAAATTCTGTTGGAAGGGTAAAGAGGTCTGGCCAGACTGAGACCCAGCAGGAAGTTGGAGCAGGAGGGCAAGGCAGTCCTCTTCCAGCCATGGAGGAAGGAAATTGGATTGGCTTGCTAGCAGTTGGCGTTTTCTGTCGCTTAGGACCACAGATGAGAGTCTCTTCCCGGGAGAACTGGATTGGGTGCTACTTAACTAGCCTGTCCCTGCTGCACCCCGCACCCTGGCTTTGCTCACTAAAGCAGCGGCCCCAGCCAGACACCCCAGGTCTTCACCAGGCACTCCAAAGCTTTTCTCTTTTCCAGGATTTAAGAAAACCTGTCAATAGCTGGGCATAATGGCACATGACTTTAATCCCAGCACTCGGGAGGCAGAGGCAGGTGGATCTCTGTGAGTTTGAGGGTGGCCTAGTCTACAGAGTGAGTTTCAGGACAGCCAGGGCTACATGCACAGTGAGACCCTGTCTTAAAAATATGAAAAGGAGAAAAGAAAACCTGTCAAATCTGGGTGGCCGGATGGATGGGTGGATGGTCACATGGACAGATGGACAGCCTTTCTACTTGAAGTCAGGTAGCCGTCTGTAATGCCTGCCACCAAGACAAACACCGGCCTTCCTTCCTCTTCCCTCCCTTCCCCTACATTTAGAGTCCACAGCAATTATTCTCAACCTGTGGGTCACTACTTCTTTGGGGACCCAACCCTTTCACAGGGGTCACCTAAGGGGTCCCAGAAAACACAGATGTTTACATTAGGATTCACAACAGCAGCAAAATCACAGTTATGAAGTAGCAACGAAATAATTTTCTGCTTGGGGGTCACCACAACATGAGGAACTGTATTAAAGGATGGCAGCATTAGGAAGGCTGAGAACCACTGCTCTCGAGTCCAGAGTCTGAGTTTATTCAACACAGGGAAGGGTGTGTGTGTGCAAGTGTGTGCTTGTAGGAGTGCTCACTAGTGTGCCGTGAAGCTGAGGCTATGTGGACACGGTATTTGTGTGGGCTTGACAGTATGTGGTGATCGAGGTTTGTGTGGACTTGTAACAGGGGAGAGGGGGGGAGGCCTGTTCCCTGCCTTCCTTCTGGATAGTAGCAAGGCCAGCACAAAGGGGCTCCACAGAAGATCACCAGGTCCCTGGAGGCCTCTCCCCTCAGCTTCCTCCTAGTCACAACCTTTCCCCAGGACTAAAGGCATCTCCTGCTGACCCTTCCCTTGAAGGGTTGCTTGTGAGGAATCTGGAGGCTTCAGGAAGCCCCTGGCAGGAAGTGAGAACTTGCATGGCTAGGCAAGAGCCCACCAAGGTTAGGCACTAGGTGTGGCCTTCAGACAGCTGGTACCCAACCCCACTCACTGGGATGAGGAGTAACAACTATCCACCCATTTCCTCATTTTTGAAATAAAGAGTGTAGAGGGCAGATCCCACCACCTGATGGTAAACACATGAGGTAACTACTTCATGCTCTGGGACCCCAATGTTACAACCAGATTGGGAGAAGATGATTTGGCCTTCTTACAGAGTCCCTAGGGCCAACAGGTACAGGCCTGTGGGCTAGGGCAACGCCCATGGGAATAACCCCCTCCCCTATGGGGTGTCTTCTGCTGATAAGGTCTTTCCGGGACCCTGGAAGCAAGGGAGAAAGAAAAAGGAGAAAAGACATATATATATATATATATATATATATATATATATATATATATATATATATATATATATAAATTTTCTAATATATATATATTAGAAAACCATACAAGTCATCATATTAATTAAATGTAATTGGCAAATGACTGGACTCGTTTTTTGTTGTTTAGACAAGACTTTGTAGCCAGATGGTCTTCAAACCCATGTTTCTGCTTTCTCCCTCCTTAGCATGGGGATTAAAGGTTTACAGAACCATGTGAGTGTTGGATTTTGACTTAAATTAATTGAATGCAAGAAGGCACTTATTAGTCAACCAGGAAAATTTGAACACTGGGTGGAAATATCAGATAACATTCAGGAATTATTGTTGATATTTTTAGATGTAATAATAGTAGTGTGGTTATGTTAACACCCGGAGAGTCTTCATTGTTTAGAACACATTGTAAAACATCCATGGGTTAAATGAAGACTCCACATCATCTCAGTAGGATGTCAGTTGGGGAAACAGTGGTAAGTATAGATAACACAATTGACAGGGGACAGTTTATAAAGGAGTTGTTGTTTGTTTTTCAAGATGGGGTTTCTCTGTGTAGCCCTGGCTGTCCTGGAACTCACTCTGTAGACCAGGCTGGCCTTAAATTCGGAGATCCACCTGCCTCTGCCTCCTGAGTGCTGGGATTAAAGGTATGCACCACCACGGCTGGCTTATAAAGGGTTTTATCATATCATTTTTGAATTTTGGGGGTTTTTTGGGGGGAGGGGACATTTCCACAATTAGAATTTTAAAAAGAAAATGGAAACCCCTCCAGAGATGCCCCTGGGAGGGTGCCTGTGTGATTCACTGGGAACCTTGGATAAATGAGGAGGACCGCAGCGGAACAACACTCCCTGAGTCCTATAAATCAGCAAGGACAGCTGAAGCCATTTAGTAAGAAGCTTGTTAATCAGAAAAAGCTGTTCTAAATGGGTCATTTTATTGGCAAGAGGGAGCAGAAGATGATGGGCAGGCCCCCTGGCAATGAGGAGGTTTCTAACTAATGCCAAGCTCTCCCTCACAGAAATGCCAGGGTTGAATTGTGCTATCTCTGTGTCCGCCTCACGCCTTTTCCAGAAAGACCGAGGGCCCCAAAGTAACCTCCTACTGGGTTATCCATCCACCCTAAATGTGCAAGTCCTTCCAGGTTGAGCTGGGATCTTCAGTGTGCCAGAGGCTACATCTGGGATGAAGAGCAGATCCTCGTGAACAATCTGAGGCCGAGGAGTGGCAGGAAACCAGAGCCAGACAGAAAAGCAGGCCTGGTCAAGAGGACTTTGAAAGAGAATCACTGTAATAGTTTTGGCTTAGGTGTGGTAGTATTCCCAGCAGAAACAGGGGAAACAGGCAGATCGCTGAGTTCAAGGCCAACCTGGTCTACATATCAAGTTCTAGGCCAGCCAGGGCTACACAATGAGACCTTGCCTCAATTTTTATTTTTTATTTTTGACTTAAAAGAGGAAAGGATGGGGCCAGTGAGCTGACTCAGGCCATAAAGACCTGACAAACTGGGACCACCCATGAAGGTAGAAGAAAGAACCTACTCATAGACCTCCATATATGTGCCATGGCATGAGTGCACACACAACACACACACACACACACACACACACACACACACACACTCAAGTCACACATACATACATCACACATACACATTATACATTCTCATGACACATCACAAACACATTCACATCACACACACACATCACACATACATATCACACATCACACACACATACATATCACACACACACATATCACAAACACACATTTTTATTTTGAAAAGAGAAGTCAGAGCTAGGTGTGGTGACACACACCCATAATCCTAGCACTGGAGGGGCTGGGGTAGGAAGATCACAAGTTTGAGGCTAGCCTGGACTACAGAGAGAGCCGGAAAGAATTTTGAAGGTGCTTTAACTCAGGGCTTTGCCTCTGAAAGCCCCGTCTTGGTTGGTGGCTAACCACTGCAGGGAGGTACAGAACCCTGAATTTGGAGTCAAAAGACCCAAGCTGTAGTTCTGACTTTGCCTTTTCCTGGGGATAACACTTCAATCCATCCAGCGCACACAACCCCATCTCCCAGCTCGCTAAGGGGACCAGCACTATCCATCCCACTAGGCGGAGTGGTCAAAGGAGTCAGAAATCACATGGGCGGAACGTTATTTTTAATCTCATGTTCGACTGAGTAGCTTCAGAATTTTTTTTTTTAACCACAAATAATGATTTAAAGACCAAGACTCTTCACACTGAGGCAAAACAACACACAAGCCTTGCCTGAGCCTGCGTGGGTTGTTAATTGGGATCTGTACTGACCTTGAAATAAGAGTGCAGCGACAGTCATCTTGCCCAGAACCTGCACCTCATGGTTGCTGAAGAGACAACCGTGACACCTCTCTTCCCACGTTAGGCCCCTTCCACCTCACCCACATCTGTTCCTGGCTCCCGCCCGCCACGCAGTAACACCCATCCCTCCCCTGGCTCTGGCCTCCACCCTGGCTGGTTCCCAACCCTCCCACGGAGCAGGAGGCAACCCCTGCAGATCAGGGGATGTTTTCCTTCCTGTCTGCCCCTCGGTGCCCTTATGGTAGACGCCTAGGGTGTGAAACTGCACACCCATAATGTTGGCCTTCTGGTTCTGGAGGCCTTAAGGGGAAAACAGCAGTCCCTGTCCCCTCTGCTTCCCAGGGATGGAGGAAGTCACACTTGCTGGATGGCTGAGCGCTCAATGAATGTGTGACATCAAATCAAGGCGGGGGTGAGTTTAAAAATAGATGTCTGGGCCTCCAAATTCTTGTCTCCTTCCAGTCCCGCCTCCACTCCCCTCTTACCTTCTCTTTGTGGGGAGGGATGAGCTGAAGGGTTAATCTTCCCTGAGTGGGTCCTTGCATCCCACTCATCCGGCTTGCATGCCTTCCTATGGTCTTTCTCAACCCTCTTCTCCTGTGCAAGCTGATTGAAAGCTCTTTGAGTTTGAAGAGGTTCGTGTCACAACAGTCCGCTGACCGGGTGCCCTGCAGTGTGCAAGCACGCACACAGTATTGACATGGGAGGGAGTGGCCCAGTGGCAGGAAGGACCAGAGGCCTTTTGACATGGAGATGAGCTGCCACTGGCTTCAGCCGTCCCTGATTACTGTTGCTGAAATATTAGGACTTCTCAACCAGGCGGTGGTGGCGCACACCTTTAGTCCCAGCACTTGGGAGGCAGAGGCAGGTAGATCTCTGAGTTTGAGACCAGCCTGGTCTACAGAGTGAGTTCCAGGCCAGCCAGGGCTGCACAGAGAAACCAGAGAGAGAGAGAGAGAGAGAGAGAGAGAGAGAGAGAGAGAGAGAGAGAGAGAGAGAGAGAGAGAAATAGTTTGATTTCTGTTCCAACCACCAATGCACCCAGTGAGTACTTGGTACTTTGGGGTAACATCACACACAAGAAGGGCCACTTTTCATTTATGATCTACAGGCCCTCCCAATGAAAAGCCTGCATACCCCAGTCTGCTAGCTGTCTCTGTAAACGGAGTTGGAAGTGCTGGGGATCTGGTTGTCTCCCGTTTAAAGCAGGACTTCATGATGAAGATTTCAGGGTGCTGTATGTGAAAAGCTTATGTGGGAGCAAAGACCAAGAACTTGAGCCCCTGGGTCTTCCAGCTCCAGATGGAGTCTTAGCTCTGCCTGTGGGTGCTGTGTAATCTTGGACACTTACTTGGCCTCTCTGGCATCCTTTCCTCATAAAAAAAATAATAATAATAACAATGGGGATAATAGCACTATCTGGTTGATGTGAAGGCTGGAGATAAGGCAGGCAGGTCTCAGTAAGGGATTCAGAATCAACAATGTTGTAACATTATGTGACATCCTGCATGAATGGAACCATCCACACACAGCCCCTGAGACACGCCGGACATACTGGTGTCCTCAGCAAACTAAATTAGGTTGACATCTCTCTGCTGGCGCCCTGGGTCCAGGGCCACGTGGCGGAGATCAGAGTAACAGCAATGGCCACCTCCTGCCTCCTCTTCCTGGTGTGTAAAGAGGAACAGCCTGCTACTTTATCCTCATATTCAGCTGCGAGTACGGCATCTCTTTGTGCCTTGTGTTTTCAGGAAGAGAAACGAGGCACATCAGTAGTGATGGGCCAGGCGTCCAAAGGCAGATAGATGGTTTACAAACGGCAACTCAAGGTTTCAAGTTCTATCACTCTCAAGTCCCCACTGGCCTGCTCCCAGCACATGAAGATGTTGGAAGGATTGTTCTCCTACAACACCGCTCCCCATTTCTCTCCCCAGGGCCCAGCTATCTGGAGAGGGAATTCCCTAATGTAGCTCCGCTACTACAGAAACTAGCCTCAAGGATTTACCCAGGCCAGGAAGAAAGAAATCGCCATGCTGATGGACGTCTGTTGACTGGTTTTCCTCCACAGGAATCACTGCAGGATGGACGGCCAAAGGACCAAATTACAATAATTCGGCTTTCAAGATAACTGGCTTGATTTCTTAGTCTAGGGTTGAGCAACACTTCCTTTCATAAAACAGAGCGAGCTTGGAGCTGAGCAGAGGAGGCTGGCTCTCCAGACAGAAGAGGGCCGCGGAAGGAGCAGCTGGAAGCAGGGAACAGATTGGTCATTTCAAAGTTACTCGCCTTGGAAGGCAGGGCAGGCAGGCAGAACAATAGGAAACAGATGCTCCCTCAAGCAGGTTACTTGAGGTTAGCTGCAGGATTAAGGTAGAGGGAACCTGGTTGGCGTGCCAGTCGAAACTGGTTCCACTTAGGAAATCGAGCTGTTATCTCCTAATCCTGATTTCTCAAAGGTGAAATAAATGGCTTAGTTTCGTCTTGGTGGCACAGTACTGTGGCATGAGTGATGGTTCTGATGTGCAGGTCTGTCTTCGGGGTTGAACACAGGAGCTTAGCCTGGAACATTGGCCTCCCGACAATTGCACTTAGTGCTTCGAAGTCTTGCCTTAGCTTGTTGGGAGTCATCTTTTTCTTCCATGTGCACTGAAGCTGTGGTGACGTTTGTGTAAAGGGCAGGTGGCAAGGTTAAGAAGTATAGTACCCCTTAACTCCGTAGGAAGTAGCCCACCAATGGGAGGCTGTCTCCTAGTCTCAATCCCTCTTCTCGTCCAGCTAGAGTCAGCCATTTTGTTCCACTTAACCTTACCCCCAACCGTGTGTGTGTGTGTGTGTGTGTGTGTGTGTGTGTGTGTGTACACATGCGCACGTGCGTGCACTGAGGATCAAAGGCCAGATAGGTTTAAGTGTTCTACCACTAAGCTACAGCCCCAGCCCTACACCTTGTTTGATCTTAGCATCACTCTGCAAGATACTTGCTATCCTTACGAAAAGGAGGGTCCTCTGAGATGCCCAAGGTGTCCGGCCAGCATGCAATGTGTGAGCCTATCTCAACCTTCCTGGAGGGCATCTCTTCTTCCTGCAGGCCTGAACTTCCTGGATAATAAAGAAAACAGTCAAGTTTCTATTCCCGAAGGCCAGACACTGGCCAACACATGACTACAGATGGAACAGTGAATTGTGGCAACTAGTGGAATTGGCAGAGACAATACTACATGCCAGGGATTGTTGTGAAAATCACTTTAACTATGTAAAGACGAGTTACATTTGTCTATGCTGCTAAATATTACTTTAACGTGTAAAAGAATGTTCCATTTGGTTATGCTGCATTTGTTTAACCATGTAAGAATGTGTGTTTAATGATGAAAAGAAAGATGTGTTGCATTTGTATCACCTTGTCTGCCTGAGGCACCTGATTGGTCTAATAAATAGCTGAATGGCTAATAGCTAGGCAGGGCTGGCAGGCAGAGAGAATAAATAGGAGGAGAAATCTAGGCTTGAGAAGAGAAGAGAAGAAGAGAACAAGGGAGACACCCAGGGCCAGAAGCCAAGCAGCCACCAACCAGACACAGAGGCAGCAGGAAAGTAAGATATACAGAAAGAAAAGGCAAAAATTCCCTAGGCAAAATGTAGATGAAGAAAAACAGGTTAAGTTATAAGAGCTAGCAAGAAACAAGCCTAAGCTAAGGCCAAGTATTCATAACTAATAATAAGCCTCCATGTCATGATTGGGGAGCTGTTGGTGGTCCAAAAGAAAAAGCCTGGTACAAAAGTTAATTCTGCATTCTAGTGTAGGCCTATAGACCACTTCCTCCCCAGATATATGGTGTAAGATTGCCTGTCTCTATAGGGAAGAGGTCAGGGTTTGACCTGGTTATCCTCTCTATGCCTGTGAAGAAGCAAACTGTACCTGCCATTTCCCTGGGACAGAACAAAAGATCGTAGATTAAACAACCACAGCATGGAGCTTGGCAAGATGGCTCATCAGGTCTTGCAAGCCTGACACCTGTGTTAGATACCTGGCACCCAGGTAAAGGGGGAAGGAGGGAATCTGATCCACAAAGCTGCCCTCTGACCTCTACATACCCTTGTATCATGCATGGGTACACACATACACAACAAATAGATAGATATAGGTAGATAAATAAATTTAAACCATAGGAAGGTTCTGTGTAAACATTAAAAGGGACTTCCTGATCATGAAAGCTTCTAGAGACTAAAGTAGGTTCACATGAGAGAAGGCTGTCTCTTCAGGGACTGGTAGAAAAAGATTAGCCGCTATGAACTGAGTCTGGTGGCTCAGACTAAATTCTCAGCACTCAGACTCTGAAGCAAGAGGATCATCATTGAGGCTAGCCTGGGCTACAGGATGAGACCCCGTTTCACAAACAACTGACAAAGTGATCAGCTGCTGAGTAGGTCAGCGCCGAGCCCTGTGGAGATGAGAGTGAAGACTGGGATCACTAGGACTCTCTTCGAGCCTCCAGCTACGGGAAAACATATAAACACAAAGTGTAACTAACTTATTTTTAATTGAATAACCATTGCTTACAATTTGGGATGATTTCAACAATGCTTCTTGTATTTCTATTTTGGCTCTCTAGGGCAAATTTGAAGTTTCCTGGTAATTTATAATTTTAACCACAGTTTTCCTGAGGCAGTAAGTTTATATGGGAACATAGTTCACTCTGAATCTTAAAAAAATTTTTCTATGGTATAATTTGCCAATCATCCTAAACACACATGTCATTATCTCGTAAGCTCATAATTGCCGACTCCTTTAACCCTGACATCTCAGAACAGGTAGTTCTCATTCAAGAAACAGATCGTGGCCTTCTCAGCACAAAACCAGCTTCCCTGAATGACAGGCAGAGCCATTTGGAAAGGAACTGACCCTCCACTTCAGGTTCTGTGACTCAAAGCCTTGATGCTTTCTTTAGAACATCTTTATTTTTGTTTGGTCGGTTGGTTTTTGTTTTTGTTTTGTAGAGACAGGGTCTCACTGTGCTGTCTGTGTTGTTTGAGCTGGCCTCGATCTCTGGATTCTCCTGCTTCAGCCTCCTGAACAGTTGGGATGTCAGATGGGCACCACCACTCCCAGCCCTCTTATTGGGTTAGATGCTGCTTTTTTTTTTTTTTTTTTTTTTTTAGTTATTTTAACTATTAGTGTGTGTGTGTGTGTGTGTGTGTGTGTGTGTGTGTGTGTGTGTGTGTGTGATGTACATGTAGGCAGGCTTGTGTGGGGAGGTCAGAGGACAGATTGCAGGAATTGGTTCTGTCTTTCCAAAGTAGGCTCCTGGAGTCAGACTCAGATCATCAGGCTGGTATGGCAAGTGATTTTTCCTGCTGAGCCACCTCACTGGCCAAGTCCTCTCTTTTGTATACACATGGAGCCGCTGACTTACTCTCAGATGTACACTTACCTTGTGTATACACATGGAGCCACTGACTTACTCTCAGATGTACACTTACCTTGTGTATACACATGGAGCCACTGACTTACTCTCAGATGTAAACTTTGGAGGCCTTTCTGGTAGATGATGGGTTTGCATGTATCTGGGTGCACTCTGGCCTTCTCTATGTTTATGAGACAAAGAGGTAGATCTGGCAGGCTAAATCATTGCTCTGTAGATATTTCATCTTAAGCTGGCCAGATGGTATAAATAGTGCAGAAACAGATTTCATCAATATCAAGACTGGGTCACAGAACAGGACTTCAATTCCCAGCCTTTCTTGTATCATGGCACCTAGAACAAATGACAATACAATATGACAGATACCCTCAGGGTAAATACCTACAATATGACAGATACCCTCAGGGTAAATACCTCACAATTTTTTTTAACCAATCAAGTGGTTTCAGCCATTCTTCACCTTGCCTGGACACCCAGTGACTGATGGACCAATATCTTGTACCACCTATTAGCAGGCTCTGTCGTAGAAAAAATGGCTATGGCAGAGTGATGCTGGGTGGGAGGGCCTCTGAAGTCCAAACACGTAGATTTGAGTTCGGGCACAGTCACTCTTACTCCTTGCCTCAGTCTCCTCACATGGAGTAACGGTGCTGAATCGCAGTCCCTACCTCAAGGAACCATCCTGAAGATCAGATGAGTCAACCCATGTCAAGTGCTTAGAAAAACCAGCATGGAGCAGTACCGGGTAAGTGACAATCGCTGTTACTACTGCGTTAGCTGGGGACCAATGGTGTCTCGCTCCAAATCCAAATCTCCCTCTACCCCCTCTGTCTTGCTCACCTGTTTCCTTTCCCCTTCCCCAATGTGGCTATGAATGTCTAACAGGTATCAGGAAAAGAGAACCGGTCTTGGAGCCAGAGAGTCATACCCCAGTTCCCCTTGTTCTATTCTACATTGAACTCCTCCATAAGTCACCTCACTACTCTGGCCTTTAAGATTTTCCTGGGTTGACCAGATGGCCGCAAAAGTGTTCTACTCCAATATGTCATGATTGCTGTGGTATTAAAGTATATTCTGTGAGCTACTATGCTCTCTCTCTCTCTCTCTCTCTCTCTCTCTCTCTCTCTCTCTCTCCCTCGTGTATGTGTGTGTGTTGTGTGTGTGTGTGTGTGTGTGTGTGTGTGTGTGTGTGTGTGTGTGTGTGTAAGGGGTAACTGAATGCCCGACACAGAAGCTCAGGACAATTAACACCAAACAAGTTAGTGCTATCTGTTTTCTGTGAATCAAAACCCTGCAACATGCCCCCACCTGCAGTAAGAACACACCTTCAATTTGCAGATCTTGCCCTCCCAATAGCAGAATTCTAAGTTGGAGCTATTTCTGCTACCTCAAGAATAAATCCATAAATATGTCTCCTAGGTAACGCCTTGTTAGCTTTGTTACTCAAAGCTCTTAAAAAATAATAAAAACCATCCTTTTGAAATAAATAGTAATTCAGGCATCTCACTTAAGACTCCCACTTAATTAGTGTGAATCACCAGAGTGTGTTGCTCACTTCTACCCATATGAAGATATTAGATGAACACTGCAAACTTATACACATCCATCAAAAATACATTTTAAAATGCTACTTTCCAGTGTCTCGGGTTATTCTTCCTAGCTCTATTTAGAGATGGTTAGAACATGCACATCTTTCTTGCTATTAAAAATTAATGCTAGCTCACATAGTCACCCAAAAATAACATCCAGAGCAACATCTCAATTTAATCCTGATCCCAGCAAGAGCCACCTTCCACTTTCACAGTTTAAGCAGAATTTTCTCTTCCTTCTCCTCTGTCCCCTGGGGGTGGGGGGGGAATTTTCTGAAGCCATCTGTCACTCCTCTGAGAGAGAAAGCTGTGTGGCTTGTGCAGAGTCCCAGGAGACTGCCCTGGCACAAGGAAGTAGCCCAGGCAGGTCTGTATTCCACGGGACCAGGCTGAACAAAGCCCCAGCCTGCAGAACACCATGGTTTTACTGGTTTTATTGACATAATGCCCTTCTCCAGTGGAGCCCCGCACAGGCTGTGTGAGAAAGACCTTCCCGGAGTATGGATACCTGTCATAGGCTCAAATGACTGCCCATCCCACCTGGCGAGGAGGGAAATGATTTTGAAGACTTGAAGAGTGCTCCCTCCTCCTTCCCGGGAATAGATGGAACAGAGCTGAGTCTAACAACCCTACGTCCTCACCAGCTTTGTGCGTGTGACCAAAGGCTACTCCAGGGCCAGGAGCAGTATTGTGCATGAACATGATCCTAGTGAAGGAGAGATAAATGTGGCCGGGACTTTTTATTGCCTGCTGCTTTTGACAAGGGACAGAGGTTAGCAGAATGAGTCCACTAACAACAAAAAACAGCTCCCAGGGTGGTCACGGAGCACTTTGAAGAAGAGTGTATTTTGTCATCTCTGGTGGCATAGTCGTTACCAAAGCAGAGAAAAATAGGCTCCTGAGTATGTCTTGAACCAACTAGGCTTCCCCAGGACTTGCAGTGGTCATGGAGAAAGCTCTATAATGCCCCCAACGACACTCAGGTCCTAATCCCTGGAGGCTGGGATGCTACCTCTAATGACAAAGGGGACTTGAGCAGACATCACTGTGTTCAGGATCTTGAATGACGTATGAGTTACTATCCTGTTGCTGTGACAAAAGCCACATAAGGAAGGAAGGATTTATTTCGGCCCACAAGTGGAAGTACAATCCATCACAGCAGGGAAGTTATATCGGCAGGAGTGTGAGGCAGCTGGTCACATGGCAAGTTCAGCCAGGAAGCAGAGATGAATGTAGATTTCTGCTCAGCCTACTTCTTTTTATTCAGTCCAGGACTCCAGCCCACAGATTGTGCCACCCACATTCAGGGTGGGCCTCCCTTCCTCAGTTACCCAACCTAGAAAAATGCTCTCACTGACATGTTTAGAGCTTTGTCTGCTAAGTGATTCTAGGTCCTGTCAAGAGAAGGAGAAAGAGTAGAGGGTAGGGTTTAGAACAGTGCCGCATACAGCCCAGACTGGTCTCAGACTCACTATATAACAGTATAAGTCAGGTTTCTCTAGAGTTACAGAACTTACAGAATGAATTTCTGTGTGTGTGTGTGGGGGGGGGGAATTTATTGGAATGACTTACAGGCGGCAGTCCAACACTGGCTAGCTGTGAATGGAGTCCAAGGATTCAGTAGTTGCTCAGTCGCACGAGGCTGCGTGTCTCAGCTGGTCTTCTGCATATGCTGGAATCCTGAAGCAGTAGGCTCCGATGCCAGGAAAGGATTAGATGTGCTGATAAGGCGGAGGGCAAGCAGGCAAAGAACTCACCATCCCTTCCTTCTTCCACTGACCTTATATGGGCTTCCAGCAGAGAGTGTGGTCCAGATTAAAGGGGTCTTCCCACCTCAAGATCTGAATTAAGGGCACATGTCATCTCGCCTCAAGATCCAGATGAAAGGCATGTTGTCTTCCTGCCTCAAGATCCGGATCACAAGTGTGCCCTGCATTCCTTTATTGCAGTTCATTCCAGATACAGTCAAGTTGACAACCAAGAACAGCCATCCCAGTACCCATGGCTGGCCTTGAACTGCTGACCCTCCTGCTCTTGCTCTCAAGAGTTCCGATGACAAGTGTGCATCATCACCCCAGCTTCACAATCAATATTACCCATCACAGATGGGTAGATTATTCCTAAACCCATCTGTGGAGGCTACACACACAATCATAACACAAGTGTCCCTAGTAGGAGGTCTAACTAGAGAAGAGCTGGCGACAAGCCGAGTTTGGAATGGTGTGCTTTGAAAACGGAGAGGCCATAAGGCAGAGAATATAGGCAGCCACGTCAAGTCAAGGACAGAGCTCCTCTGTGGCCTCCAGGAAAGTTGGTCCTAACAGCTCAGTCTGAGCCCGGTCAAACTGTTAATGCACAGATTGCTGCTCCTCCCGGTCTGTGTTCTGTTGTTGATAAAAAACACTGATCAACAGCAACTTGAGGAGGAAAGGGTTTATTTCAGCTCACAGCTCACACTCCATCATGAAGGGACATGAGGGCAGGAACTCAGGGAAGGAACCCACAGGCAGGGACTGAAGCAGAAGCCATGGAGGAGTGCTGCTTACTGGCTTGCTCCCCATGATTTCTTATGTCACCCAGGACCACCTGCCTCCAATGGGCTGGACCCTCTCACATCAATCATTAATCAAGATAATACCCCCATAGACCTACCTACACCAACCAGAAGGAGGCATTTTCTCATTAGCGGTTCCTCTTCCCAGATGATCCTACCTTGGGTCACGTTGGCCAAGAACTCACCAACACCATGGTGCAGTCATTTGTTAGGAAAACTCATACAGTGTCCAAGGACAAGAGATGCTTCAGTTGCCAGCCTCCCTTTGTGGCAGAGGCAAGCCTAGAAGACAAGAAGAGCATCCTTCTCCTCTGGACAGATACTCCCACAGACTATGCGTCACTGGCCAGCCCTGACAGCGCCTAGGGCTGGGATGGGTGAAGGAGAGAGACTTTATGGAACAATTTTGTGTTTCACAATCCAAGTATTCCAATTCAGCCCTTACTGTGACCTTGTATGGCAGATATGAGCTCTCTCTTCTCTCTCTCTCTCCCCCTCCCTCCCTCCCGTCCTGGGGCTTGAACTCAGGATGTAGGCACAGTAGGCAACTATTCCACCAACTGAGCGACATTCCCAGCTGCCAGTCATTTCTGACCAGGTGCTTTTAGTTACAAATAATGGAAAATTCCATGCAAATGGGCTCGGGATATTTTATCAAGGTATTTTATAAAAACCAAGACTCAGCTTCTGAAGGTAATTGCTGCTAAGCCAGAGTTCCATTCCCTGGACCCACATGGTAGAACGAGAGAACTCCTGAAAGTTGTCTTCTGACCTCTACGCGTGTCCCATGACCCACGGTAAACGTAAATGGAGAGGGGGCAGGTATCAGCTTTGCTTAACTAGGGTTTGAGGGGGCGCCTTCTGTCTTCTGGGGGAGGATTGTTCTCATGACCTAAGCAATGCAACCCATGTTTCCTTTTCTCTCCATTTTTTATCTCATCAGGCTCCACCCATATCAGGTCCTCTTCTAATGACCCCAAGATGCCTACTGGAGTAGACGATGCTCCCAACCCAGAACCAACAGAGAAGGGCAGGAGAAATTCAAGTGTCGATTGGTTTAAGGTAAATCATGTGTGTCCCCACCTAGTGCTGAAATCAGAATCACCTAGATTCTTCTAGATCCTTGAAGAATGTGACAGAAAATGGGAGGGAGAGTGATTCCTCACAGGAAATTGGGGATATGGGGAAGAAGAGGGGAGAATGGATATGGATTATGGACATGGGCTGGATACAGGGAGCCAACAAATGAAGGTTTGCAAAACTGGTGATGCTTTGATGATGCTTTTTGAGCTGAACTGAGCAAATTCTCTATCCTCCGTAACATTTCCTGGAGTGAACAGCCTACAAGGGCTACTTTCCTAATTGGATACGTATGATAGCTCCCACTCCTGAGCACTCCTGGGCACGGAACTCTTCGTTAAGCCTCCGGGGGTTTGAGACGCCAGCTCTTGCCTGTGTTTCTTGTCTGTAGTTCCTGGAAAGAAGCAGAGCCACGGCCTTGCCCTTGATGAATCACAGGCCGATTGTCTAGGCTGTGGATCATCACTCCTCCTTTTTCTTATCACTACTCCCCCCCCCCCCCCCCGTAGCCATCCTCTTGTAGCCTGTTAATAGTCTTCTTGCCCAGAAGGAGCAGGAAGGAGGGATGGAAGGAGGAGAGAAGAAGGGGAGAGAGGCGTGGAGGGGGAGAGAGGGGGTGGGAGAAGGAAAGCAGGAAGGCCCGAATCAGCCAGCTTAGCTCTTAGCCAATCCTGGGAAATTTCAAGGAGGGAAGTGAAAGGGAGTTATGACTTGGGGGTATCTCGAATGTCCACAGTCTGTGCTAACTCTATCCCTCCCCTGTCTTCCTTCGAGATCCTCAGACAGCTGAACCCAGAAAAGCATAGGCTGAGGAATCCAGGAAGTTTCCTTAGGCAACCAGATGTTTCCAGATGTTTCCAGGGGCTTCATTCCTTTGTGCTCTTCACTTACCATCTATCTCAAATAACTAACAAGGCTCAGGAATCACCCTCATCATCCTCTGTGTTACTCTTCAAAATCCAGGTGATGCTGACAAACGCATTCGTGTGGTCCGTGTCTTCCATCCCCAGAAGAGCTCCGTGATGTCTGCCGAGGTTCGTGTTTCCAGAGGAGAGAACCGTTGTTAGTTGCTTTAACTGGTCCCAGGGTTGGCCTCAAACTCATGATCCTCCTGCCTCAGCCTCCTCAGTGTGGAGTGATTATAGGCATGAGCCACCATGCCCAAGTTACTTCTTAAAGTAAACTTTTTAGAAAACTAGGACAATCGTTCTGAAATCTACTGAAAGGAGAATTGCAGTTTCCTCACGAAGGGAAAGTAGACACTGTCATCGCTAAAAAGTAGACAAAGCCAGGAACGGGGTGAGATGAGGGCCACAGCAGAACTGTTCCTGTCACTGGCCTCTGTCACTCTTCAGCATTTGCCCCCCACCTCTCCTCACCACCCACACTGGACCCACCCTAACTCTATAAAATTGGTCATGAATTCAGACAAAAAAAAAAAAAAACAAGGTTAACTTTTACATTTTTATGTTGTGTGTATGGTAAGTCATATGTGTGGTACATGCATTTGAGTGTGTGTGTGTGTGTGTGTGTGTGTGTGTGTTAAATTATATGTGGAGGGTGTGTGTAAGCACACATGCATTCTTAGGAGCATGCATGCAGATGCCTGAGCAGGTCTTCAGGCATCTTCTGTAGCTCTCCACCTTATCGACCAAACTGAAAGCTCTCCATTTGGCTACACTGGCTGGCCAGCAAGCTCTTAGGACACACCTGTCCCCCACCCCACAGTGTTGGGGTTATGGGCACTGCAGTCAGGCCTGGCTGGGGGGAAAAATGGGTGCTGGGGATTTGAACTCGGGGCCGTATGCTTTCAGATCAAACACTCTTTTACTTATTGAGCCGTCTCTCCAGTCTTGTTAGTTAGTTAGTTAGCTAGTTAGTTGGTTTTAAGAACAAAATTTTCCCCAATATCTAGGGACAAAGAAGCCATTTTCTTGGATGTTTCATTTACCCCCACGCACATGCTGGAGCGGAAGAGCACACCTTACTCTCAGGAGCAGTGAAGAGTATGGTGTGAAGGCCAGCCCCTTCACACCATTCTCTGAATTAGCCAGAGGCTCCAGGTTCAGTTATGAAGTGGATGGAACTGTTTTCAGATCCAGGCCCTAGCCCCACATCCTACCTGCCAGTCTTGGGGGTTGGGACATGATGCTTCTTCCTTTTACCAGCAATGTGGCTTGGCCCTTGTCGCCTGCATGGTTCCCGGCGGACAGTGAAGCAATGACTCTCTCCCGGCGATGCTCAGATGAGTCGTAGGCACGACGTTCCCCTGAGCCACATTAGCAACAGCTGTTCTCAGACCTGCATAATGCAGCCTGGACTTGCAACCGAAAAATGAGCTCCGAGCACCTTTGTATCTGTGTGATCAACGAGGACAGAGAAGAATTGTGTCCCAGCTCCAGGTACCTCTCCTGGAAGCACAAGCCCCCACAAACATCAGAGCTGTTCTGGGGACTGAAGAACTAATATATTCAGTTGTGCTTATAAACTATGCTCCACTTTTGGATAGTGATGTTGATAAATGGTGATGATTCCTGAATTCACTCTTTTTTTTTTTTTTTTTTTTTTTTTTAAGACAGGGTTTCTCTGTGTAGCTTTGGAGCCTATCCTGGATCTCAATCTGTAGACCAGGCTGGCCTCAAACTCACTGAGATCCTCCTGGCTCTGCCTCCCGAGTGCTGGGATTAAAGGTGTGTGCCGCCACCGCCCAACTGAATTCCCTCTTTTTAGTCAGCTCTCCACCACTATGGCAAAGCCCTGTGCTGATCCACTTATAACGAGTGATAAAAGTCTTCTTTGGCTCCTAGTTTTTGAGGTTTTAGTGCATGATTAGTTGTCACTGTGGCTTTCGGTGGCAAATCCACGGTGGGACAAAACTGCTCACCTCATGGTGAGAAAGAGAAGAGGGACTGGGATTCCAGCATTTTCTGAGGACACAGGCCCCCTGATCTAAAAGTCTCTAACAGAAGCCTGGCCCTTACGATCTCCACCACCTCTCCATAGCTTCACACTGAGGCCCAAGCTTATCACTGTGGCCTCTGAGGGACATTCCAGATCCATGCTACAGCATGCACCTCCCTTCTGATGGCCACAAATAGTCAATGAATAAACTGAGTGGCGGAAGGAGCAGACTACAGTTGTATCCACAGGTAAGATCCCTCATGACGGCAGCTTGATCCAGAAAACTCTCAAGTGTCTGGCTGATGCAAGGGCCATCGGCATTTGTAGGTCCTTCTGACAACTTGGGATTGGAAATATCTGTTCTGGGTTGTGTGATTTTATTTGCTTCTCCAATGTCACTGTTGACCTAATACAGGCACCCGGGGCCCATGCAAAATGCTATGTATCTCTGTACCATGAAGTCATCCTGATTGGTAGGGTAAGTTTTGGCTGCTCTTATTATTAATAGCAAACTCCCTGTTCTGGTCACATTGGTAAATGCAATTCAAAGAGAAGTCAGTCACCTCTTTATTCAAAACACAGTGTGTTTCCTGTAAGGGAACTCACTGCTGCATTCACATTCATAAACGCAGGTGAAAGAGATGTTGCCTCTCTGCTTAGAAACAACAGTGCTTTTCTTGGAGGCAAAGTCACTGTTCTAGTCACATTTACATAGGAAGAAACTGAAGCCCAGAAAAGACTGGTGACTGTAACTTTCCGGGGTCACAACACTAGTAAAGGGACAGGGTCACGTTCCAAAGCAGAACATACCTGACTCTGTGCTCTCTAACCACTGAGCATCACTGCCTCTGCACCCCAGAAGACCTGAGAGCTACAGCCCCAGGCTAGACAGCTTCTCTAGGTCCAGAGGCCACGGGCTCTTCCCTGGATTCTGGAGCCACCTCCTTCAGAAGGTGTGTTCACTGAGCCCCAGAGTTTCACGTGGGATTCTGGAGAAGAATCCATTCCCTGCAATCCAACAGGTTCCCAGACGAAGGAGGGGAGCGGATGCTTGCCTCGGCCACGCTCAGAAACTGAGGCTTAATTGCCCTGCAAGCAGCTTGTTAGCCGCTGCCCTGGCAGATGAGGAGAGGAGCAATAGAACCAGCCAATTAAGCAGCCAATGGTGCTGAACTAAATGTGACCTCCGACTCCATTGTGGATGTTGTTTCTCACCAGTCTGGATCTGGGGGAGAGAAAGGAAGGATGAGGGGAGGGTGAGCGGTGAGGGGACTCTCGGGCTCTCCTTTGTTTGTTAAGGGGATAGTCGCCTCAAAGATTCAGGGATTTCCAGCACAGGAAAGTTGGAGACAAGTGGTCTGTGTGGCTGCTGTAGCCCGAGGCAGCTGGCAGGTAGAGGTCCTGGGTTTAGAACAAAACGGACCAGGCTGGCCTTAGTGACTGAAGGAAGTATTTCGAAACAGGCCTGAGGCTCAGTCTCAGAGGCACATTTCTAAGGAGGAGATAATAGCAGGGCTGGCCTGGGCTGCACTTTCTGACTCACAGACAATACGGAAACTTCTCTTTCCTCTGTGTTCCCATCACTAGCCTGGTGCCTGGCGGGGCCCCCTCAGTCACTTCCAGATATCAGAAAGATACCTGAAATACTGCATCCAGAATCATGTGAACCTGGGGAATAATGGTGTTAAGGGTTCTGACAGAAAGGGCTGATGCCATCTCCATGTCTGGTGGGAACTGCCAATCGGGCTGCTTCTGCCCTCCTGTGGGACAGCTGGGGAGGCATGGTGCTTGGTTAACCTACAAGAAACAGTGTACCCTATTTGTAATAGCCAGAACCTGGAAACAACCTAGATGCTCATCAACGGAAGAATGGATGAAAAAAATGTGGTACATATACACAATGGAGTACTACTCAGCAGAGAAAAACAATGAAAGCATGAAATTTGCAGGCAAATGGATGGAACTAGAAAAAATCATCCTGAGTGAGGTAACCCAAACCCAGAAAGACAGTCATGGTATGTACTCACTCATAGGTGGATTCTAGATATAAAATAAAGAACAATCAGACCACAACCCATAGAACCATAGAGGCTATATATATAGCATGGAGATCCCTAGGATGACTGTGGCTTATAATAAATTTCAGTTTTACTCAATTATTGAAAAAAATAGCCAAATGAATGGAAACACATGAACTATGAACCAAAGGTTGAGGGGCCCCCAGCTGGATCAGGGCCTCTGAATAGGTGAGACAGTTGATTGGCTTGATCAGTTTGGGAGGCAACTAGGCAGTGGGACCAAGTCCTGTGCTCATTGCATGAGTTGGCTGTTTGAAACCTGGGGCTTATGCAGGGACACTTGGCTCAGTCTGGGAGGAAGGGACTGGACCTGCCTGGACTGAGTCCACCAGGTTGATCGCAGTCCTCGGGGGAGGCTTTGCCCTGGAGGAGGTGGGAATGGGGGGTAGGCTGGGGTAAGGGAAGGGGTGGGAGGGGGGAGAATAGGGGAACCCATGGCTGATATGTAGAACTGAATGGTATTGTAAAATAAAATATATACATATAAAAAAATTTTTTAAAAAATATTATAAGTTAAAAAAAAAAAAAAAAGAAAAAGAAACAGTGTGCCAATCAGCTGAAAGGGCACAGCCCCCAGCCTGCAGCACCCTTAAAATCAACCCCGGTTCCAAGACCAAGTCCTCCTGGAGAACTCCAGCAAGGCCAGAGTGTGGTAGAGTTCTAGGATTTGGTTGGTCTGCCAGTGAGAAACCCCTCTCGGGGAAATCTTGACTCGAGAGCAGCCATGCTGTTATCTGGGACTGCCACTGTGTTCCGAGGCTCTTCCTAACCAACTCTGTCTCTTCGCTATTTTTTTCTTTTATGGACAATAGACCCCATCCACCTGCCCATAAGCCTCTTGTACTCTTTGTTTTATTTTATTTTTATTTATTTTTTTGGTTTTCCAAGACAGGATTTCTTTGTGTTGTTTTGGTATCTGTCCTGGAACTCACTCTGTAGAACAGGCTGGCCTCGAACTCACAGAGATCCGCCTGGCTCTGCCTCCCGAGTGCTGAGATTAAAGGTGTGAGTATTCTTTGTTTTATTTTTTAAGAGTTGGGCCAGACAGTATTAGCCCACGCCTTTAATCCCAGCACTCGGGAGGCAGAGCCAGGCAGATCGCTGTGAGTTCGAGGCCAGCCTGGGCTACCAAGTGAGCTCCAGGAAAGGCACAAAGCTACGCAGAGAAACCCTGTCTCGGAAAAAAAAAAAAAAAAAAAAGAATATACCACCAAGAGCTGGTGAGATGGTGTAGTGGTTAAGAGCACTGGCTGCTCTTCCAGATGACCTGGGTTCAATTCCCAGCACCCACATGGCAGCTTACAACTGTCTGTAACTCCAGTTCTAGGGGATCTGACACCCTCACACAGACAAGTGTGCACATAAAATAAAAATAAATAAAATATTTTTAAAAACACACCATCAAGCCTAAGCCTTCTCATTTATTTAGTTTATTTAGTCTGCCTCTCTCTCTCTCTCTCTCTCTCTCTCTCTCTCTCTCTCTCTCTCTCTCGTGAGTGTGTGTGAGAGAGAGACAGAGAGGCAGAGAGAATGAACTCATGTGGGGGTCAGAGGACAAATTTGAGGGGACCTGCCGGGTGCTTCCACCCACCCAAGCCATTGCTCCACCCCCTATTCCTGCAACCTTGGCTCCGTCTTCTTTTCTGTCCCTTCTAGCCAGTTTAGGACATGCTCCCCCCAAATATGCCATCTTGTCGTTTTGAGAAAACAGCAGATTATAAAGCCTGGGACAGTCATTGTCACCTCTGCTTTCCTTATGAGCAGCCAGCAGGCCCTCTCTGGAGAGGGACCACTGTTACACCTGCCGGAAAGCCCTGCCTGGTCTGGAATTTACTTACTCGGTAGACCAGACTGGCCTTGAACTCACCATGGCCCATCTGCCTCTGCCTGCCAAGTGCTGAAGTCACACACACACACACACACACACACACACACACACACACACGCACGCACGCACACACACACATTCCACCATGCCTGGATTTTTAATTTTTTTTTTAAGACAGAGTCTTAGCCAGGTGGTGGCACATGCCTTTTATCTCAGCAGAGGCAATGGATCTTTGTAAGTTTGAAGCCAGCCTGGTCTACACAAGGAAAAACCCTGTCTCAAGAAACCAAAAAGGAGGAGGAGGAGGAGGAAGAGGAACAGAAAGAAGGGAAAAAGAGAGAGAGAGAGAGAGAGGTCTTAAGAGGACAAGCTGTCCTTGAACTCCTGACCTTCCTCCTGCTTTTACAGAAAAAGTACTGGTATGTATCACCACACGAAGCACTGTAAAATCTGTAGTGAATAAAACTGCATGTTTTCCTCCCATGAGTGTGTGTGTGTGTACGCATGCAAAGGAGCTACACAGCAACTGTGAAGGTCAGTGGACAGATTTGTGGGGCTGGTTCTCTTCTGCCACGTAGGTCCCAGACACCAAACTCAGGTGTAGGCTTGGCCGCAGACACCTTTTCCTGCCAAGCCGTCTCGCCCTCCCCTGAGAGTGAGGACTTCTTAATGCTGCTGATTTTTTAGGAACACAGAACATGGACAACACTCAGTATTGCCACAAGTGATGTACATACGTCCATGGTACACAAACGTTAACCAGAGTATTACCTAACACCTCAAACAATCGTGGAAACTTTCCCAACGTACGTTTGCTTAAAATGGTAGGGGCAGAATCGTTACTTATGAAAAATGAACATTTAAAAGACTGAAGATATGTACTATCTTATTATGTATTTTAGAGAGAAAATGCTATTATACTTGGGTTGAATTTTTTATTCTAGCCATTTTGGAGTAGTTTAGAAACTGTGGTTCTCTTATAAGTAAATACGGATTTTAACAAGGCTTCATGGAAACGGTGTCATCCTTTACGTCATGTTTCCTTTCTTCCTATGTCTCTATAACTTCTTTTTCTTTTTTCTTTTTATTGGGATGGTATAGTGAGTAACCCAGTCTGACCCTGGAATCCGTTATGTAACCTCCAACTTGCAGTAATCCTCGTGCCTCAGCCTCCCAAGTTCTAGAAGTACAGGTGTAAGTCACTATGTCTAGGTAGTTTTTTTTTTTTTTTTTCTTCTAACCTCAAACCTTTCCTCATAGCAAACATTTTATTTGGGAGATTTACAGAAATGGCCAGGAACTGCCCAAGAGTTCTGGGATCTTCTCACCTCTCCTTACCCTGTAACTTGGGAGTTATGGAGGTGTGCCCTGGGGGGGGGGGGTGACGTGTCCACTCTGAGCTCCAAGGCTGTGACGGTCTGTTGGAAAGAGTCTGTCTCTGTGTCTGAACATTTGCAAGCAGAATGTCCCATATCTGGTGCACGCTGGGTCTCTCTCCATTATAGAGAACTCAGCGCTGGTAGCCACTGGACTTCCCAGCCCCTGCTCCCCAATTTCTGCAGCAGGTCGGAACCTGTGCTACACCCACTAGTCCTGGGGGCCATCCCCTCAGAACCCCGCTGGAGGGCTGGGGCCTTTGAAATCAGATGAGGGCGGCAAGTGGCAGCTGTGTTTGTTTCCTTAATTAAAGGTTGAATCATTAAAATGACTGTTTTCCTGGAAATAAAGAGATTTAAACAGGCCTCCTTTCTCCCCTGCCACCTCCCTCCTCTTTTTCTAATTTGTCTCCCAAGGACTCCAGCTCCATGTTAAATAGCAAAGGATTATCTGTGTTTCCATCTTGGGACCCGGGTGGCTCCACAACAATCCCTTATCTGAGCCCGCCTGGGGGCAAGCGGCACTGGGGCCGAATTCTTTCCAGTATTAACCGCCATTCAAATGGACAGAGGAGCGGAAACTGAACCGGTCCTTTAGGGTGGGGGCCCGCAGGGTGGCCTCAAACCTTCCTTAGGTATTTTTTTCCTAGCCATCTTCCGTGGAAGGAAGGTTAGGTAACTTGGGGATTTAAGACTTTACTAATAGAGAGGAGGGGAAATACGTGAAAAGTGCTTAGGAAAGCCCAGTAGATGCTCAAGTTACCTAGTCAAAGCACTCAAAGTTACCTAGTCAAAGGTACTCAACTAGTTACTTAATCAAAGCACAGTGGGTACTCAGCTAGTTAATTAGTCAAAGCACAACAGTGGATACTCAGCTAGTTACTTAGTCATTGTTAACAAATATAAGGCCTAGGAAGAAGGAGTGAAGAGCCAGAAGTCTGTTTTAGAGGATGATGGAAATGGGCAGTTGGATGGAGCGGTGGTTCTCAGAGATCTTGGACACCAGCAGGGCCTTATGCCCCGCACACAGAGCGTGACATCAGGTAGTGCATGACAAGTATCTGAAACGATGGTACAGATGGTGACAGACCTCTGTCACCTCCTGTACCTACTGTGACCATTTCATCCTCCACTTGCATGAAAACTAAGAAGTCCCTGGCTCCCCAGCTGGTGAAAACCCAGATGGTTGTGACTCCTTAGCTACCTCCAAGAAGTCAAAGGGAGGGTCCCCTCTACTTCCTGTGCACACAGTGCTCCCACAGTGGTGTCCAGACTGTTAACAGCAGCATCCCCTCTGACAGCAATGATTTGAAGGCAGAGTTTACATCTTCTTATGCCTGTACCCGGAGTGGCAAGTACAGACCCTGCAGAGGTGGATATCCAATGAAAAGTTCTTAAATACATGAAGAGAAGAGAATGCCAGCTGTCCACACCCAAAGTTCCTTGTATCAGTCCTGTTGACTGACATCATGTCCTGTTTCCTCTTCTGTGACAAGAGGGTGAACCTGTTGTCTATTTTACCAAAACATCCTGGACAGTTAGTAACCCATTACTAAAGTGCCTGGAGAATAAAAAGACATCCAGGAGTCCCATTAGCCCCTTGATCTCTGTAACAGATGAAGAGGCTCTTTCTTTCTTTGCTTATTTTCAGTAAGAAAATTAGCTTTCAAATCAGCGTGGAGGGTAGACCCCATTAAAAAGTGCTAAAGGGGCCGGGCGGTGGTGGCGCACGCCTTTAATCCCAGCACTTGGGAGGCAGAGCCAGGCGGATCTCTGTGAGTTCGAGGCCAGCCTGGGCTACCAAGTGAGCTCCAGGAAAGGCGCAAAGCTACGCAGAGAAACCCTGTCTCGAAAAACCAAAAAAAAAAAAAAAAAAAAAAAAAAAAAAAAAAAAAGTGCTAAAGGGCCCAGGAGGTCAAAGCTGAAGAGGAACCTAGGCCTAGAGGTGTCTCGAGATTATCTACACAATGGCAGCCTGGGAGAGTTAATCCTGTGCCAAGGGAGACTTCCACAATTGAAGAATACATGGTCACCCTTCATCTACAAGAGGAGGAGGAGGAATAAGAAGAAGAAGGAAGACAAGAAGGAGGAGGAAGAAGAAGGAAGACAAGAACAACATTGATGTCAGGGAGGAGGAGGAGGAGTGTGGGGACCCACAGAGGCTCCCTAGTGAGACCTTACTCAAGGTCAGAGAATCTGAGCTTGCTTTACCCAACAGGGCTGCATAATAGGATGATTTGGCCACAGGCGTGGTTACCAGGCATTTTGAAGGGTCTACTGCAGCAAACGTACTGGCTGTGCGTTGTGCTTTGATCTTGAAAGGGCAAGGTCTTTTTTGTATAAAAAGCCCTTTGGACTAAACCTCAAGAGTGACTAGGCCCAAGCCCCCCAAGCCCAGCCCAAGCCCAGCCCAAGCCCAGCCCAAGCCCAGCCCAAGCCCAGCCCAAGCCCAGCCCAAGCCCAGCCCAAGCCCAGCCCAAGCCCAGCCCAAGCCCAGCCCAAGCCCAGCCCAGGAGCTTTCTAACTGAAAACAATGCCAACTGAGCACAATGCAAGTCACAGCAAATAACTGTAAAGGTGAGGTTTCTGCATGGCTTGAGTAGGGTTCATGAAGGATTGAGACAGCTGTTTTGACACATATTATTAATGTTCTAATAGCATCAACATATACATTTAATGAGGACAAACTGTTTCTTTCACTCCTGTTCTTGGATCTAAACATCTCAGAAAAAGGCACTGTGGTAACGAAACTGATTGCTTGTGAACAAGAAATGGGAATTGGACACTGGAGTGGGAGCTCGAGAATGGCCTGCAGCAAACCCTTTGCATGGGCAAAGGGAGAGAGGGAGTGACTGTGCTTGAGACTCCCTGTTACAAGATGGGTCCCATGGGTAGGGGACCACCAGGGCCAACCACTCCATGCAATTGACTTCGCCCAGGCTGTCACATGACCTGGAGAAGACCCAGACACCCCCAGGGTATACACACACTTTTCATATGGGGGGGGCATTCCCTTCCCTCACTGAGGATGTTTTTGTTTGTTTCCCTGTGTCAGAGAGTTTCTTTTTTGGAGCTGAGTTGAGCTGAGCTGAGCTGAGCTGGAGCTGGAGCTGGAGCTGGAGCTGGAGCTGGAGCTGGAGCTGGAGCTGGAGCTGGAGCTGGAGCTGGAGCTGGAGCTGGAGCTGGAGCTGGAGCTGGAGCTGGAGCTGAGCTGAGCTGAGCTTTTAAGGCTTGAGGACCAGAAACTACAGGAACACAGTTCACCTGTGAATCTCACAGTTCAGCTGCGATTCATTCTGGATGAGGACTCAGAGGCTTCCAGTGAGATAGCTGTGGCTTCTTTTGTTTCTCTTAGACTTTATTAACAAGAACTTAAGATTCATGCTATAGGACTCTTTTGCATATCCTGGGTTTTTTGTTTTTCCATATGAATGTGAGTATTATTCTTTCCAGGTTTGTGCAGACTTGTGCTGGTATTTTGATGGGGATTGCATTGAATCTGTAGATTGCTTTTGGTAAAATTGCCATTTTTACTATGTTGGTCCGGACTTAAAGTTCTTGTCATATAGGTCCTTCACTTGCTTGGTTAGTGTTACCCAGGTTATTTGTGGCTAATGTAAAGGGTGGTGTATCTCTGATTTCCTTCTCAGCTATTTGTCCATTTTATATAGGAGGGCTACTTATTTTTTTGAGTTGATCTTGTATCCTGCTGTGTTGCTGAAGTTTATAAACTGTATCAGTTCCTTGGTGGAATCTTTGGGGTCACTCAAGTATACTATCATGTCATCTGCAAATAGGGCAAGCTTGACTTCTTCCTTTACAATGTATCCCGTTAATCTCCTTATGTTGTCTTATTGCTCTGTCTAGAACTTTAATACTATATTGAATAAGTATGGGGAGAGTGGACAGCCTTGCCTCGTTCCTGATTTTAGTGGAATTGCTTTGAGTTTCTCTCCATTTAATTTGATGTTTGCTGTTGGCTTGCTGTAAATTGCCTTTATTATGTTTAGGTATGTTCCCTGTATTCCTGATCGCTCCAAGACTTTTATCATGAAGGGGTGTTGGATTTTGTCAAATGCCTTTTCTGCATCTAGTGAAATGATATGTGGTTTTTTTCTTTGAGTTTTTTATATGGTGTATTACATTGATGGACTTTCATATGTTGAACCACCCTTGCATCCTTGGGGTGAAGCCCACTTGATCATGGTGGATAATTGTTTTGATGTATTCTTGGAGCCTGATTGCCAGTATTTTATTGGGTACTTTTTGCATCAATATTCATGAGGGAGATCATTCTGTAGTTCTCTTTCTTTGTTGTATCCTTGTTTGGTTTAGGAATCAGGGTAATTGTAGCCTCATAGAAGGAGTTTGGTAATGTTCCTTCTGTTTCTATTGTGTGGAACTGCTGCGGGCCACAGGAATATATCATAAGAACACAGCTGGTTATGGCAAAGTCACTACCTGGAGGGATCAGTGAATTCCTCCAGAGGAAGCCAAATTCCAAGGAGTTTTTGGTGTTACTTGGCTTGTTATATATCAGCTGTATTCTGTTATGAAAATCATGTGTGCCTTCATAGTTTTCCCAATTGACTTTCCCCTAAGAAGGGCTAACAGTGTGGACTGATCACTCTCTGGACATACACATTCCAGGTATTTGGAGAACAGCCTCAGGAAAGGCTTTCTCTGGAATCAGATTATCTCCCTTAGCCACTTTCAAGGACTAACAGTAATAACAGTCCACATGCAAGTCTCCTAATTTAAGATAAATTCCACAAGGAAACACCGCCTAGGTCAGGTGGATGTTAGTAATAGCTTTACACAATTCAGCTCGGACCCTCCTTTCTTACAGCCTTACTAACTTTATAGACCTTTAACTCTTTACCTAACCACTTCTACGAATATTTAGATAACCTTCTGCGCTGACAGCTATGCTCAGCCTGAACCCCAGTTCAAGCCTCCCTGTAATTATCATTAGCAGCATCCGGCCAGGTCCATCCCCAGATGGAGGAAAGTACTTTATCAGAGATACCGCTGTACTCTCTAAGAACAGACTTAAGCATCCGGGCTACCTGTTTGAGAAGGCCTGGCAGATGTGCCAATTAAGCCTTACTTCCTCTTTTCCCAAACCTTACCACCAGTTCCAGATCTCCCTTTAACTATCACCAGAGGCATCCAGCTGTACACAGGTTGCCTAGCAACTGAGCACACTTTCCCCCACCCTGCAGAAAAACGGCAGATAGCTTGGACAGATAGGAACCACAGGAAAAAAGAAGACAGTTTTATTTTCTCCCATTGACCTAGCAACTTATAGATTCTTAACACTTTCTACCAACCACGTTTAAGATTATAGTTGATCACATAAGAGCCCTCTTCTTAGATATTACCTGAATTTAGCCCTTGGTTAATTCATTTCCCCATTGGTCACTTCCCTTTGGGGTTGCAAGTGATAATTAATGGTTATTGCCCCTCTATGTGATTCTTATCACCCCTCCATTTGACCCTGGAAGCCTGGCTTTGCACTGCTAAGGGAATACTGCTTGTAAGTGTATATATCCCCGGACTCCCAGGGCACGAGAGGACAGAGAAGAGAAAAGAGAATGGAAGAACTTGAGAGGAACAAATTGAGATGGGGAAGAAGTAGACTGAAGGGCTAGAAAAGAGTACTAGAGGAACCAGATGGAAGATGAGAAAGAACAAGATGAGGTAGAACGAGAAGAGGAGAGAGGAGACAGGAGAGGAGATGATATGAGAAGGAACAAGATGGATGAGAACCTAGAAGGGGCAGAACTAGAAGAAGGAATTAAGATAGAACCTAGAGGGGATCGCAGACAAGTGTAGAGAGAAATCAGGCTAAAGATGACCTAAATATGAGAGCAGAATATAAGCTTATAACTGTCATAGAATAATAAAGTATATGTACTAAGGAGTTTCGCGTACATAGATTCACTTCTTCTCATCAAAGATTAATTATCAGCTGGTTGTAGATTCTTCCCGGACCCTGGGAGGGGACTCTTGAGGGGCTGGACCCCCATAGTCCCCGATATGGAACAATTTAGAGATATTGGTATTAACTCTTCTTTGAAGATCTGGTAGAATTCTGCGCTGAAACCATCTGGTCCTGGGCTTTTTTTGGTTGGGAGACTTTTAATGACTGTTTCTATTTCCTGAGCTGAGCTGAGCTGAGCTGGTGCCAGGAGGTCATCATGCCTTCCTTCCTTTCTGCCCGACATTTGATACCCCGCCCCCACAAGCCTATATTATTTAATGATGTAGAACTGCCCTTTCCCCCAAAGCCGAGATCCAATGGGCTGTTAATTTCTGGTTCCCACAGGTGTGTGCTGGTTTGAGCCACTCTGGCTGCTGAGAAGCTGCAGGTGGAAATTTAAAGAGGTCAGGGTGGGCCTCTGTGGGTCAAAGGAGCTGGGGGAACAGTTGGGAGTGAGGGGCATGTACCTTGTTGTACCCAGGAGTTACCCCCTTCCGGTTTGACAGAAACCAGTTGCACAAAATAAGATTGGTTTTGGCTGGGCATTTGCCATTGTGTGTGGTGCACATGCGTGTTGAAGCCCCAGGGCTGAAGTCAGGTGTTAATCCTCACCCACTCTCCGCCTCATTATTTGAGACAGAGCCCCTCACTGGACCTGAATGAAGCCTACCAATTCAACAAGGCTGGTCAGAGAGCTCCAGGGATCTATCCATCTCTGCCTCTCCAGTGCTGGAATGACAGACCCGGATTGCCACGCACAGCTTTCTACATGGATGTTGGAATCCAAACTCAGGTCCTCATGCTTGCCCAGGAAGAGCCGATCCCCAGCCCAGCACGCCCCTACTCTTTGCTTCCTGTTCATCCAGGAAGTGAACAGCTCTCTTCCGCCATATGCCCCCACCGTGATGTTCTGTCCCACACCGACCCAAGCGAGAATGGGTTGAACCTTTTGGAACCATGGGGACCACTAGCCAAAGCAAACCCTGCTTAACGATGTTTCTCTCAGGTATTTGATGAGAAAAGTCACTTGTCCAACAGCTAATTCAGAGGCTGTCGGGAATTGCCACACTTGTCCTTTTCCATCCTGACTGAAGTTTGTTATTTAAAGAACATTGAAATGTCACTTCAACCCCTTAGACCTCAATATACATCTTACCCGAAATGGATCTTTTCTTTTTGCATCCACACTATGATCGTGCCTTCCAGAAGTGGCAATAATTCCCTTCATAATCTTCTTCCTGGGTGATGAGGACAATTCCTCAGGATTAGAATCAGGTCAAAGAAAAGCCTCCCCTGATGCTAGGTAACGGACTAGAGACTGCAGATCGATGCCCTGGGCTTCTATGAGAACCTGGGTCTCGGCTATAAAGGATGGAGATTTCCCATAAACATCTGCTCCAGTGTCTCACGGAAGCCTGGGAGTTCCTCTGTCATCAACACCAAGGCAGTGGCTAAGACAGGCGTGTGGGCATTTCAGCTACGAGAATGCTCTCATACAGTGGGTCGGAATTGGCCAGCGTTTGTTAATATATCTGTTTCTGGGCTGGCGAGACGGAGGTAAAGGTGCTTGCTGCCAAGGCTGAAGACCTGAGTTTGGTTCCCAGGATCTACATTATGGAAAGACAGAACTGACCCGTGTCCTGACTTCCCCTCAACCCTCTTCTAACTCGGGATCTCTGGGGCTGGTCTGCAAATCTGCATTGCTAACAAGTTCGAAGATGAAAAGGAGTTGGCTAGCCCCAGGCCCACACTTGGGGAACTACAATAGACCCCACAGATGGATCTGTTTTAAGACAGATCTGGTGCCTGTGCCACTGAGGCTGGGCAATGGCTGCCTGGGGTTTCAGTAGCCCTCATGCTGGGGGTCATCTGTGTGTCAGCGAGAATGGAGAGTCCATCAAAACGCTAGAGCCATTTTTGAGATGGACACACGTGGGTCATGATTTATCCATTCTTACAGATTTCTGTGGTGTGATGGGACCTGTAGCTCAACTGTGTTCTGGCAGAAGACAGTCGTCACAGAGCAAGCAATTGCCTGAAACAGACGAGGCCTGGCACAGCACCTTTGTGTGAATTAGGAAAAGATGCTCCTCTGGGCAGAGGATGGGAAAGGACATCTCACAACTGTAGGCGAGGCCCTGATGAGAACAGAAGAAAGCCAGCCAAGGCCTGGGACAGGCCAAGGACCCCTGTGTGACTCTCCCTGGGAGGCAGAGAGTAAATGACACAAAATCTGGTCCTTCAGGAGCTGAGCATGGTGGCACTCACCTGGGATCCAGAACTTGGGCAACTGAGGATAGAGGATCCAGAGTTAAGAGCAGGGCCATCCAGATAGTTCAGCAGGTAAAGAAAGCTGTGTGTCTTGAAGGCTGCCAATCTGAGTTTAATTCCTGCAATCCACACGGTAGATGGAGAGAGCTGACTCTTAACACACACACACACACACACACACACACACACACACCACATATATTCACACATACCATACACACAGCATACACACCACACACACACACACACACACACACACACAGCATACATACCACACACCACACACATACTCACACACACCATACACACATATACACAGCATACATATACCACACACCATATACACACACATACACATACCACACACCATACATACATACATACACACAGCATATACACACACATGCACACATACCACACACCACACATACCACATACACACACACACACACCACACACATACCATACACACATACACACATCATATATACACCACACACCATATACACACACATACACATACCACACACCATACATACATGTACACAGCATACACACATACACACACACTCATGCACACGTACCACACACCACACATAACACACACACACACACACACACACACACACACACACACCATACACAATTTAAAAAAGAGAGTGGGCCAGCCTGGATCATATGGATGATTCCAATAAAAAACAAACAGAGGAACAAACCAGCCAACCCTGACCCTTTAGAGAATGGCTCCCAAGCAAGAGGAACTGTGGCCTGTCCCAGGCCTTGGCTGGCTTTCTTCTGTTCTCATCAGGGCCTCGCCTACAGTTGTGAGAAGATGTCCTTTCCCATCCTCTGCCCAGAGGAGCATCTTTTCCTAATTCACACAAAGGTGCTGTGCCAGGCCTCGTCTGTTTCAGGCAATTGCTTGCTCCATTGATTCCTGGGTTAAAGGAGTTCCAGCCGGCTCTCACCCCATGGCCCACCCTCGCCTTCTCATCCTGCCTCCCACCCCAACTCTGGGATGAACCTGTACTTTCAGCCCGTCCCTTGCCTGCCTGGCCCCCGCCAGAACTGCCGGTCTCTGGTTCTGTCAGGGCTCAGGCCTAAACCATCTGGATTTCCTGAGAAACCACATCCCCAAAGCTACCCAGCTACGCCTACAGGTGAACCAGCAGAAACCGGAGGGAGCTAAACTAAGCTGTCTCCACTTACTTACTTCAGGACCGTGGTACAGTCAAGATCCCAGAGGTTATTTAAAATTAAATCGAGCACACGAACCAAGTGGGGCCTCTGGAGAAGGTCCAATAGCTCTTCCTACGTTGAAAACCTTGCCTAGGGCACCCCAACAACACTGGGCTTGTTTCTCAAGGAAGCTGCTGCCCAGAACTCACGCTGGCCTGTTTTTTGTCTCGGACAGGCCGCTCTTGGAGCTTGTGTTCCTGTCTGTAACCCAGTTGGCTAGCCAGGGAGCCCAAGTCACTAAACTAACGCAGGTGGCTGCCTGGCTCGCCAGCCGTGGGAGAGGGTGTGGTTAGATGTATTCATCCCTCTTCCTACCCAGTAGACGCTCACTGAGGGTTTGGGAAGGCTGAGACACTGGGCAGGCCACAGCGGAGGATACGCTGTTCTCGTGGAGGATGCATTCTGATGGAGGAGACAAGACAACCACCAAATAAGTAAAAATAAAGAGGAAAATGAATAGAATGAAAGAGTTGGGGGGAACCCCAATAACGTACAGTGTGAAATTAATGAAATATTAGTGTTGAACCTGCCGCCAAGCACAGGGACCAATCATCAGCCAATGTCCTCTTTGCTCCGGTGATGGGTTGTGCTTCTAAAAGGCCCTTCCATACCTACAGTAACTCAGAGGAAAATAGCAGGCCAGGAGGCTGTACACGCCCAGGGGCGAATTGCAGTGTGAAATGGTTGATTTGTATCTTAGGCTGGCTGGGTGAGCACGGTGTGAAGGGTGTAACCCCTGCTGGCAGGTACGGGTCACCCAGAGGCTCTGGACCAACGTGAGGAGCGGGAGTCTCTGGAGAGACTGACGAAGGGATCAGGAGAATGGGGCAGAAACAGATCTGCTAGGGACTGACTGGTGCCATCTCTTCAGGCGTCCCTTCAGAGAGAGAAGGACGATGACATTTCAGCAAGTGACCGGACAGGAGGAGGTGACTTAGAAATGAGAGAACACAGAGTATTTTCCAAGGGTACCTTACTTGGTGAGATGCTTGGAGAACAGCAATCACCTCGAGGCAGAGGCGGAGAGCAGGGGGCGAGCATGTGTGGAAAGCCGAGACCAAGGCGAACGATGTTTTAGAATTATATTTTTATTTATTTGATTTTGGGGCATGTGTGGAAGTCAACTCTCCGGAGCGGACTCTCTGCTTCCACCATACAGATGGGACTCAGGGCATCAGGCTCGCTGACAAGTGCCTTTCCCTGCTAAATCTCCTCACAGGCCCAGGAAAAAGGATTTTTATCTTGAGAGAAAAGGCCTCAGATGCCTTGAAGAGTTTGAGAGGGTGTGGGGTACCCACAAATGCTGCCCAGAAAGAGTGGCAGGTGGCTGCTCCAGAGCCGGGTGTCAGTCCCCCCCCCATCCCCCCCCCCTGTCCCCGTGTCCCGTTCCCCCCCCCCCCCCCCCCCCCCCCGGCTCCTGAGAAGCGTGTGGGCATCCAAGAGAACCTGGCGGTTTGCTCGACCCGGAAGCAGCCTGCGTTGGTTTGTTCTTCTCCCTCAGCCAAAGGATGAGTTCCTGGTCCCAGAACGGCTGCACCACATACACAAGGTTCCTTCCCTCGGCAGCCTGGGACTTTGCTGCCAGTGCTGAGGGCCACACAAGCAGGGGGGACAGGGACAGGGACCTGCTGCTGAGACCACCAAGAAACAAATGGTCACTCCTCTCTGGAGAAGAATAATGGAATAGATTACATTTTCTCTTCCTTTTGACTCCTGAGCTCACTGTGGCAGATCTGCGGATGAGCCCAGAGGGCTCCTTCACCAATAGGTCCTTTTATAGGTCTCAGCAACTGTGGGGTGTGTGTGTGTGTGTGGTGTGTGATGTGTGTGAGTGGTGTGGGTGATGTGTGTGAGTAGGTGTGGGTGTGGGTATGTGCATGTGTGTGGGTGTGGTGTGTGTGATGTATGTGAGTGGGTGTGTGCATGTGTATGTGAGTGGTGTGTGTGTGTGAGTGGTATGGGTGTGTGATGTATGGGTGTGGTGTGTGTGTGGAGTGTGGGGGTGTGAGATGTGTGTGACATGTGTATGTGTGTGTGTGTGATGTGTATGCACCTGTGTATGTGTGTGTGTAAGTGATGTGTGTGTGAGATGTGTGTGCACATGTGTATGGGTGTGTGTGTGAGAGAGAGATGTGTATGCACCTGTGTATGGGTGTGTGTTTAAGTGATGTGTGTGCACCTGTGTATGGGTGTAGTGTGTGTGTGTGTGATGTGTATGCACCTGTGTATGGGTGTGTGTGTAAGTGATGTGTGTGTGTGATGTGTGTGCACATGTGTATGGGTGTGTGTTGAGAGACAGATGTGTATGCACCTGTGTATGGGTGTGTGTCTAAGTGATGTGTGTGTGTGAGATGTGTGTGCACATGTGTATGGGTGTGTGTGTGAGATGTGTATGCACCTGTGTATGTGTGTGTGTGTGTGTGTGTGTGTGTGTGTGATATGTGTGTGCACCTGTGTATGGGTGTAGTGTGTGTATGTGTCTGTGTACGGATGGATGGATAATCACTCCACCTCCACACTCTGGTTCTCATTCCTACCCAGGGCCTAAAATTCCACTCTTGCTTTCTTAGAGGCTCTTTATTCCCCGCCTTTCCCCAGAATCCAGCAAAGCTCATTCTGCGTTGGTCCATTGTGTGGCCTTTCTGTTCCCCACCCATCACCCGAGCCTGCAGGTGCCAGGCCACACCCCGCCTCTCAGTGCCCTCCCTACTAGAGCTGCAGGAAGAGAGGAGTGTCCAGCCGGTGCCCCTTGGTCTCCCTTGGTCCCCCTTGGTCCGCCAATCAAATCCTTACCATCTGGCCAGGACCTGCCTCTGCATCCCTGCTGGTTCCCGTCAGATTTTCCCCCTTGCCTTGTTATCTTCCTTGGTGACCTCAATCCTCACGTCAGCGCCCTGACCAGTCCCCCAGCCGCCCCCTTCGGTACCCTCCTGCACTCTGGTGACCTTTGGCCCGCAGAACGGCAACCACAGCTGGACCGCATTACACGGCTCTGCTTCTGCTTTAAGACCTGGAGCCAGGGCTGACTCTTCCGCCCTGACCTCCTAACCTGCCACATCCCCACGCCTCCCTCCTCAGCCAGCTCTTGGGCCTCCTTGGCTTCTCTCGTTTTTTGTTTTTTTTTTTTTTCTGACACTTTCTAACACACAAATATCCATCTTTGGCCTATATTTATTTGATTGATTGACCGAATTAATTGGGAGTATTTTCAAAAAAGTCTCACTATATAGCTGAGGCTGGACTTGAACTCACAGCAATTCTCCTGCCTCAGTTTCTCAAATGATATTACAGGCATGAGCCACCACACCCAGCCTGTTTTACACACACACACACACACACACACACACACACACACACACACACACGACCATGCCTTTTCTTCTGGGTCTTATTCCTCCCCCCAACAAGTACCAACTGCGGAGCTGAAGGAAGGAAATATTTGGAAAGTGACCTTCTCTCCCAAGACGATAGCTGTATGTATCTATTACACACTCACTGGAGGCTCCATACTTCTCAGTACTTGGTATGGGCTGCCTCTGATACCAGACATAAAGGAACTTTGTCCCAGTTATTATGGAAATAAAAACTAAATCTAAATCAAAAACTCTCAGGCCAAAGTTTTAATTGAAGGGGGAAAAAATGGGTTGAGGGAGGAGACTGTGCTAATCTCGGGAGCCTGGGGCTGCCACTGACAGAGAGCAGGCAGGCATCTTATCAGACTGTCGGAGCGGTCTGGGGTGGGTGATTTTTGTTAGTCATGAAGACGGTATTTTTAAAGAAATCTCTTCCTCGAAGTTTAAGGGGATTTTTCTCATGTAAGATACAGATCAATGGCCAGCTCATCCTTGGAGACATCTTGGCATTCTTCAGTATCTAGTGGGGTGTCGTTTCTCTCTCTGTGTCTGTTGATAAGATAAGGGGCACATTTCATTCACTGTTGACAGGGGAGAGAGAGACTGCTGGTGGGTAGCTTGTGGATGATCAAGGGTGTGAGAACCTGTATCTCTTGTTCCCACAAAGGTCTCTTTGTCTGTTCCACCTTCCCTAAGCCTCACAAGAATCAGGAGGCATTTCTAAGCCCATTTTGACATATGAAGAAACCCAATGAACAGGAGGGGAAAGTCTTTTGCCCAAGGTCACAGAGTTAACAGCAGGATTCAAACTCAGAACCTACCATACTTTACTCTCAGTGGAAAGGCAGAAGGAGGAAAGAAGGAAGGAAGAGAAGCTTCCAGGATATTCTAGGGACAAGCTTGAGAAATGTGGGGGGTGTTGTAAGAAGTGACACCAGGCAGAGCAGACAGAACAAGGGTTGTCACTGTGGGTGCATCAGTGACAAGAAGCGAGGGAACCGTTCAAGCCATAGATCGTGGAGTCAGAACTCAAGCTCAAGAGCTTCTGGTGGCCGCAGCTTTGACAAAACTCAACGTCTCAGTTGTCACTTAAGAACAGATGTCTCACGGGTGTCACATGCCTGAAAGTAATTAACTGATACAAATCGCCGCGTCCCCATAAGCATGTCTGCTTGGCAATCAACAAACGCTTCCCAGAAGGGTTGTAGCGGAGGACAATGAAAAACAGGAGAGGATGTGGGGAGCCTGGCTTTCCCACCCATCGCCAGGGAATGTGGCTGCCACAACGTTTTTGGCAAGAGTCAGTCAGTGCATGCAGAATGAAACTAAATCCCTACCTCTCATGATACACAAAAATCAACTCAAGAGGATCAAAGACAAAAACGAAGCCCTGAAACTTTGAACTTACCAGAAGAAAACATAGGGAAATGCTCTAAGACATGGGATAAGAGTGGACGTTTGTGGATAAGACTCCCCCAAACACACAGAAAAGTAAAAATTGACTCATGGGATTATATCCAACTGAGAGGCATCTCCACAGCAAAGGGGAACAGTTAACGGGGTGCAGGGGTAACCAGCACAATGAGAGAAGGTGTGCGCAAACTGCCCACCAGCAAAGGCTACAATCTGGATGTTATAAGGAACTCCAACAACATCACAATGAAAGCAACCTAATCAAAAAGTGGGCAGATGCCAGGCGGTGGCCCATGGCTTTAATCCTAGCACTCAGGAGGCAGGGGCAGGCGGATCGTGAATTTGAGGCCAGCTTGGCCTACAGAGCGAGTTCCAGGACATCAAAAGTTACACAGATGTGGGAGTCTGTGGGAGACCAGCTCTGACCTGCTCCCACCTTTCAAAAGGTTCTTAGGTGGAGGAGAGAGGAATGAGGAAATATTAAGTAGAAAGGAAGGAAGGAAGGAAGGAAGGAAGGAAGGAAGGAAGGAAGGAAGGAAGGAAGAGAGAGAGAGAGAGAGAGAGAGAGAGAGAGAGAGAGAATAAGAAAGAAAGAGACACAGGATACCTTCAGGAGGGCGCTGGGTCAATACCCAGCGGCCCAGAGCTTTATTCAAAAGAGCTTTTTATAATATGCCAATGAAAGGGGCCAAAGACCTCTTCCTTGTGAGATCAAAGCATGCCGTAGTGCCAAGTGTAGACCCTTCCAAACACCTGGTAACCATGCCCTTGGCCAAACCATCCTACTATGCAGCCCTGCTAGGTAAAGCAAGTTCAGATTCTCTGACCTTGAATAAAGTCTCACTAGATAGCCTCTGTGGGCCACCACACACAAAGAGACTCTTAAAAAAAACTCAATGTCACTAAGCAAAATTGCAAATCAAGGTGCAATGAGCTAGTGCCTCAACTTACCCAGAACAGCCATCATTCAAAGGTAAGGACACAGAGGGAGGAAGTCTTATACATGGACAGTGTAGAAAACAGTGCTAGGCCGGGTGGTGGTGGCGCACGCCTTTAATCCCAGCACTCGGGAGGCAGAGGCAGGCGGATCTCTGTGAGTTCGAGGCCAGCCTGAGCTACCAAGTGAGTTCCAGGAAAGGCGCAAAGCTACACAGAGAAACCCTGTCTCAAAAAAACCAAAAAGAAAAAAAAAGAAAACAGTGCTAGTTGGTTCCTATCAACACACAAACCTAGATACATCTGGGAAGAGGGAGTCTTAATTAAGAAAATGCCTCCGCAGGATTGGCCTGGAGGCAAGTCTGTGGGGTACTGTCTTGATTAATGATTGATGGAAGGGAGCCCAGCTCACTGTGGGTTGTACCACCCCTGGGCAGGTGATCATGGGCTGTAAAAGAAAGCAGGCTGAGCTGGACGGTGATGGTGCACACCTTTAATCCCAGCACTTGGGGAAAGAGGCAGGTAAATCTCTGAGTTCAAGGCCAGTCTGATCTACAGAGTGAGTGCCAGGACAGCCAGGGCTACACAGAGAAACCCTGTCAAAAAAAAGAAAAAGGAAGGAAGGAAGGAAGGAAGGAAGGAAGGAAGGAAGGAAGGAAGGAAGGAAGGAAGGAAGGAAAGGAGGGAGGGAGGGAAGGAACAAGCCACAAGGATCAAGCCAGTAAGCCGTGTCCGTTCATGTTCACGGCTTCTGCTTCCGTTCATGACTCCAGGTTCCTGCCCTGACTCCCCTCAGTGATGGGCTGTTTCCTGGAAGTGTAGGATGAAATAAGCCCTTTCCTCCAAGTTGCTTTTGGCCCTGGCATTTTATTGCATCAATAGAAGCCCCAACTAAGGCAATGGTGGAGATTCCTTTACATACTAAAAACAGAACTACATATGAACCGGTATTCTCACTGCTGGGTATTAGCCAAGAAGTGAATTATTCTTTCTTTCTTTTTTTTTTTTCTTTTTTTCTAGCTGTTCTAGAACTCACTCTGAGACCAGGGCAACCTGGTACTCACAGAGATCCTCCTGCCTCAGCCTCCTGAGTACTGGAATTAAAGGTGTGCGCCATCACCGCTCCACAAGAAATGAACTCTTACATGAAGGAGACACCTGAACTCTCATGCTGGTTACAGAACCATTCACAGTAGCCAAGATCTGGTACCAACCATGCTGTCCATCAAAGTGTGAATGAATAAGGAAAGTATGGCACGTGTGCCTAATAGGCTATTATTGAGCCATTAAAAAAAAAAAATGAAGTCCGGTCATTGATATCAAAGAGGATGGAACTGAAGGTTATCATGCTAAGTGAAACTAGTCAGGCACAGAAAGACAATTATTGAATGTCCTTATTCATTCATAGAAATTAAAACACTGATCTTAAATAGCACAGTGGAATAGTAGTTACTAAAAACTGAGAAGGCCCCAGGCAGTGGCAGCGCACGCTTTGAATCCTAGCACTCAGGAGGCAGAGGCAGGAGGACCAGAGGAGGAACAGAACAAGTTCCAGCACAGCCAGAGAACACAGAGACAACTCTGTCTGGAAAAAAAAAAAAAAAAAACAACAAAACTGGGAAGGGTCCAGAATCACGTGAGAATTGAAAGAGATTAAGGTAAAAGCCAACAAAACATACCTGGAAATAAAGAATTAGTTCTGGCGTTCCATAGTGGAGTTGGATGAGCACAGTCCACAGCAGTGTTTCAAACTAAAAGAGTGAGGGGCTGGAGAGATGGCTCAGTTAGGAGCACTCGCTTCCCCAGAGGACACAGGTTCAGTTCCCAGAACCAACACCCTGGCTCAAAACTATCCATCACTCTAGCCCAGTTCTGGCACCCATGGGACAGACGGCACTCAAACATACACACGAAAATAAATAAATCTAAAAAAATGAAATAAAAGTAAGAGTAAAGTTTCCCAGCAAATAGAAATATTTGAGAAGACAAAAATCCTTATTTTACCCGGATTTTATCGCTACACATTGTGAGCAAATATTTAATTTTATTATATTTCATAAAGATATATAAATATTAAATTTCAAAACTAAGTGAAAACTCTGTCCAGGTCTGGGGGCACATGCCTGTAATCCTCGTCCTGGGGAGGCTGAGGCTTGAGGATTGCTGTAAATTCAAGGCCAGCCTGGACTGCGTGGCAAGTACCAGCCAACCAGGGCTACCTAGTGAGATGCAGGCGTTCCTGCCCTTGGTGGGATTCTCTTAGGTGTCCTGGCTTGTGAGACACTTCTGAGACAGGTGTCCTCTGTCACCAAGTGGCATCTTCTCTATGCACACAGCCACGGGGCTCACTTGACCTTGGGAGATGTGAGCATTTGCCGATCTCTCTCAGTCCTCTCCCTTCAACTGCCTGAATTTCTGGGACATTCTGGGACACCAGCTCTCTTACCCATGCTGCTCTGGGTCCCCGGTTCTTTAAACTCCCAGGTTTCCAAAACTGCAGTTTCTCCTTCTCTAGCTTTGGAAGAAAGAGTTGCTGCTTCTCAAGTGGGGAAGGAATTCATAAAATTCACTCTGAAAGCTGCTGTTCCGTTTTCTTCTTAAGTCCCGACAAGCATTTTGGGGTGCATGTGTGCGCGTTGTAAAGACCTTGGCATGCTTACTTGGGGGATGAGCTGGGATAATAAGCATGCTGACCCAAACCTAACCCATTTGCATGGAGCAAAAAACTGTTTGCTCCGGAGGATGACTTTGAGGTTCAGACTGGGGGACAACATTAGAGGGAACAAGTGGAAGTGAGAAATAACCCCAAGGAGATCCGGGAGGCATGCTGGGGAGCAGCCCAGAGTAAAGGGAAGCTGGGTCATATAGCAGAGTGCTCTTGGGGTGTCATCTGGCACTGGTACCTGGGACCCCCACCCCCACCCCCCCCACCCCCCACTCCCTGCCTGGCATTGCAGTTTCTTCATATCTGAGGCAGAGTGAGTGCCAGAGCACCCAGGTTGTAGAATCAGCAGTTAGAACCTGACACTGCTCCTTCCTGGGGAGGTGACCTTGGGTAAGTCCCCTCTCTGGGCCTCAGTGGCCTCTGCAAAGAGGAAATGCCAAGGCCCAAGAGGATCAGTGAGAATAAACGCAGGGCAACACGTGCTGGAGACTCGGCCCCGATGCCGGGAGCCTGTGAAGAAAGGCTCTGCAGCCAAATAAGACGCTCACTCTGTCCCCAGCGAGAAAATCAGTCCCCTTAGGGAGACAAGAAAGGCGCTCTCTAGTAATAGGTTTTAGCTGTTGCTTACAGAGGCGGTAACAGCCAGACGACATAATCCTCTCCTCTGACACGTTGGCTCTGTTCTTGGAAAGTTTTCACCTAATTCCAAAGACTCCCCGTGCCCTTTCTCTCCAGACGAGAAGGGAAGAAATAGAGAGACGAATCTAAGCAAGAGGGAGCCGTTTGTTTCTGTCCACATTACAGAGCCCAGGTTGAAATCGGTGACCTTGACAACTGTTCTGTTTCCAAACAGTTGCACGGGTTCTGTAAGGGAGGCCTTGGTCCTAATCTACTCTCTGACGTAGCCTGTGTGGTCATAGACTGGTCATCTGCCTCCTCCCGGGGCCCTGTTTCTTCACGTGAAGTGATCGGCCAGGATCACTTGGTCTCTTCCATCCTAGTGATGCTGATCCTCGGTAGTAGGCGTGGCCCCATCTTCCTGAGGAGTCTGAGAATTAACTGTGATTAGTTCTTGTTCTGGTGGACGCTCCACCTCAGCCCCTGGCATCCTGACATCCATACACCCAAAGAGTCTGGAATGTTCTGGTGGAAGATCCACCTCAACTTCCCTCCCCCATATCTTTCCCCAAACCCGCCCCTTCAAAGCCCATCAAACACAGCTCCTCCCCCAGAGATGCTCAAGACCACTACCACAGGGTATTTAAGCCGCATCCCAGAAAACAGACACATGGTTTTCTGGTCTCTCATCCCGGCTCCTCTCTGGGGTGGGGCAGATCATCACCAGGAATGCTTCACCCAGTAAACCAGAGCTTTTCTAATTCAGTCTGATTTGGTCTGATTTGGATTGCTGTGTCGGCAAAAAGACTTATCGGGGTGCAAAAACTTATCAGTTCTGAACAATGAGTGTTCCCAAGCCACTGCCCAGAAGAGAAAGGCACCACAGACTGGACTGACTCTCCAGAACTCTGATGAGTAGCAAAGCAGGTCCTGGAGGGGGTGGGGAGTAAGAACTGCCCCCTCCCCATCCAAGTACGGCCAGCAGTTTCAGTCCCTAGATCCACCACCGTCTGTGACTCACAGAGGTTGGCCTTGCCGATGTTCAGCTTTGCCATAGTGGGCAAGCCATCCATATACACTCGTAGAAACCAGACTTCGAAGTTTGCCTCTGGTCCTCCCCACGGCCCCGCTGCCAGTGAGAGGCAATAAGAAACCCTCTCACCGTGCTAAGCACACACACGTGTGGTTCTTGGCCATGTGACCACAAGGAGATGCGTGTCAATCTAGTATGCTGTGTTACGAAACCACGATGTCCCGCAGGTTGGATAGGTTCGGTACATTTTCAACTGAAAATGTCTTCAGTTTACGATGGATTTACAAGGCAAAACTCCATCAAAAGTCAAAAAGAACTAAAAATTAGTCTTGGGAACTCCAGCTGGACGAAACTCCCCTCCGGGTGCCACAATCCCTCCTGATCCTAACAGGGCTTTCATGGATGTACCCTGGGGGCAAGGTGATCACGTGTTCTAGAAAGAAAGAGATACCTCAATTCCACTTTGGGGTAAGGGCGTTCCCCCAGGTCCATTATTGTGTCCCCCGAGGCTCCATTATCTACAGTGACAATGAGATCCAGTGACTCAAGAGTCTGAGAGTTTCACTGAACTTGGCCCGGGGGCCTCTCTGCCGGCTGTTCTCGGTGTAGACTGCGCACATCGGACACAAGGCAGTGTGGGAGAGGGAGGAAGTGGTTCGGGGCCTTCCTGTGTGTCTCACCTCCCACGCCTTTTACAGTCACGACATGCAGCAGGATGTCACAGGAAAATGGGAACGCTGGGTGTGGGGGAGAAGACCCTTCGCCTGAGTCGCACCCTGACATCTCCACCACCCTGTCCCACCGCTCTCCCCAGCTGGTCCCACGACCCGGGTCTCTGTCCCTGCAGCGTCCCTTCAATGGTCCACATTGTTCAAGGACTCTCTTCCTTTTGTTTTTCCGTCTATTTATGCCTCGGCTCATTTGTTTCCCATTCTTGGGAGCAATTCATCTGTTCTCGGGCCCCACGATGTCTTTCTCCCCTCGATCCCTCAACAAGATGCTCAGACAGGCCCATTGTCTTAATGGCGGGCAACCAACCACACTGAGTAAAAGTTGGGTTTTGAAGAGAGAAGCCAATAGGGATTCCAGTTTTTAGCCATGGTAACTCCTGGGGGGGTTGGCAGTGGTGCTGGGGCTGTGTGGCCTGGGGCTTTGTCCTCTCCTCTTCATTTAGATCCCAGGGTAAGAAAAACCTGAGTTCCATCAGAAAACCTGGGCAAACCCCCGTCATACCTCTGTGTCTCTCTGCTCCTCTGGGCATGGTAAAATTATCCTGCACGGCGAGAAGAGAGGCCATGCAGAGTGTCTCCTTCCCCCTGGCTGTGGCTACACAGCCCCTTGTGACTGTTAGAGAAATTAATCCAAAAGAAAAAGGGAAGGACCAGTGAGGCCAGAGCAGTTAGAGCTCAGGCAGGACCTGCGTCCAGGAGCGGCAGGCAGGAGGCTCTCAAAGAAAAAAAGGACCCCGGGTAGGTGCGGTGACACACGTTTTTAATCCCAACACTCTCGAGGCGGGGGCAGGTGGATCTCTGAGTTCGAGGCCAGCCTGGGCTACACTACAGAGCAAGTTCTGGGACAGCAGGGCTACACAGAGAAACCCTGTCTCAAAACCAACAACAAAACAGTACCCTGGAGACCCCAGAAGGGACCGCTTGCATGTCATCTTGTGTGTGTCCTCTCGGGCTTCGCTGGGGCGTGTCAGAGAAATGACCGCTGTCGGGATCATCGCGGGAGCAATTGCGCCAGCCATTGCTGCACCACCAGAGGCAGGAAGAGAGGAAGTGCCCAGCGCCCCTCAGCTCCCAAGCTGCAGGGTCTGGTTTGCTGACGGCACAGAAGGCCCCTTAGTGAGCCCCCAAAACAACAAAATAACTAATAGCATCTCTTGACCCACCCCCCCCCCCACCCCCCCCCCGGAGACTGGCACTGAATAACAAGCAGTAGACAGACCGACACTGCAGGAGAGGAATAAGATTCAGACTCGCTGGATCTCCTTCGACCAGAAATAAGTGAAACAAACCCAGGAAGTAGACGAAAGATAGGCCGTTCCAAAGGGAACTATTTTCCTTAAAGGTGTGTTACAGGTGGAGTGTTTCTAAGCAAAGCTTCAGGGCAACATAGACTGTATCAGACTCTCCATCCTCCATATTAACCTTGGGTCTCATGATGTGTGTATATGTACACACACACACACACACACACACACACACACATAAACGTGGCCAGTGTGTGGAGCAGGAGTGGTGAGAAACCATGCAGGACCCGCCGATGCAGAGGAAGGCCTCTCTCGGAGCAGACCGCACAAAGCTCTCTCTTCAACATGGCGGCCGCTCAGCACTCTTGGCAGAAACACTTGGCTCCAGCGGAAAATCTCAGCAGGGCGGCTTGTTTCTGTGCATCAAACACCAGTCGCTTTCACGGAGAGCCGCAGGAGAATAAAAAAAAAAAAAATGGGAGAGATGTGTCTGATCGCATGGGGGCCGTGTGTCAGCACTTTTCAGAGGCACAGTTAGCTCAGTTCTGATTTCAAAAGGAAGGCTGGGGCTCTCCTTCTGCCCCACAGACCAGCCAAGGGAGCAGCTGGCAGGGATTCACCTGCACCCCAGATGCCTTCCTCAGGTCCCCGGAGATACCCGAGAGGCCCGTTCCTGGGAAGCTACCCCGAGGGTCCACCTTGTCCCTGCTAAGCACAGGGCTTCATGTCATGCTAGAAAGGAAGAGGCAGAAATAAATTCCTTGACTCCTTCTGTGGCTTCTCTGGAGCCATCCCCACCCCATAGCTTCCTGTCCATGTCCCGCCTGTTCCTACCAGCGGCTGGGCAGGGAGGAGAAAGTGGGGTGCAGAACTAATACACCTGTTCATTGTCAAGGAGAAACAATCTGTAAACCCCCAGTGGAGGAGGTACTGGGGGACGCCCAAGGATCCTCCCAAGAAAAAGCTTCCTACAATGAAGAGCCCAGAGTTTCTTCCCTCCCAAGAGATTCAAGGAATAGAATAAGACATCTGATACCACAATTTCATGCCCAGACTAGAGAAAGGGGGGCAAAGCAGAGGGATTCACTCCTAGAGGTCCACCTCAAAAGTTCAAAAGGACTTCTTCAAAGAGTATGAAACCACACACTACCCAGAATGCTGAGGGTCAAAATTCTTAAGAAAAGTGAAATTAAAGAGGCTGCTAATAAATATAACCTTCAATACACGGTAGCCTCTCCATCAGCAGGTTGATTTCCCATAGTTTGAATTGCCTATAGTCAACTCTAACCTGAAAATAATACTTAAGAATTTCTAGGGAAAAAAAAAAAAAAAAAAGGTGTACACTATTCCAAGTAGCGCGATGAAATCCGCGCTGCCTTCCTGGGTTACTAAATCAAGCCTTAGCTGAGTGCATCCACACTGTATTTTCTACCTACCCGTTAGTCACTGGGCAGTCATCTCAGTCACCAGACTGATCGTCCTAGTAACACAGAGCTTAGGTTCAAGTAACCCTTATTTTACTCAAGGGTGGCCCCAAAGCACAAGAGTATTCACATAAAGGAGGCACCAGGGTCTAAACCTGAAAGGACAGACGGACTCTGGCACTCTATGACCATGCAGCAGGACATATGAACAAAACATGCGCATTCAGGGTCGGGGATGGTCTGCAGTTACACTCATCCTGGAGGTACCCGAACTGTATCCCTTGTGGAACAACACATTCCTTATTGCTGCAGAAATGTACCCTAAACTCAAGCACAGTCTTGGGAGCCATCAAGATGGAGATTTCGATGGCGTAGGTAACGCAGTGTCCCTGGGGACCCTGTCCTTGTCGGTGGCCTGTTTGTTTTGTAAGCTTTACTTTTTGTTGAGATAGACTATGCACAGCACTTAGATTAACATCGCGATGAACTCCGTTACTGCAGCATCTGCCGGCCAAATCGAGCAGTAAAGCATTAGCAACAGCAGCCCAGGAAGTCCCTCACTCCCTTTCCAAGTGAATTAGCCGGGCTGCTCTAGGCCCCTGTATAAACACAATCACAGTTTGGTTTCTTTTCCTCCGTGTTTTTCCCCCCATGCCTCTCAACTCACGTCTAAATGGAAGAGTGGTTCAGACCTTTACACTGTTTTTTTTTTTTCCCCTTTTATTTTATTTTACAATACCATTCAGTTCTACATATCAGCCACGGATTCCCTTGTTCTCCCCCCTCCTGTCCCCCCTCCACTCCCCCCCCCCTTTTTTCCCTTTACACTGTTGAACTGTCTTCTGCTGTGTGAAAAGCCACGCTCTGCTTTGGTCTCTTCCGTCCCAAGCACCTCTGACAGGAGCGACCTCCATGGGCTTGGCACCTCTGCTGGCAGGGATGGAGGCCGGAATGGGGAGGCCTGAGGAGGAGAGAATGAATGAAATGAATGAAAGGAGTAGGCTGACCGCAGAGTCCTCACTGAGGGAGGGAGGTGGAGACAATTTGCCAGGTACTCCTGCTGAAGGAAACACCCCCCCAACCCCCACCCACCCACCCCCAACCCCCCCAACCCCCCCAACCCCGTCTTTCCCAACTCCCCAGAACAACTGACAGTTCCCAGGTAGCCCCCTTGTCAAATATGGGTCCCCAAGGAGACAGAGAGCCCACAACTCTCAAGGCTGTTCCCCAACGTGGTTTCCTTTCCCGGGGCCTCTGACTGACTGGCCAAACCAGTCCAGCATGACTACAGCCTATCCGCTGATGCCCGCCTGAGCATCCAGTCTCCTGTTTCTCTCTTGCTTCCCGCGGGCACTGGGTGGACACTCGCTCAGGACCCTCTCCACGTCTCCCTGTTAATCACAGTTATGTGCTGTGACAGGACTCCAAGGGACTGAGGCTGAAACAACCCCAGGCAGCGCTCACACAAAGGCACCAGGGCCCAGCCCTTGCCACAACCCCTGGTCCCTGAGCAGTAACTTAAAAGCAGCCGGCTCTGTCACGGTTCTCTCTCCTGTGTGTTTAGCAAAGTCCCCGGGCTACTTTCAGAATTGCCCCGGTGCCTGACATTGCCTCCAAATATCTGCCCATCTCACCTCCGGTTTCCAAAGACGACGGCCAGGGCTTGGCTTCCACATGTCCAGGGCCAGAGAGAACACCACACCAGGATACTCACTCTGGTTTGGGGCTTTCCAAGCCAGCTCTGACCTTCATGAACTCCAAAAGTTGTCTGTGAAGGGGGCTGAGCACGAGGCTAAGGAGCCATCCGCTCCTGCCCACTCTCCCTGCTCTTTTTTATCCCAAGCTACAGGTCCCGGATGAGCCTTCCCCAACACCAGGTTACCCACCCGGTGCTCTTGTTACTGACCCTAGGAGCAGAGTCCCAGACTCCCCATCCCCCCATCCCCCCGTCTCCCCCCCACCCCCCGGCTCTCCACCCTGTGGCCCCCTACTCGCTGTCCATAAGGCCACCACTTATTCTTACCTTCAGCCTTTCCACCCATGCAGAAGCGGGGTGCCAGCCCAGGAGTTGAGTGTGATATGTTCACTGTACACGGACGGACTCCTAGAACCAGAGTCCGTCCTGACCGATGCTGACTCTCCACTTGGCCAAGGACTCGGTCCCTCCTGAAAATAGTTGGCTACGTCTGTGAAGCGAGCATACTCACATCCTCCCAGCCCGTGACACGACACTGTCCGTCACCACAAAGCGATGCCTCTTCGTTGGGACGGATTCCAAGGTCGTCCCCGATGATCAGCAGTGACTGCCGCAGAGGGGTGAGAGTCTGCACTCATCATAAACGGTGGATTCTCCACTAGGTCACGTCCAGGTGCTTGTGCCTACCCGAGAACACTCGCTGACCGCTCGGGCATGACAGTCAAGTTCAGATACTAAAACGTAACGCGGTGCCAGGCCCCAGGCCGAGCAGTTACATCCTTGCCTCGTTCAATCCTCATAAACATTATTTGAGGATTACTCCCATTGGATGTGGGAAGAAACTGAGGCTCACTGAGGCTAAGTGACTGGCCTAAGATGGAATGGGTAAGATGTGAAGGAGCCAAGATTTAACCGCCAAGTTATGGGGCTCAGAGGAGGCACTGCTCACAGTGGGCGGGGCCCTCCCACATCAATCAAGAAAATGTCCCCCCAGGCATGCCCATAGGCCAGTCTGACAGAAGAAATCCCTCACCTGGGGTTCCCTCCTCCCAGGTGATGTTAGTTTGTATAAAGTTGGCAAAAATTAAATAGTACAACAGCTCTCTCTCTCTCTCTCTCTCTCTCTCTCTCTCTCTCTCTCTCTCTCTCTCCTCCCTCCCTCCCTCCCTCCCTCACTGCCACCAAATCATGGAAGCTGAACAACTTACATTTCCCCAGAACCTGAATATTCTTATGTGGTTTGAGAGTTTCCACGGAGTGTTTTTAAATAAATGCTTTATATACTAGTCTGTTCTACGTTCACAGCTCCAAGACGACCCAATTATTAGAGTGACAGGGGATGGACAGAATGACAGGGGATGGACAGAGTGACAGGGGATGGACAGAGTGACAGGGGATGGACAGAATGACAGGGGATGGACAGAATGACAGGGGATGGACAGAGTGACAGGGGATGGGCAGAGTGACAGGGGATGGACAGAGTGACAGTGGCATGTACATCCACTCTGCCCCTGTTTGAAAGCTCTTATGCACTTTAAGACAGAACTACAGAGAAGTGGGAAGTTGGAAGAGACCTTGAATTTCCATTGTTGCCCAAATGAGAAGGCTATGAAAAATTTGAAACATGAAAGTTTGTAAAGTTACTGTCTTCACCATCCACCATCATCTGAGGGACTGGATTCCACAGTCCACTGATGTATCTTTGCTCAGGGTCTTCTCTAGGAGATGGTCCTTCCCTTCTATGTAGAACCTCTATAAACCCCTCCTGGCTATTGGGGAAGGGGTGCTGTTCCGAATGTGTGTGTGTTCCATACCACCTCCCCCCCAGTTCATATGCTAACTTCAATGTGGTAGCAGTAGGAGGCAGGCATTTGGGAGGTCACGAGAGTACAGTCCTCCCGAGTGGGATTGGTGCCCTTATAAAAGAGACCAGACGAAGCTCATTGGCTTACAACCATGGGGACGCAGCCATAAAGTGCAAGTTATGAAAGCAAAATCCCTCACCAGACATGGAACCTTTGGATGCCTGGATCTTGGACTTCTCAGCCTCCGGCGAACAACAGGCTACTGGCGCTCATGTGTTGCACCGTCCAATGTACTTTGGTCTAATTTCCCCAACTGACTAAGACAAGGAGGAGGGCACAACCTTAACGTTAAGGGCACCCTAGTATTCTGAGGGTTCTAGAAGTGTGCACGGGTGCCCAGCTCTGGGAAGGGGAGGCTGAGTCCGCGGGAATTTTGACTCTCCACAGAACACCCATAGGGCTCTCTCCACAGGCCGCGGCTCATTACCAGTCCCCTTCGTTCTCTGGTGTCCCGGGTGCTAGGAGGAGAGTATTTCATGTGGTCTTCACATCAACCAGTCAAAGGATGAGGAGACCGTGGTACAAAATAGGACAAACCAGCAGCTTCTCGGCCTGGGATGCTGTCTGGAGTCTGAACCCGGTTTCTGCCTGTGTTTCTGATTGGGTGCCTGTCATATTGGATCCCATTTTCCCGTACCGTGTCTCCAAAACTTTAAAGGAGGTGACTACATCCATTTCTTTACAAGCCCCCCCCCCCTCTTCCGGCACACTACTTCTGGAGAGAAACATCTAGAAAAAAGAGGAAGTGAGTGTGTGAGTGTGTGAGTGTGTGTGTGTGTGTTGGGGGTGCCCTCTTGGGTACTTCCTAAGAGAAGATAAAGATAGTGTTGGTGTTGATGACAGACAGGACAGTGAGAGACCAGAGCATTAGGGACAGGCAGAACACACTAAGTAAGATTATAATTCGCCAAACCCTATACCAAACCCCTTGCCAGCCACAGAATGGCTATGCTCATGCCTGGATTTCCAACCCAACTGAGCTGCTCTGGGAAGCCTCCCTGGGGACCTTCCCCAGGTCCTGGGTGAAGCCATCCATCCGCGACGCCAGCTCCCCTCATACCCATGGAGTGCTGCTGCCCAGAGCAAAGACATGGATGGGATCATCTGGAGGCTCCGGGCTGCCCAGCGGGCTCTCCGCTGTCCCCACCCTTTGGATGGGTTTCCAGCTTCAGACGACTTGCTTGTCAAAACACTTTGAAACTGCCAGGCTAGGTACAATATAAACATTCGTGTAGTTACAGGATAATAATTACACCTTCCATGTACATAACACCTTTCTCCCCCAGAGCAGCCGACTTCTGCATTATCTCATTAATCCTCGGATCCCTGGGAGGCAGGGAGGACCCACAGGAGAAGAGGAAAGAAGGAAAGGAGGGGGTGGGGTGGGGGGAAGGAAGGAGCTGGCCCAGGCTCCCACACTTAGTTACTGGGGTTAGGTGTAGTCGATCTAGCTGGGGACCTGAGTAGAAAAAATGGAAAAACACTCCCGGCTGCCCTCCACTGAGAGCACTTGAGAGATGGCGGCAGGCAGACGCGGCCATGTTTCCCTTGGTCCAGGCAGGAGTCTTCTGCGCTGAGAGACTTTTGATCTCTGCAGAAAGGGAAAGTGAGCACGGAGAAGCCCGGCTGCACCCTCCAGCCCCAGAACAGCCTGCACCTCAGCGGGCCCCCGGAGCAACGCTGGGTAAACAAAGGCAGAACATATTTAGCAGAGGAGGAGTTGGCCCTCCTCTGGCCCCCAGAGGTCAGAAGTAGCTGAGCAAAAGCTGCTCATTATGTAGCCTTATGGAATCCATAGAAAAGGCCTAATTCATGGAGAGCAGCACCCCACCCCCACGCCTCCTCCCTGGCCAGTCCTGTTCTCTGGCTCATCCTTTTGACACAAGGACAATTACAGCTATTCATCCCCACCCCGAGGCCACCTGCCAATGGCCCATTCTCATGCACATGGAGCTAAAGATCAGGCGTAAAGAAGGCTGTGCTGATGTTCCCACCAGACCTGGGAAGGGACCTCTGTGCACCCACCCCCACCCCCCCACCAGAGCACTGGCGCATGAGGCCTCTAGAATGTCCTGGGTCTTGTGGGGACTGGAAGACTCAGGCCAGAGCTGGAGATTGCCAAGCCTGACTGCTCACTGACTTCCCTGGGAGGTTTGACAGGAAACTAAGCCTTTGCAGTTGGAAGGTGAGGTGAGGGTCCTCAGTAAACACTTATTTTGGGGGGGTCCCAAGTCCTGACCCTCACAGAGTGTGTGGATCTGGGGCTAATGCATTCAGAAACGCTGTGAACTGGTTAGTGTCAGTTACACTGGAAGTCTGAAATGGACTCTGCAGGGCTATACCATGCAAAGAGGAAAATGCTTCGAACTTCTCAACCCCTACCTGTCCCCCACCCCCACTCTCCCACGCTGCCCCTCACAGCCAGCTGTTAAACAGTTACCAGCGCAGTCACCTTCCAGGAACATCTGGGGCAGTCTGCAGAAGCAAGCCAAGCTCTCAGGCCCACCAAGAGTCAAGCAAGTCGTCCGCTCTTGGCCAGAAGCAAGGTCCTCTGCGCTGTCCCTGCTGTGTCTGGGCATGCCCCCATGTTAGAGACACTGTCTCCTAAGCTTCTTCTTTAAAAAGCTGTTCTTTCAACCCGAAGAATAGATTCTCTGCATGGAGAGAGACTGTTGGCTCCTTGGCACCGCTTGCCAAAATACCAAACCAATACCTTCAAATCAAATGCTTGCAAATACTGAATGGATTAGATTGAACTGGTTTTTGTTTTGTTTTGGGTTTTTTTGTTTGTTTGTTTGTCTTTTGGTTTTTGGTTTTTCAGGGACAGTGTTTCTCTTTGTAGCCGCAGCTGTTCTGGAACTCAATTTGCTGACCAGGCTGGCCTCGAACTCACAGAGGTCCGCCTGCCTCTGCCTCCCGAGTGCTGGGATCAAAGGCGTGCGCCACCACCGCGGACAGCCAGCAAACTGGGTTATTTTTTAAAAGAAGCTTCAGTTGGTTGTAGTTAAACCCATCTTTAGGTGTCAAGGGTGATGTTTGTTTAAAAGAAAAAAAAAAGGTTTATTTGGTCTATATCAACGCATGCTGCAAGCTGCCAGAGAGCCCTGCTCTAAACCAGGAGGTGTTTAGGAGCTTGTTTTCATGGTAAAAGCCTGTGAGCAGAATTGGTACTGAAATGGCCATCTTTTCAACCATTTTTGCAGGAACGCTCCTTTCTGTTGAGCACAGTGTAAAGCAGTGGGGTTCTCGCTGCGACCCTTGAATACAGTTCCTCGTGTCGTGGTGACCCCCAACCATAGAAGTATTTTCATTGCTACTTTGTAACTGTAATATTGCTACTGTTAAGAATCATAATGTAAATACCTGTTTTCTTACGGTCTTAGGCGACCCCCGTGAAAGGGTCGTCCAACCCCTAAAGGGATAGTGACCCACAGGTTGAGAACCGCTGGTGTAAAGACTGTGAGTAAGGGCTGGAGAGATGGCTCAGGGGTTAAGAGCACTGGCTGCTCTTCCAGAGGTCCTGAGTTCAATTCCCAGCAACCACATGGTGGCTCACAACCATCCGTAATGAGATCTGGTGCCCTCTTCTGACCTGATCTGGTGCCTCTTCTGCAGGCAGAACACTGTATACATAATAAATAAATAAACCTTAAAAAAAAAAAAAAAAAAGAATGTGAGTAAACAAGCTGTTGGCGAAGCTTCCAACTGCTGTCCACTAAACGGTTGTATCATCTCTTTGGAAGGCATTATTATACCTTGTTCACCACCACTCTGAACCTCACCCATCAGACTTCTAAATCCCCTACACAAACCTTACAGGTCAAACCCCAGACCCTGCGGCTGCAGACAGCAGCAGCTCTGGTCCTCACGGGCGTTTCTCAGTAACTCCAGGATTCTTCAAACCTCCTACATAAACCTTTCCTCCAGGCTACATGTGCGAGATTCTTCCTCTTGTGGTTCTGGGAGGGAATTGAATCAAACCCATGGCCTGGTCCATGCCAGCACTGTACCACTAAATCCCGAGCCCATCTTTATCTCTTCAACGGGAAGAGGGGACTGAACCACCATCTGTGCACCAATAGTTACCGTTCACCCATCATGCGCTGCGTGTGGACCTAAGTGGAGGGCCTAAGAAAGAGCAGGTGGAGTTATCCTGCCCTCCCAGAGATAGATGAGTATACAGAAAGTGTGGGGCACATCCAAGAGGACTCCCACCCCAGATTCACTTACCAACAAAAGCCTTCAGATACTGACCCAAGGGTACTTTGAAAATATTCACAAAAAAAAATTTTTTCTAGAAAGATCCTCCCCTATAGCTCCAGACAATATTAAAAATAACTATGTAGCAAATGCAATCCTCTGAGTGTCTTTCCAAATGCCTACATGCTAAAGGCTTGGTCATCAGGTTGACACTTTTAAGGGGTGTGGCCTAGTGAGAGGTGTCATGTCAAAGAGGGGTGTACCTTCAAGGAGCTCAGGGGACCCAAGCATGTCCTTTCTCTTTTCTTTGCTTCTAGGCTACCACACATTCCCACCATGATGTACGGCCTCACTGCAGTCCCAAAGTGACCAGCCCACGGACAAGGGATCGAAACCTCCAACACTGCCAGCCAAAAGAGAAGTCCATACAGCTGACTCACTGGGAATGTCTCAGGCTCCATGGGCTGAGTTCTAACTAGTCGGTTCTGCCTTGTGTAGCACAGACAGTCATAAGCAACAGGAAAACAGACGAGCAGGCTGTGGTCCAGGAAAATCTGACCCATGGATATTGACATCGAAATTCTCATCGTCTTTAGTTGTCATGAAATATGATCTCTTTGGTTCTTTACACTTTAAAAGTGGCCAAAGCCACTCTTAGCTCCAAATCAGAATGGATTCATAGGCAATGGTCTCCTGCCCCCTGATTGGAAGAAGGATGGAGGAGGAGGCAGGCTTGAGCTCCAGGGTTTCTAGGCTGAGTGATGACGTGGAAGTGTCCAAAGGATGAATCTTGGTGGAGCTTCATGTGCCCTGTAAAGAAATTTGGACTTTACCCTATGTGTGCACGAAAGGTTTTTATTGGAACACTCATTTGTTAAAACAACTTTTTGGTTTTTTTTGGTTTTGCATTGAGATTTTCTTTGTGATCATTTCTGGAGGGTGCGTCAGTTTTTGTTCTGTTTTCTGTGTTGGCAAGGCAATCACGAAAGAACACTGCCAGCTCTAACTCACGCATTTACAGAACAGTGAAAACTCCCCTGAGTCCAGCATACATACAGAGATTCCACAGTCAATAGGGCCCGTCGTTAAGTCATCGACATCAACAGAGGTCAGCCCCACGATGACGGCTGCTCTGGGTGGCTAGCTGTGCTCCAGTCCCTTAGGGGGTTAGCCAAGACCACTCCTTAGCTGCGCTGTGTCCAGCTGTCTTGCCGACTTCCAAGCCCAGCGGGTGGGTGTCTAGATAAAGTCCAAGAGCTTGGTGTTTCCCAGCCTCCTTCCTACTTCTCCTGCACTCGGCTGCTTCCGCGCTCTCCATTGCTGCATCATGGTGGCGTCTCCGTGGTCCGCAGCAGACTGCAGCAGCGCAAACAGTGTATCAGTGTGAGGTTCTGGCCGCAGGAGTGGTGCGGGATATTTGTTTACACTGTGTGAAGAGGAGGTGTCCCTGTGACTGGGTTGATAAAGAGCTGAATGGCCAATAGCTAGGCAGGGGAGGGTAGGCAGGACTTCTGGGGGCAGGGGGGAGAGGGAGGGTGGAGAACTCTGGGAAGAAGAGAGACAGGGACACCAAAAGACTGAAGAAGTCGGACAGACATATGGTACGGAGCAGAGGAAACCAAGTCAAGTGGCAGAATACAGATTAACAGAGATAGGTTAGTTTGAGTCTTAAGAGCTAGTTGGGGACAAGCCTAAGCTAAGGCCGAGCTTTCGTAATTAATAATGAGTCTCCGTGTCATCATTTGGGAGTTGCCGGCACAAAGAAAGACTTAGCTACATACACAGTAGACCTCCACACACCACTGAGCCTTGTGTGGGACTTCTGTAGCTGTTGGTAGAGCTGGAGGCATTTGGACCCAAGCTTCTTCATTGCCAAGACGGGGAGACTTGGTTCCACGCCCACCACGTCTCCCTTCTTCCCAGTCTTTTCTTGCTTTCCTTATGTTCTCTTCTCTTGATCTTTGTGCCACCTGACCTCTGAGTTCAGCTCTTTTTGCTCAAATCAGGACTGTCTAAGACACTGCTTCAGGCAGCCAGGAAAGGTTTTCTGGAGAGGTACCCTTCAAGGAAAGACCTGAACTTACATGACCTTCCAGTCCCTTTCTATTGATTTCTCGTTTTAAGATTTATTTTTTTATTATTTTTAATTGTGTGTATGTGCGTGGTGTGTGTGCATCTACGAGCCTGTGTCTGATCCCCAGAGAACTGGAGCGACAGGCAGTTGTGAGTTCTGTGAACTCTTAACCACTGAGTCGTCTCTCCAGTTCCCAGGCCTTCCATTCTTACAAGTATCTGTGGGGAAATGATCTGATTCCCAATTCACACGTGAGGACATTGACTTTGGTCTGAGAGAATATGCCCCTACTTTTCCCCCAGGGCACTCTTGAGGAGAGAGGGATCAGAGATATTAAGTAGAAATATAGAGGGAAGAGAAACAGATAGAAACACAGGTTAGCCTCGGGAGGGCCTGGATCAATATCCACCAGCCCCTCCTGGCTCTTCTAAAGGGCCTTTTATAGGAATGCCAAGGGGTGGAGCAAAAGACCTCCCCCTAGCTCAGCCAAGTGTAGACCCTTCCAATCACCTGGTAACCACACACATGGTCAAGCAATCCTCTAATACAGCCCTGCTGGGTAAAGCAAGCTCAGATCTTACTGGGAAACCTTTATGGGCCTCCACAGTTTGGTAAAGTTTCCTAAGATCACAGACTAAGAAGTCAATATTTTATCTGCTCTGAGTTCAAGCCCTACTGCTGGCATTAAGTAACCTTGGCTATGGCCTCACCTCATAAACCCTGCACATTAATAATGAGTCCTTCTCTCCTACATTAAGAAGCATATCTAGGGGCATTTGTGCCTGAAAGAAGCATGCCTTGAGTATTTTCCTAAGTCCTGATAGGTCTTGGAATAGTAGACAAAACAAAGGTCCCTGTACTCATGGGGAGGAGCCTGGAGGGCAGGAGCTTTAGTGAGGATGGGGTAGCTGCACTGACAATGTACTGTTGGCACAGACTCAAGGGAGATGATGACATTAGCTGTAGATTTTGGAAAAGAGTTCCAGGCAAAAGGAAGAGTCAATGCAAAGGCCCTGAGGCTACAATGATATTCACTGTATTCAAGGAACAACTAAGAGGCCAACATGTCTGCAGCAGATGAAGAATGACAGGAAATGAGGTTCAAGAGGCAGTTTGGAGATGTCGGGCTCATGTAAGGCCTTAAGGGACATCAGAAAGACCAATTTTCCTCTAAACTTCACAATCTCAAGGCTCAAGCCTCTTGATTCCATATCTATACCCCCTCATAATTATGTGGGTTCTTTGCCTGTGATGGAGCCTTTCTCAGCTCTCAGTGGGTTTAACAGGCTGCCTGACAATTAACAGACACCAAAGGCAAATGGGACCTGTAGCTTCCAGGTTCATTGTCTCACATCCCAGAAGAATGAAGGAAATAAAGAGTCAGCAGAGTGGATACAGACCTATTAAAGAAGAGAGAAAAACCCCTGGAGCATGAGAAGGGTTCTGGTGGAAGAATGTGGTGTGCTGTCCTGCCCTGTGGCCTTTTCAAAGTCTCGCGGCAGGACTTAGATGGAGAATGAGGTGATCTTTATTAGGACTGGCCTTCTCTGACACCACCACAGGCTGAACCCTGAGTGGCTCACACACCTTTGAATCCCCCACGGCCACCCCCAGCCCAGCCACTGAGCGATCATGAATGACTCCTCCCACCAGGTGAACAGTCACCTGCCATGGTCACCTTCATCCACTCTATCCCGACTTGCTTCACTCATTTCATAGACTGTCGACGGAGGTACTCTGAACTCAGTTTAACATGTGCTCTACCAAAGACCCTACCCTTACTTCCTGAAGAGAGCTGGCTCCTGTCTCAATAGCTCTATGATCCTGTGACAGGCCACCACCTGTGCCCGCCACTGTCAACAACCCAGTGTTCCTTGGAAGAAGTCATCAACACCAGGGGGAGAAATGGAAAAGACAAGGAGAGACCCCTCGGGAGATCTCAGACTTAAAGAATATATATCCTTAACTCTGAAGCTCTCTGATGTCCAAAAAATGGGTTGCCTTAGAAAATACATGTTGGACCTGGGCCTGATGATATATAGTCTGGGGAAATTTATTGAGATCCTGTGTCAAAACCAGAAAGACAAAATGGGCTAAGAATACAGCTTGGTGGTAGGGCACCTGCCTACCATGGGTGGGCCCTGGGTTTAATTCCCAGTACCACAAGACCATGGGGACGGGGTGGAGGGGGGGGGGCGGGAGGGAGGAGGTGCATCAACAATGAAGGCTTTTTGCTTTCTGTATTGATTGGCTCTGGGGATCAACCTGGGGTTTCAAGCAGGTTAGAAAAGTGTTCTGCACTGGAGCTATAGTCTGAGCCCCCAAATCTTGGCCTTTGGCAACACCTGTCTGTTGATGTAACCAACCGTCTTATTAAATAAGAAACACAGAAACAATGTAAAAGAGAAAGCCGAGAAGTCAGAGCTCAGAGCTAAAATCTCACCCTTCCTCCTGCTGTCCCAGCTTCGCGAAAAGAGACCTACTTCCTGTCGGTTCGTATTTTTAAAGTATGTTGTTCTGCCTTCTCATTGGTTGTAAACCCAAACACATGACTGCCTCGTCACTGTCTGAATGTACAGCCCCCTAGGTCTTAAAGGCATATGTCTCCAATGCTGGCTGTATCCCTGAACACACAGAGATCTTATGGGATTAAAGGCGTGTGCCACCACCGCCACACTCTTGCTATGGCTCTAATAGCTCTGACCCTGAACACACAGATATCTATGGGATTAAAGGCGTGTGCCACCACCGCCACACTCTTGCTATGGCTCTAATAGCTCTGACCCCCAGACAACTTTATTTATTAACATACAATCAAATTAATATTTCAGTACAAATCAAAATAATATTTCAATACAATTAGATTACCACCACATTTCCCCTTTTCTATTTTAATAAAAAGAAAAAAAGCAAAAGGTTATGACTAACAAAAGAAAAACTATATACAAAAGTACAATAACTATATACAATATATACAAGTAATAAATACCTAAACAGGTATTTGACGAATCAGAGAAAATAATTCCATTATCTATCCTATTTTGATAATTCCAAGATGTATCTAATGTACTTTCTATCCTAATTAATTTTCAACTATAACTAACTAATCTTCAACCATAACTAACTAATCTTCAACTCCCTCAGAGACCCAAGAAGGGAATAATATTAGCTAACAAAAATAAAAACAGGAAGTGCATGCAAGCAACTTCCAAAAAATTTTGTGAGTTGACAGAAACAGCCAGCTGCCTGGGCAGTCACCTGAGGTTTCTCCGCAGCGTTGGGGCATCATCTTCAGCCTATAGGCTTAGTGTATCTGACAGACTCATTTGTGAAGTAGGATGTACACAAGGTCAACAGTTCAACCTCACATTGGGTGAGAGCAGTCCACGTACCAGAAACACCTGAATTCCACTAGTGTCCTGTCATGATTCAGGATTTTAAATTCTGGAAATTGTTGACAGTTTTTTAATTCAGCTGTCCATTCTTCTTGGCTGTGTATATATGGCTTCATCTCAGCATCCCCTTCTTCTCCACATCCCTCTATTAAATGCCAGTCTACTTTTGAGAGGCATGAGCTTTCAGCTGCTGTTCCATTGTACAACAGAATCCATCGGCCCTCTGCCTGTTAAGCTGCCTTCGAAGAAAAGGGCACCGTACCTTTTCCGGATGCGAAGGCCACTTCAGGGATGGGGCCATATTGTCCTGGCCTCAGAAGATGCCTTTTGATAAAGCCATAACCACACTTGTTTTGGCAAGAATCAGTAGTCCCTTGTTTCGTGATCTGTCTGTCCATTTTGTCCTGTTGATTCGAGGATACTTTGTTGTCCAGTGGCTAACTTGTGCCAGAATGAAAGTTGACTCCATATGCAGTTTCTTCAATGCCCATATTTTCTCTAAAGTAGATTGGTACTGCCAGGAGCCGACATGTCTCAAAAAAGAAAAATTTTCTAAGTTATTAAAACATTTTAAATGCCATATTCTGTAGATCTCTGAAGGGTTTGAAGATGACCTGTCTAAAACATCTCTGCTCAATTTTTAAAACATATCTAATATGACTACAAGTTCTATGATAATGTCTAACTACTAGCTTTCATTTCTTTATATCCTAATAGTTGATAATAATAACATTCAAGGATCAGAAATTTGCATTACATTGTTAAATGGATGGGATAAATACAATTAGAAATATACTTATAGCATTTTCTAACAATATCAGTTTCAAATTTGTGTACAATATAAAACAATTCAATCCAATGTAAAGTATTTAAAACTAGTAATTGTCTTTTTCTTTTCTTTCTTTCTCTCTTTTTTTTTTTAAACAAGAACCTTAAATCTAATCTCCTTTGCTTAGCCTTTTTCCTAACCCTTGACAATAACTTGTAACCAACCCCCCTAAATACTGAAAATTATCCCAGACCCAAAACCCATTAAAAAGACCAAAAAACCACCCGCCCCACACCACCTCTTTGGGAATGTGGGCGTCGTATTCTTAAAATTGCTTCCTGCTGGGTATGGGCGAAGTTTTCTTTATCCTGAAAGAAAAATTTTAGGTTAATTGTCAAATTCTAGGAGAGGTAACTATATCCTTCATTATCCAGTCTGTGTATAATGCCAAAGTTGAGGGTTTATCTCAAGTCCTTATTCAAGTAGTCTTTGAGACTGGATCATCTCAGCTAGTCATCTCAAATTTGCTCTGAGCACCTTGTAGTTCAAAGCTGATCTGTGGATGATGTTTGTCAGCTTAATGATATTATTATTGTCCACGTGGAATTGTTGTTGTTGTGGGGCCCCATCTTCTTTCTGGAGACTTCAGTTGATGTTAGGCCAGGCCGTGATTTCCTGCAGAAAACTGATAAGAGACTCGAACACAAAAACATATATATGCAGCTAGCCTTTTTTCTAGAATTAGTTAGTACTCTATGTGACCATTCATATCTTAACAAAGTTTAAAATGTATATATATATATATTAATCTTGTAAATTTTGATATAAAATTTATACTTTGAGAAAAGTTTAAAGAATCAGAATAGAATCAAAGAGTTGAGATTAGTAATAGAATAGTCCCTTAATTAATTTTGCTTTTGTCCTGTACCATAGCAGAAGATGGCTCTTATTCTGGCATGATACAGGGAGTTTGCATTTTCCTTTTAACAACATGCTTGATTTTAAAGAAGGAGAGAGCCATTCTCCAACTCCAAAGTCAGCTTTAAATTTTAATTGAACTGGGACTGTTAGAAGACCAATAGTGTTAAATCTTTAGAGAAAAGCAGAAACAAACATTTAGGAAGACATAAAATTTTTTTTAGATAATATATACCCATACACCGTTTCACTCTGTTTCTTGGGATAGATGATTTGTCCCTTTTCTTCAGTTGTCTCATTTGTCCAGTGTTCTTCAGATTCCTTAACCTTCATTCTCCTAAAAGACAAAAACAAAAACCTTTCCCCAAGACTAATTTTGGGGATGTTCCTTTTTGGCAAGTTATTATCTGATGAAATGAAAAGGCATGTTTTATTGATACAAGTTAGTTTAAATTGGATGTTCATGCTGGTTGATGAACTATCACCTCCTCTAATTAAGAGGTCTCTCTTGTTCAAATCGAACCTTTATCAATTTTGATGGTACCCACAGCTTATCTTCTCCTGTAGAAACAAAAGCAAAACCACGTCCCCAATGTAATACATACCCTGGTTTCCATTCTGAGGTCAGCACATCCTTAAAGTATATAGGCTGATTTAATTCTGTAGTTTTTTCTATTATCCAATGTCTCTCTGCAGCTGTTGTTCCTTTCTCATTGGCATTCAGAAAATTCAAAGTTAGAAGAGCATTATGCAGTCTATTTCTGGGGGTTTTTGTTACCCATTTCTGTTTATTTAGCATATCCTTTAGAGTTCTGTTTGATCTTTCTATAACTGCTTGACCTGTAGGATTATGTGGTATGCCTGTAATATGCTTTATATTGTAATAAGCAAAAAACTGTTTCATTTTAACAGAGACATATGATGGAGCATTGTCAGTTTTGATTTGTGCAGGTATACCCATGATGGCCATAACTTCTAGCAAATGAGTGATTACAGAATCAGCTTTTTCAGAACTCAAAGCAGTTGCCCATTGAAATCCTGAATAAGTATCGATAGTGTGGTGTACATATTTCAATTTTCCAAATTCTGCAAAGTGAAACACGTCCATCTGCCAGATTTCATTTCTCTGAGTACCCTTTGGGTTACATCCTGCTGGTAATGGCGTCTGATTGTAGAAGGAACAAGTAGGACATTTCTTTATTATTTCTTTGGCTTGTTGCCAGGTTATGGAAAAATCCTTTTTTAAACCTTTACTATTAACGTGATGTTTTTTATGAAATTCTGAGGCCTCCAGCACATTTCCTATCAATAATTTATCAATCTCTTCATTGCCTTGTGCTAGAGGGCCTGGCAGACCAGTATGGGATCGAATGTGAGTTATATATAAAGGATGATTCCTTTTCCTGATTGTATCTTGTAATTGAATAAATAGTGAAGTTAATTCTGAAGCATCAGGGATAAATTCTGCAGTCTCAATATGTAACACCACTCTTTCAGCATACTGAGAGTCAGTTACTATGTTGAGAGGTTCTGAAAAATCCATTAATACCAACAGAATAGCATACAATTCTGATTTTTGCACTGAATTATACGGACTTTGAACCACTTTACTTAAATTTTCTGATTTGTAACCTGCCTTTCCTTCTTTGTTGGCATCTGTATAAAATGTACGAACTCCAGATATGGGTTTTTGCTGTACAATTCGAGGCAAGATCCATTCAGCTCTCTTTATAAGATCAATTCTATTGCTTTTGGGATATTTGCTGTTAATTTCTCCCAAAAAATTACTGCAAGCTCTTTGCCAAGGTTCACTTTCTGTCCATAATTTTTCAATGTCCTCCTTAGTTAATGGTACGACAATTTCTGCTGGGTCTATGCCTGCTAATTGACGAAGTCTCAATTTTCCTTTGTAAATCAAGTCAGAGATTTTTTCCACATAAGTTTTTAATTTTTTATTTGGTTTATTTGGTAAAAATATCCATTCCAATATAATATCTTCCCTCTGCATTAATATTCCAGTAGGAGAACGCCTAGAAGGTAAGATAACCAAAATGCAATCCAGCTTTGGATCAATACGATTCACGTGTCCTTCATGCACTTTCTTTTCTACCAAGGCTAATTCTCTCTCAGCTTCAGGTGATAATTCTCTTGGACTATTTAAGTCCTTGTCACCTTCTAAGGTTTTGAACAAATTAGTCAGTTCATCATTTTTTACCCCAACAATAGTTCGTAGATGAGAAATATCTCCAAATAATCTTTGAAAGTCATTAAGAGTCTGTAGTCTATCTCTCCGAATTTGCACCTTTTGGGGTCTAATTTTTTGTAGCTCTATTTTATATCCTAAATAATTAATAGAATCTCCTCTTTGTATCTTTTCAGGAGCAATTTGTAATCCCCAGCGAGGCAAAATTTTCTTTACTTCTTCAAACATTATTTCTAAAGTATCTGCATTTGAGTCAGCTAGTAAAATATCGTCCATATAATGATAAATTATAGATTTAGGAAATTTTTTACGTATCACTTCCAATGGCTGTTGTACAAAATATTGGCACAGAGTTGGGCTATTCAACATTCCCTGTGGGAGGACCCTCCATTGAAATCTTTTAACCGGTTGAGAATTATTATAAGTAGGCACTGTAAAAGCAAATCTTTCTCTGTCTTTTTCTTGTAAGGGTATTGAAAAGAAACAGTCTTTTAAATCAATAACTATGAGAGGCCATCCTTTTGGTAACAGAGTAGGCAAAGGCATCCCAGATTGTAGAGAACCCATTGGCTGAATTACTTTGTTAATTGCCCTAAGGTCTGTTACCATTCTCCATTTACCAGATTTCTTTTTAATAACAAATACAGGAGAATTCCAAGGGCTGGTTGATTCTTCAATATGCTGAGCATTGAACTGTTCTTCTACCAGCTCTTCTAAAGCCTGGAGTTTCTATGTTGTTAAAGGCCATTGCTGGACCCATACAGGCTTGTCTGTTAACCATTTTAAAGGTAGAGCTGTTGGTGTCTTTGGAAGATCATCAGTTATTGTGCCCTGTTCTTGTATAATATGGATGGCTGGTGACCACTCATTAGAACAATATCTTCTAATATTTCTCTCAGTAACATGTGCTAGTTTATGATTTGTTTCTGAGATTGGAGGGATGTTAATCTGAGTATTCCATTGTTGCAACAAGTCTCGACCCCACAGGTTCATAGTTATGTTAGCCACATATGGTTTTAATTTTCCTCTCTGTCCTTCTGGACCTATACATTCGAGCCATCTTGCACTCTGTTTCACCTGAGATAATGTCCCAATTCCTAACAGTTGAACGTTTACCTCCTGAAGAGGCCAAGTTGGATGCCAAAATTCTGGTGCAATTATGGTAACGTCCGCACCTGTGTCTACCAGACCAGACAACAAAACACCATTTATTTTTATCGTTAATTTTGGTCTTTGTTCATTAATAGAAGTTTGCCAAAAAATTTTCTTTATGTTTTCTCCTGAATTTTCTATTCTCTCTGTTTCATCATTCTGACCAGCATGATTTATTCCAATAGGCATTTGGTTATTTAATCGCTCTCCAGAGCAGGCATTTCCTCTATGGCTGCCGGAAAGGTTTGAACTGGATTTGCACTGGGGGCCTGCCTGAGGCCCCTCTGGGAGTTTCCCGAAGACTGAGGCAAAGGATTACCCTGTCTGTCCTTTGTTGATCTACATTCGTTGGTCCAGTGTTTTCCCTTACCACACCTTCTGCATACTCCAGAAGGAAGGGGCATTCTGTTGCCATTGTTCCTTGAAGAAACATTGTTTCTGGAAATGACCTGTCTACAGTCCCTTTTCAAATGTCCTTGCTTTCCACATCCAAAACATCTAACACTCCTCAAACCTTTTGAAATTACTTCTCCTACCCATGTATCATCATGCTCATCAGCTTCAACATTAATTGTTTCTCTAATCCAATCTTCCATAGGTGCAGATCTTGCCCTTAATGGCCTGATTATTCTTTTGCATGCTGCATTCGCATTCTCAAAGGCCAAAGATTCAATTATTGCCTTACCAGCTTCTGAATCCGAGACCGTTCTCTTTACTGCTGAAGCCAGTCTTTGTAAAAAATCTGTAAAAGACTCTTTTGGGCCTTGCTTCACCTTTGTAAATGACTCAGATTTTTTTCCTGGTTCCTCAACTTTGTCCCATGCATTCAAGGCTGCCGTTCGACATAAAATTAGGGTTTGGACATCATATAAACATTGTGCTTGTGCTGAAGCATATTGGCCTTCGCCCATAAGCTGATCCTGGCAAACTTGTACTCCTTTATCCCTCCATTGTTTTTCTATGTTTTTAGCCTCCTCCTTAAACCAAGTCAGAAATTGAAGTCTCTGGCTGGGTTCCAGAACACCTTGTGCGAGGTCCCGCCAGTCCTGTGGTACTATCCTATTATATGTTGACCAAGTGTTTAACATTTGCTTTACATATGGGGAATGCATGCCATAAGATACTATTGCCTCCTTAAACCTTTTTAAATCCAACATTTCAATTGGAGCCCAAGTATTTTGTGTAGCCATTTGATCAGGCATCTGCTGTACTGTTACAGGATAAATTAAGGGTGACTGTGTGAAAACAGGCTTTCTTTCTGCAACCTTATGATCCCGACTTGAAACAACTTCACTGTTAATTTCTTCTGTCTGAATTTTTACAGGTTTAACAAGTTCTTCTAACGCTGTTATCCTGGCACTTAAATTGACTATCTTTTTAAATATTAAAATGTGGATTATTATAGTGATGAGGTGCATAATTCCACCAATACTAATATTATATAGTTGTTCCATTGCCAGACTGCCTAAAATTTCGAACAAAAACCAATTTTCTTCCAATGTACACATAAAACCCATTTGTTTTTTAATGTGGAAAAAAATTCTCTTTTAGATAGTTTCCTTTAAAATATCTGATATATTATGACTTACCAAATCTGCGTAGAACAGTAGAAATCCGAGGGGATTTTCAAAGCAGCCACCTAGTGTCCCAGGTGTAAATCCAGAGAGAGAGAGAGAGAGAGAGAGAGAGAGAGAGAGAGAGAGAGAGAGAGAAAAGAGAGAACGCACAAGAAAGCGTAGCCGGCTAAAGCTTAAATGCAGCCACGTGTTCTCTCTTGTGCCGAGTCAAGGCTTGGGTCTGGCTTCCTTAAGCTCCGACCACGTGCGTTGGCTTTACAGGCAGGGCCCTGTTTGGCAGGGCAGGTCTGAGTTGTTTGTAGCACCGGCTTTAGGCAAGCTGCTCACAGACCTAGGCCCGGGCTAGAAGTTGCTACCCGGACTAGGACGCCAGCAGCTCACACTAAGAAGCCGATCGCCGCCGGCCGCCGTGTGCCGCCGCCGCCGCCGCCGCCGCCGCGGGCCGCCTGCCGCCCTTGCGGGAAAGCGGACCTGCCGCCAAGCCAAGCAGTTTTTAATGGATTCTTGTCACGTTGGGCGCCAGATGTTGATGTAACCAACCGTCTTATTAAATAAGAAACACAGAAACAATGTAAAAGAGAAAGCCGAGAAGTCAGAGCTCAGAGCTAAAATCTCACCCTTCCTCCTGCTGTCCCAGCTTCGCGAAAAGAGACCTACTTCCTGTCGGTTCGTATTTTTAAAGTATGTTGTTCTGCCTTCTCATTGGTTGTAAACCCAAACACATGACTGCCTCGTCACTGTCTGAATGTACAGCCCCCTAGGTCTTAAAGGCATATGTCTCCAATGCTGGCTGTATCCCTGAACACACAGAGATCTTATGGGATTAAAGGCGTGTGCCACCACCGCCACACTCTTGCTATGGCTCTAATAGCTCTGACCCTGAACACACAGATATCTATGGGATTAAAGGCGTGTGCCACCACCGCCACACTCTTGCTATGGCTCTAATAGCTCTGACCCCCAGACAACTTTATTTATTAACATACAATCAAATTAATATTTCAGTACAAATCAAAATAATATTTCAATACAATTAGATTACCACCACACCTGTCTGCTTCTAGCCATTCGTAGGGTGGCAAGGATGCTCTTGGAGGCAGGCTAGGATCTGAGCTGCAGCAGAAAGGCCCCGAGGGTCCCTCCCATTCTGGTTCTTGATTGTGAGGGGTTAGAAGAAGCACTTGGCAGGAGGCAAGAGGAGGAGTTTCCAAACTCTGCAATAGTTATACTCAAATCTGGTCCTGCAGTCTCCGGGCCTGTAGGGATTTTGTTTTGAAGATGCATTGTTCTTTTCATGTTCTTCTACATCTATCTCTGAATTCCCCACCCCACACACACACACACACACACTTACTTCTGCTCTGAATAGATCAGTAATGGCACCCAACTGTCAACAGGGCTGTGACAGAAACTGGAAGGATTCCCAATAACCTCGGTCAGGCTCCTCCCATCTCCCATCTCCCGGACGAAGGAGTGGAGGGATAAAAACACAGACCAAACATAAAGGTGATTGTCTGCATGCACTTGTCTTGGGACAAACAGAAGAAAGAGCCAGCCTGTCTTGGATATCCAACAGAAACAGGCTTGTGGGAGCCCCAGGGAATTCCTGCTGTCCCGAACAAATCTGAAGGTGACCGGGCTCCAGTTTTTCTAAGACATCCTCTTTGTAGAGAAGAAAAATTATTGGAGCCAAATGCTTGGGGCGCCTCCCATCACTTGCCCTCAGAGAACTGTGAAATAACCAAATAGCCAGTTGCCCACTTCCGTTTCTCTCTTAGCACACTGGGGTATTCTCATTGGACTGAAGTTTTCAAAAAACATGTCCAGGGAGTATGGACATGCACAAAAATCAGAGATAGCTTTTATCATATAAATATATATGTGTGTGTGTGTGTGTGTGTGTGTGTGTCTGTGTGTGTATACATACACACACACACACACACACATATATATATATATGCATTTTTTAAAATAATGTAATTCTTTTCTTTAAACATTCGTGATATGGCTGGAGGTGTGGCTCACTGGTTCAAAGCACTGGCTGCTCCTCCCGAGGACCTGCCTCAGTTCCCAGCACCTACATGGCAGCTCTTCCTAACTCTAGTTCCAATGGATCTGATGCCCTCTTCTGGCCTCCTCAGGCACTGGGCACACAAGTGATGCACAGACACACATGCCAGCAACACAACCATGCTCATGAAATAAAAAGTTCGAAACAATTAAAAAAATAAAAATAAACAAACATTCAGGGTGCAGAGGCATTGGTTCCTATTTGCTTACACTGTGTGAAGATGTGTCTCTGCCTAAGGCGCCTTCTGATTAATTTAATAAAGAGATGACAGGCCAATAGCTAGGCAGGAGAGAATAGGCAAGATTTCCAGGGAGAGAGAGGAACTCTGGGAAGAAGAGAGGTGGGGAGACACCTGTGAGAAACAGAGCAAGTTGGACATACAGAATGGAAGAGAGGTAAATAGCCACATGGCAGAACATAGATTAATAAAAGCAGGTTAATTTAAGTTCTAAGAGCTAGTTGGGAACAAGCCTAAGCTAAAGGCCAAGCTTCTATAATTAATAATAAGTTTCTGTGTCATTATTTGGGGGTTGGTGATCCAAAGAAAGTCTAACTACATATGGTGTACAGCATCTGGCCATATATATCCATATAAGGTAAGGCCTGAGAAAGCTGGAAAAAAAATTCTGAACATAGAGTCGGGCACAGCTTCCTGGCAACAGCAGTCTCTTGAGTAGGCCCTGTGCCTGCAGCACACAGAGGTGTGGCTCTTTTAGGAGGCCCTGCTGTGCAGCTGAGCACTTGAGCAGCTGGCACTGGGTATAAACAACCGTCATAGACAGACACAACAAATCCCCAGAGTTGGGGCAGGTAAATGCTGGCATGAGGAACTGAAGGGGGCGGAGCCAGACACCAGCCATGTGCTAAGCTAGCTGTATGGTGGAGGGTCTAGCAGCTTGAGCTTTGGTTCACACAGAAAATGCTGCAGGCGCTTAGTAAGACCAGGTCCAGACTGAAAAAAAAAACCTCTAACAGGTACAGATGTTTAAAAATATGCTTAGATGCTGAAGAAAGAGAAGGAAATGGGTGTAGACAGTCATAGAAAATAAATAGTTTAAAAATAATAAAGTCCCTAAAGAAAGAGTAAAGTGGGCTGGAGAGATGGCTCTGTAGCTAGAGTTTTCCGCCTTGCCCACAGTCAGGACAAATCTCTGTCACCCGCCAGTCCCACAGCCGCTCAGACCCAACCAAGTAAACACAGAGACTTATATTGTTTACAAACTGTATGGCCGTGGCAGGCTTCTTGCTAACTGTTCTTATATCTTAAATTAATCCATTTTTATAAATCTATACCTTGCCACATGGCTGGTGGCTTACCAGCATCTTTACATGCTGCTGGTCATGGCGGCGGCTGCAGTCAGTCCTTCTGCCTTCCTGTCCTTTTATTTCTCCTGTTAGTCCCGCCTATCCTTCCTGCCTAGCCACAGCCGATCAGGTTTTATTTATTGATCAATCAGAACAACTTGACATACAGACCATCCCCCAGCACAGCCAAGTGCAGACCATCTCAGACACCTGCACTCAGGCCCATGGTCCTAATCATCCTCTATGTGGACCTGCTGGGTAACGCCACAAAGAACCCAAGAAGGGCTCCCACAGGACATACAGAACATCCCACAGCATGGCTCAGCGGTTAAAAGCACTGACTGCTCTTCCAGAGGTCCTGAGTTCAATTCCCAGCACTCACATGGTGGCTCATAACCACCCGTATGAGATCTGGTGCCCTCTTCTGGCCTGCAGGGACATGTTTTAAAAAAAAAAAGAAAGAAAGAAAGAAAGAAAGAAAGAAAGAAAGAAAGAAAGAAAGAAAGAAAGAAAGAGTAAAGTAATAGAAAAAGAATAAGCCACATAAGGATGGGAAATACACAGGGCATCTGGATCCTGTATGACGCTTTGTTGACTTTGAAAGCTGATGAGCAAAGGAAGGGTAAACATTGCTGAGAGACATTGGATTATAGAAAAAACTGCTGAATTAAACCAGCCTACATATTTTAAGGATGTCTTAACTTTATAAGGGAAGTCAGAAAATGTGTTGCATTGGGGGAGAGGTTATGCTTTTGTTTCCATAGGAAACAAAAAGCTATGGATTCCTTCAAGATTAGTAAAGATCAGATTTGATTCTGAGAGATCATGTCTTGGCTACAGACATGAAGGAAGAAACCAAGAAAAATTGCAAGACAGGTGACATATAAGCTGATCCTTCTACATGAGAACAGCTCTGAAACTGGATGAGACATAATACATCTTGTTGGCTACAGAGTTTTCATTACAGTTTGTTTATGCAGTCCAAACAGACTTATAAAGTTGACCTTTCACCTGCTCAAACAGAACAGAGAATCATCTTTAGCTGATTTGTACACACCACACATTCCACACTTGTGTTAATGCAGATATGTATGTTACCTTTAAAAGTTTGTGTGTTTTCAGAACAAAAGGATCAGACATCAATGAAGACAAGCAGCTCAGGTGATCCAGCCTCTCAGAATGCCTCTCTTGTAGTTTCCTTAAAAATCTACATCCAGAACAACTTTAAAGTCTACGAGGGCCCAACCTCACAGACTACTCCAGACAGGACTTCAGGTAAGTCCTACACTTTCCCATCACACAGAGACTGGACAACAAATGACCCAGATAGCTCTCCCAGGACTTGACCATTATCTCAATTTTCTCAGGGTCTCCTACAGATGCTGTTGCTCCCAGACAACAGAAAGCAGTCTAGAGAATATGATGCCCACATTCCCAAGAGGTGGAATGGATGGTTTCTGGCCATTTGGTAGATGTTTTTCATTATTTATAGGTGTTTAGTTGAATCTACTTTTAAACTAAAAAGCAACTACTAGTCTTAAATATTTTACCTTGGTATGGATTTTTGTATGTTGATACAAATTTAAGGTTATTTTTATTATACTATATATGTGTTTCTACTCTTGGTTAAGGTATTGTACCTGTGCAGTCCATTTAATAATATAATGCAAATTTCTAGTCCTTGGAAGTTATTATTACAAACTATTTAGGATAATTACAAAATTGAGGTTAGTAGTTAGTCATCTAACAATCAGATTTATAGCCATGTTAGGTATGTTTTCAAGGTCAAACAGAGATATATTTTAAATAGACAGTCTTCAAACACTTTAGAGATCTACAGAATATGGCACTTTAGATGTTTTAATAACATAAGGCTTTTCATGACAATGAGACACATCTGCTCCTGGCAGCACCAATCTACTTCAAAAAAGGGTAATGGGCATCAAAAAAAAAAAAAAAAAAGCTTCCATATAGAGTTTGCTTTCATTGTGACAAAACTAGCCATTGGGGAAAAGACTGCCCTTGCCTCAGCTGCTGACAATATGCTGTCCAAATTGGACAAACAGGACACGAAAGAAGCTGACTGCTGAACTTCTCCAAGACAAAGTAGGATAGTCCCTCAAAATTCTTGCTTCACAGAAAAGTCTGTCAGACATTCCAGTCTTGTAGGCCAAAGATGGATGCCCCAATATCCCAGATGAACCTTGGGTGACTATCCAGGCAGCCAGATGTTTCTGTCATTTCTATAGTTTTAGAAGTTGCTTGCTATGCACATCTTTACTCAAATGATATATCCTTCTTGGGTCTCTGATGAAGATGAAGAATAGATAGTTATACAATTTTCCAAATTCAGAAAAGAAACTTGCATAAGAGATATAAAGTTTATAAGGTTGAGAAACATAAAGGCTTAAGTTGTTTATCTAAGAAAATGTTTTAAGGTCTAAAAGCTTATTTTTAGGCTGGCAATTTAAGTTATGATAGAAAGTGGTTTAGATATAAAACTTTGGAATTATCAAAATAGGATAGATAATAGCATTTTCTCTGAATATGCCAAATACAAATGAACTGGACATTGTGACTGTAATTCCTAACCAATAATTGTTCTTACTGTATATAGTTTTACTGTGTTAGAATTAAACCCTTTTCTTCTTATTTAGCCAAAAAAGGAGAAATGCTGCAGAATATTTATTTACACTGTGGAAGATGTGTCTTTGCCAAAGGTGATTGGTTTAATAAAGAGCTGAATGGCCAATAGCTAGGCAGGAGAGAATAGGCAGGATTTCTGGGGAGAGAGAGGAACTCTGGGAAGAAGGGAGGTGGAGACACTCCAGCGAGATGCAGCACAAGTTGGACAAACAGAATGGAAGAGAGGTAAAAAGCCACGTGACAGAACGTAGATTAATAGAAGCAGGTTAATTTAAGTTATAAGATCTAGCTGGGGACAAGCCTAAGCTAAAGGCCCAGCTTTCATAATTAATAAGGACTCTCTGTGTCATTATTTGGGGGCTGGCAGCCCAAGATAGCCCGGCAGGAAAGCTTGCTACAGGTTCCTGGGGAGAAGAATGAGTCTAGGGCAGCAGGAAAAGATGTTGCCTTTTACCTCCTCTCCAGAGCTCCCCTGGGCCATCCTCCCTTAATCTCAATAGGAAGTAGCTGGAGATGTGGCTCAGTGGTGGAGTAGTGCTTACCTAGCATGTGCAAGGCCCTAGATTCAAACCCTAGTAATGCAAAAAAAAAAAAAAAAGTTTCTTGCTTCAAACACCTGCCAGCCAACCAGTCTTGGGTTATTCAAAACAGCCACGGAAACTGTGGTCTAAATACAACCCAGCTGAGGTCTAAATGAGCTTAGCCACAAGCCTCACCAGCCTCAACCACCTCAGGACCAAAGTGAGTGGAGATTCAGTTGCATTACCTGGGAACAGAACTCATGGCTACAGACGCGGGGGCGGGGCCACTGGCATGGGGGCGGGGCTTACAAGGCATGTGCCTGCACTTCTCACCTGAGCTACTTCACTGTGCTGCTGGCTCTTCACCTATGCTAAGATGGGAAAGACAAATGACTGTAAATAAAAACACAGTAGGCCGGGAAAATAGCTCTGTGACAGAGTGCTCACCTAGCATGCAACAAGACTCTGGGTTGGAAAGAAAGGAAAAAAGGGGGACAAAAAAAAAAAAAACCCAAAACACTTCTTGAAGGGTGTTCTGAGTATTAAATAATTCACATAAAGCAACTAAAGCGGTGCCTGATAGTGACTAAGTCTAGGCAACTGCTAACTGTTTTGTGTTATCACTGTAACAGCATCTGATGTTAAATTAGCAAAGTTTGGTCAGATCTGTCGTTTCTTTGCATATTTTATGTGCGGGGGGGGGGGTCCCGTTGCAGGGCCTTTGTTTAATTCATCAGCTTACACCGGGGTGCTTGTACCCAAAGCCCTCGCTGTGAACCCCTCATCGCTTCCTGGTGGGAAGGACCCCAGCAGGTAGGGAGCAGCAAGGGCTGGGGCTTTGGCAGGAGGAGTCAAGTCCCCAGGCAAGAAGTGGCCTTGAGAAAGCCCTGCTTTCCTTCAGTCACAGATAACCCACCCAAGCCAGGCCTGAAACTCAGCTACTCAAAGAGTCTAAGACATGAGAACAGCAGTTTCAAGAGGTTTGAGGAATGTCAAATGTTTTTGATGTGGAAAGCAAGGACATTTGAAAAGGGACTGTAGACAGGTCATTCCTAGAAACAATGTTTCTTCAAGGAACAATGGCAACAGAATGCCCCTTCCTTCTGGAGTATGCAGAAGGTGTGGTAAGGGAAAACACTGGACCAAGGAATGTAGATCAATAAGAGACAGGCAAGGTAATACTTTGCCTTGGTGTGGGCCCCGGCCCCCCACTGTGAGTGGCTGCCATCTTGTTTGTCGACCTTGACCAGATGTCCTCCCTATTCAGATTCCCTGCCTGCCAGTTTCCTTCTCACCTAAGGATCACCAGAGAGATCACCAGAGGTTCTTTGTTCCTGTATCCTGCATTTGGTATAAACAGCTTAGATGCAAGAATGTAGAACATTCCCTAGCAAACTTCTGCACTGTTGCTTGCTTTACAGATGTTTTCTGATGAGCTTCTAAACATTTTTACTGATAGCCAATATGTGGCACATGCAGTTATGCCTTTGGAGACAGCAGCCTACAAACCATCCATTTCTCCCATTCATGAATATTTATTGCAAGTGCAAGGAATTATATGGTCCTGCTCATATAACCTTTATGTGGGCCATATTAGAGCTCATACTCAATTGCCTGGACCTCTAAGTGAAGGTAATCAGAGGGCTGGCGCCATTACTCATATGGCTGTCACATTAGTTTGTTCTGCCTTTCATAAGGCTACTCAGCTGCATCAACATTATCATCTTAATGCTGGATCTCTTCATCATCATACAGGCATAACCTGGGAACAAGCCATCCAGATAGTTAAATCATGTCCTATTTGTGTTGAATTTTTACCTGTTCTTCATTTGGGAGTTAATCCCTGAGGACTTTTACCTAATCATGTGTGGCAGATGGACGTCACACACGTGCCTTCCTTTGAAAAATTACAATATGCTCATGTGTCTATTGATACATATTCTTCTCTAATTTTTGCTTCTGCCCATTCAGGGGAAAGGTTAAGGATGTAAAGAATCATTGTCTTCATGCTTTTGCCTATATGGGAGTACCAAAATGCATAAAGACTGATAATGGTCCCACCTACAGCAGTACGGGATTTTCAAAATTCTGCTAAGACTTTTCTATTGTTAATAAGACTGGTATACCTTATAATCCTCAAGGACAGGTTGTAGTAGAATGCTACCATCATACCTTAAAAACATATATTGCTGGGGCTGGAGAGATGGCTCAGAGGTTAAGAGCACCGGCTGTTCTTCCAGAGGTCCTGAGTTCAATTCCCAGCAACCACATGGTGGCTCACAACCATCTGTAATGAGATCTGGTGCCCTCTTCTGGCCTATAGTCATATGTGCAGGCAGAATACTGTATACATAATAAATGAATAAATCTTTAAAAAAAAAAACATATATTGCTAAAGTACAAAGGGGGGAGCTAGGGGCTCATCTCTCCTCTCCACATTCGATTCTTTCCCTTTTTTTATATATTTAAAATTTTTTATCGGTGGATTCTGCTGGAGTACCCGCTGCAGATAAGCACTGGAGGGCTCCTGTTGCAAATCATCCTCTGGTGCGATGGAAGGATCTTTCTACTGGCACTTGGAGGGGACCCGATCCAGTGTTGGTGTGGGCCCAAGGGTCTGTTTGTCTTTCCGCAGGACAATGAAGTTCCTCTTTGGGTTCCTGAACGCTATGTGCGCCCTGTGACTGCTGCTGAATCCCAACATGGCAGAGACCTATTGGGCCTTCGTAAAAAACTCTCCCCTTCTTTTTTTTTTTTTTTTAAGATTTATTTATTTATTATGTGTACAGAAGAGGGTGCCAGATCTCATTACAGATGGTAGTGAGCCACCATGTGGTTGCTAGGAATTGAACTCAGGACCTCTGGAAGAGCACTCGGTAGGTACTCTTAACCACTGAGCCATCTCTCCAGCCCCAAACTCTCCCCTTCTGATGCCAATGGGATTGAGAGCCCAATACAGTCAGCCTTGGCAAACATTATTGTAAGTCTAGGAACTGTAGCCATGTGGTTGGATTCTTCAGAAGGTAATGTATGGTAACTTTTTCAAAATGTTGAGAATGTGTCACACCTTGGAGATTAAGGATAACTCTGAAGGTCAATAACCTTCATTTGTTAACAGTAGCATGCCAGCTAAGCCTTATCATATTTTGTAACCCTCTTCAAGCTGGTGTAGTACATACTTTTCAGGAATGGCTCTGTGCAACATTTATTGGCCTCCTGAAATTCATCTAGCCTTTTTGAAGACACCTTAAAATTTGTGAGCCTGAATGTAGCCATTATTGAGACCATTAGTTCTGCTCCTTGTTTGCTGTTTTTGTTTTTGTTTTCTTTATGGTTCTCAGTTGTTCTTTTGCAGACCTGCCAGCCTAAGTAGTGCTGTGATCAAGAAAAATGGATCTTGGTGGTTCATGTTCCTGGAGCTGTGTCCATGCCAGTGGACTGTAGCAGTTAGACACAGATGATGTTCATATGCTCCAGAAGAGACTCTGACATCGCTGTTGCCATTGTTGCTGTTATAGTGGTGGTGACCACTGCTGCTATTGCTTCTGGGATTGCTATTTCATAATTGGTTACTACAGCTAGCACAGTGGAGACCCTGGCAGCAAAAGTAGCTACCACAGTTAGTTAATCTTTCATCTTATTGGGCATGATAAATTTAATTCCACTATTATACATTTAAATTGGCTTTGAAAGTTGTAAAAATTATTAAAACTCAAGTTCCATTTGCTTATGGGATACCACCTTACAAGGACTCCAATTCACAGGAAGGCTTGTTAAGGAAGGGAATGGTTCAATTGCCTTTAGCCTCTTGGATATGGGTGGGTTAGGACTTCTGTTGGTCTTTTCTGTGTCGCACAGATTGCAAGCCCAGCACCACTTTGAGATCTTTGGCAGCAGTCACTCTACAGCTCACATAGTTGAGTCTGTATGATAATGAGTATTCAGAGACAGGTAATGCTTGGGGGGCGGCCATCAACCTAAGACAGAGCACTTGTGTGGCCTGGGCAGGTGTCTCTATGACGGGTAAGGTGGTCTGCTGACGTCCCACGCAACCTTAGTCAGAAGCTCATTTAATAAAAAGGGGGGACCTGTGGGCCCCGGCCCCCCAATGTGAGTGGCTGCTACCTTGCTTGCCGACCTTGACCAGATGTCCTCCCTATTCAGATTCCCTGCCTGCCAGTTTCCTTCTCATCTAAGGATCACCAGAGAGATCATTGGAGATTCTTTGTTCCTGTATCCTGCATTTGGTATAAACAGCTTAGATGCAAGAATGTAGAACATTCCCTAGCGAACTTCTGCCCTCCGGGGATCCTCCATTGTGCTGTAAGCCTGTATTTAAGGTTTCCTCCCTCTTTCAATAAAGGGCATTTGGCATTCGGCATTCAGCCATGGCGAATGACTCGCTGTCTCTTGTCTCTATTTTTTAATCCGCAGCCCCTCGCTGGGACATGGTGAACCGGTATCAGTAACGCGGGCATTACTGCAACACCTTGGTCTTCTGGAAACTCCCAGAGGGGCCTCAGGTAGGCCCCCATAGCAAATCCAGTTCAGACTTTTCCTGCAGTTGTGGAGGAAACCCCTACTCAGAGCAATTAAATAACCAAATGCCTAGTGGAATAAATCAGGCTGCTTGGGATGATGTAACAGCTGAGACAGAAAGAACAGAAAATTCAGGAGAAAACATAAAGAAAAATTTTTGGCAAACTTCTATAAATGAACAAAGACCAAAATTAACAATAAGAATAAATGGTGTTTTGTTGTTTGGTCTGGTAGACACAGGTGCGGACATTACCATAATTGCAACAGAATTTTGGCATCCGACTTGGCCTCTTCAGGAGGTAAACATTCAACCGTTAGGAATTGGAACATTATCTCAAGTGAAACAGAGTGCAAGATGGCTCAAATGTATAGGTCCAGAAGGACAGAGAGGAAAATTAAAACCATATGTGGCTAACATAACTATGAATCTGTAGGTTCAAGACCTGTTGCAACAATGGAATACTCAGATTAACATCCCTCCAACCTCAGAAACAAATCATAAACTACCACATGTTTCTGAGAGAAATATTAGAAGATATTATTCTAATGAGTGGTCACCAGCCATCCATATTATACAAAAACAGGGCACAACAACTGATGATCTCCCAAAGATACCAACAGCTCTACCTTTAAAATGGTTAACAGACAAGCCTGTATGGGTTCAGCAATGGCCTTTAACAACAGAGAAAGCCCAAGCTTTAGAAAAGCTGGTAGAAGAACAGTTAAATGCTCAGCATATTGAAGCATCAACCAGCCCTTGGAATTCTCCTCTATTTGTTATTAAAAAGAAATCCGGTAAATGGAGAATGGTAACAGACCTTAGAGCAATTAACAAATTAAGTAGATGTAAGTCTTACTAAATAAGAAACACAGAGCCAAATGCAGAGTTAAAAGCCCAAGAGGTTAGAGCAGTAGCTAAGAGCTGATACTAAAACCCTTTCTTACCCTTCGCTGCCGCTGTCATCCTTCCCCTCAGAAAGAGACTTACTTCCTGTGTGTCTGTCTTTTTATTGACTTTCTGTTCTGGCTTCTCATTGGTTGTAAATCCAATCACATGACGTCCTTGTCACTGCCTGTCTATACAGACCTCCAGGTCTTCTATGGTTGGTATTGAGATTAAAGGCAGTGTCTCCATGCTGGCTATATCCTTGAACACACAGAAATCCGCTTAGCTCTGCCTCCCAAGTGCTGGGATTAAAGGCGTGCACCACCACTGCCCAGCTTCTGCTATGGCTTGCTATTTGCTCTGACCCCCAGGCAACTTTATTTATTAACATACAAATAAAATCATTTTAGTATAAATAAAATATCACCATATTTCCCCTTTTCTATTTTAATAAATAGAAAAAAGGAAAAAAGTTATAACTAATATAAGAAAAACTATATACAAAAGTACAATAACTATATACCATATATACAAGTAATAAATACCTAAACAATGTCTAGTCCATTTGCATTTGACAAATTCAAAGAAAATAATTCCATTATCTATCCTATTTTGTTAAGTCCAAAATGTACCTGATTCACTTTCTATCCTAACTTATATTACTAATAGAACTATCTTACATCTTTCAAATTTATGCACCCACATGGCAGCTCACAATTGTCTGTAATTCCAAGATCTGACACCTTCACAAAGAAATATATACAGGCAAAACATCAAGGTACATAAAAATAAAAATAAATTATTAAAAAAAAATTCCTGGGGCTGGAGAGATGGCTCAGTGGTTAAGAGCACTGACTGCTCTTCCAGAGGTCCTGAGTTTAATTCCCAGCAACCACATGGTGGCTCACAACCATCTGTAATGAGATCTGGCGCCCTCTTCTGGCCTGCAGTCATACATGCTGTATACATAATAAATAAATCTTTAAAAAAAAAATAAATAAATAAATTAAAAAAAAAAAATTCCTGCCGGGCGGTGGTGGAGTACGCCTTTAGTCCCAGCACTCGGGAGGCAGAGGCAGGCAGATGGAGGCCAGCCTGGGCTACAGAGTGAGTTCCAGGAAAGGCGCAAAGCTACACAGAGAAACGCTGTCTCAAAAAACCGAAAAACCAAAAACCAAAAAAAAAAAAAAAAAAAAAAAATTCCTAGTGCCCGAAATAAAATAAGACAAAGTGCCCTCACAACACTGCATACCCCTCCAGAGTACCTCAGCACTGTGACAATACAACACTACACACACGGCATACTGAGTGTACACACACATAGACACACATACACACAGATACACACAGACACAGACACATACACACACACAGATACACACACACACACACACACACACACACACACACACACACACGTGGCCATGCTGGCCTGACTTCTATCTCTCCTCTCTCTAGAGCAGACCAGTAGAGTTCTCTCCAGCAGGGTCCAAGCTAAACAAAGTGTCAAGACAGTCCGCATACACGGTTGGGAGGGTGTGGGAGTCTGGGCTCACTATGTGTCGTGTCCTCCTCACTCCCCCACCCCCTACTCGCCCCCCCCCCCCCCCCCCCCCCCCCCCCCCCCCGCTGTGGACTTGCCAAGAGTTAGGACTCCTTGTCTCTGAAATAATCACCTCACCACAATGCAGGCCCACTGCTGGGATTGGAGAGTGAGTAGGGAGTGGCCAGTGCCATGCCCGGGGTGCGGCAGCCACTGCCTTTGGACAACTGGATCACCGTTGTTCACGGTTCCTACTGTTGCTGAGACTTCAGAGGAAAAAGAAAAGAGCAGTGACGGGAAAAAAAACTCAGTGAAGGAACTCCCCTACCCCAGAAAACGGTGAGTATAGTGCTCTGTGTCCTCTCGTTAAAGTTCTGAGTAACTGCAGTACATGCATCCGCCACGATCTCCAACTGGGGACCTTAAAAAGGAAACTTCCACTAGCAAGTGTATTCGAGTCGTGTCAACCCAGATCACTTACCTGGATCCTTGGTTCTTGGTCTTCATGGCCAGAAAGCAGTGTGGTCAACTCACTCATGTTCAGATGTGTGTTCTCACACAGCCAAAGCTCATGACAGAGTCCTGGGTGGAACCCTGGTTCACTCACTTAGAATCACTCCCTGTTGGGACACTCACCGGGTTTTGTCCTGGTCTTGGCTGGCTTGGATCATCTTCCTCTCTGCCATGATGCTTTCCCATTCGGAGGTTGTGGTGGTATTGTGTTCCCCAAAATATTGTGTACCTTAATAAACTTATCTGGGGTCAGAGAACAGAAAAGCCACTAGTTAGGCAGCGATAGCACACGCCTTTAATCCTAGCATTCCAGAGACAGAAATCCCTCTGGATCTCTGTGAGTTCAAGGCCACACTGGAAACAGCCAGGCATGGTGACTCACGCCTTTAATCCCAGGAAGCAAGCCTTTAATCCTAGGGAGTGGTGGTAGAAAGCAGAAAGGTATATAAGGCTTGAGGACCAGAAACTAGAGGCATTTGGCTGGTTAAGCATGTGGCTGGTTAAGCATTCAGGCTTTTGAGCAGTAATTCAGCTGAGATTCATTCTGGATGAGGACACAGAAGCTTCCAGTCTGAGGAAACAGGACCAGCTGAGGATCTGGCCAGGTGAGGTTAGCTGTGGCTTGTTCTGTCTCTCTGATCTACCAGCATTGACCCCAATAACTGGCCTCGGGTTTGATTTTATTAATAAGAACTTTTAAGATTTCCTGCTACGGGGGGTACCAGGACTTTTCCAGAATCAGGCAAAAGGTACAAGTTTACCGAATCGCATAGCTCCGGCTTGTTGAGGGTGGTGGGTGCTTGAGATCGGTTTCAGGCAGTGTAGACACATTAGAGCTGCCTCCTTCCTGGCTGTACCCTGCAGAGGCGATTGGAGTTCGGAGAGTTCTAACACCTGGCGGCCCGTGCAAAGCCAGCTTGTTAAAAACATACAGTCCGTGGCTTTGTTAGAGCGCCATGCTCTGCTGATGAACCCAGGGAGGGTCAGGCCACAGAAGGAGCTGCAGTTTGCCTTTCTCTGCATCGTTTTTAGATGGGCTTGACTCCCACATTTCTAAAGAAAAATGGAAAAACAAAGCCCAGAAAACAAGACACGGCCAACTCCTCAACATTCTACCATGGGAGAGTGTGTGGCCTTGACCCAAACTTTAGAGAGGAGTATTCTCCCACATGCTGCGGCCACAGAGGATGCCGGGCAAGAAGAGCTGCTGTGAACTGGACGTGCCAATCCCCCGACCGTCCCTTGTTTCTCCTGCACGGGAAAGGAGCGATGCTAGATCCACTTGATGATAAACAGGCACACTGAGGAAACCAAGAGCCAAGATGCCAATACGAGAGAGCTGAGGTCCGTGATGAGTAACCTTCATTGTTTCACCTTACCGGGTTTAGAACCACCTAGGAGACTGGTGAAGCACGCCTCTTCGTTTCCAAAGATCAGCTGAGTGTGGAAGACCCCCACTATCTGTATGTGGGTGATAGTGCCCCGTGGGCTGGGGGACAGAATAATAGAAGAAACCCAGCCAAGGGACAGCAGGCCCGTCTGTTTCTTGTCTGCCCTGGAGTTCCTCTGCCACGTTCTCCTGCCATCGCGATGCCCTGTCCAACGGCACAGGGTCAAGTGGCCATGGGCTGTGCCCTCCGAAAACATGAGCAACACAAAAACTGTCCTTCCTTTCAAGTTGTCAGGTACTCTGGTCACAGGGATGAGGAGAAGGACTAACGCAAAGAGGTCCAAACCCAGGCAGTCCCAGGCCAGAGCCCAACCTGCCGGTTTCACCACCAGCACACCTCGGAGACCATCTGCCTCCACATGGCCGTGATGGGAAGAGTGAACGATGGCAGGAGAAAAGCTTCCCCGCAGTGTTCCACTCCGGCAGCCTCTCCGAGGATGTCACGCTGCCAACAGACCAGAACCTGGGAAGTGAAGCCATTGCCAGTGGGGTTGGTTCCCCTACGCCCTCTGGTCTCTCCCGCACACGAGCCAATGGCACAAGACAGCACCAGGTCATGACCTCATCTTAAAAGGCTCACCTAGCCACCCAACCCAAAGGGCTTCCGTACTTTCAGACTTGGGCCGTGGGACCCCACCCCATCCAAACTAGCCAGAATAAGAAGTCACCAGAACACTTTTATCTGGGTTACATGAACTGAGATGCAACTTTCTATCCAAGGACTAAAACATGAGTTGAAAGTTGGTATTACTAGCCGGGAGGTGGTGGTGCACGCCTGCCTTTGATCCCAGCACTTGGGAGGCAGAGGCAGGTGGATCTCTGAGTTCGAGGCCAGCCTGGGCTACAGAGTGAGTTCTAGGACAGCCAAGGCTACACAAAGAAACTCTGTCTCGAAAGGAAGGAAGGGAGGGAGGGAGGGAGGGAGGGAGGGGGGAGAGAGAGAGAGAGAGAGAGAGAGAGAGAGAGAGAGAGAGAGAGAGAGGAAGGAAGGAAGGAAGGAAGGAAGGAAGGAAGGAAGGAAGGAAGGAAGGAAGGAAGGAAGGAAGGAAGGAAGGAAGGAAGGAAGAAAGGAAGAAAGGAAGAAAGGAAGAAAGGAAGAAAGGAAGGAAGAAAGGGAAAGTGCCCGGGGCAGAAACAGGTTCACAGTTTCCAACAAAATCACCACATATACTCTGAAATGCTAGTGGCAGCCGCCCCCTTCCTCCCCCCGCCCCCCCCCCAGTGCTCCAAAGAGACGTTCCAGAAACAAACCCAGCCGTTGTCTCCACCCTGTGACCTGAGAGACCCAGTTTGAGTTCTTCCCACAGTACCGTCAGTCATGGTCTGACACTGTTTGATTGACTGTTCCTTCAGAAGGGCCAACATGAGAGAACGGTGTCTGAACAGAGCTTGGAGGCCGTCCTTCTTCCACAGACTTGGAGAGGGAGACCACAGAAGTTAAAATCACATCATTGAGTGCATCTGTTGAGAAGGTCCTGTGACTAGAGACAGGAGCTTGGAACTCCGTTTCCTTGTCTATGGGAGGGAACCATACCCCCCCCCCCCCCCACACACACACACACACTGACAGGACGAGGCAAGCCTGGCCTGGGGTACTGCAGCGGGCAGGAAGGCTGATACCCCAGCCCTCCACACCACACCACCCTGATCTCTCTTTTCTCTGGTAAAAAAAGGAGGAAAAGCAATTCTGGGTGCTGGGAATGTTCATGCTGGCTCCAGGCTTGCAGGGCAGCCTGACCTTTTTTCACCTCGGGATGGAGGAGAGTTCGGTCTGGCCTTCCCAGCTTCCAGACCCACATGTCAATGCTGTCAGAAAACAAAACCCAAAAGGAGGAGAGGAGGAAAATAAATCTTTTGTTTTTGAAGCCAAACAGCCCAAAATGCAGCCAGAAAAGTTCCATAAAGTTTCAGCTTTCACCAACACCGAGTGGAAACAAAGCTGACCCCGCCCCTCGGCCATGCCCTCTGACCCCACTGTGGTGCAGACTCTGTTCCCTCCGCTTCAGGGTTTCCTGGAGAGGGCTGCCTTTGGGGGTTGGGCAGGGGAAGTCTTAGCCCCAGACCCAGGTTCCGAATGGCGGGGGCAGTTTGCTGATGAATATTCATGAGCAGTGGTTTGTGCCCCATGCAGTTTTTCATGCAAGGTGGGTTTAGAGGAGGAATATATTATAGAAATTACCCTCCTGCCGCCACCTTTGGAAATACAGGGCCCAGGACTCAAATTGTAAATATTTAACAGGGTGAACCCCTTCTGCTTCGGCCTTTAGCTTCGCCCTGTATACATTAAACTCATTCTTCATTTAACAAGGACCACTGTGTTTCCCCCGGCTCTGATCAGTTGGGACTATGGATCTGTGGCCACAGAGGCACACAGAATGTCCATAAATCCCTTCCGCCCGGGGAACACAATTGATAGGAAGTCTATGCATGCAGTTCAAGTGGCTGCTGTCCACAGCCCTGGGGCTGGGAAAGGCTTGTGTCTGCTCTTCCAGATCCACCTCACAACAGAAAGGGCCAAGAATCGGAGATGGTTTCGTTCACGGGGGAGGTATGCCTTCTTTCCCATAGCCGGTCCAAACGGAGCTGGACTTTTCGAACTGGCAGCAGGTGGAGGCAGCCTAAAGGGCGCAGAGACCAGAAGAAGAGAGCAGGGTTTTAAGGACCATCTTTGACAGATCTTTTCTCTCATCGGCCTTAGTAAAATGGAAAAAAAGAATCGTCATCCAGACAGACAAGGAGAGCGAGGATGGAGGACGCCCGTCCAGCAGTGTGTCGGAACTACACAGCCCTGGACTGTGACATTTCTGTGCAGTTGTGGGGCTTGTGGGTACAGCATAATAAAGCAGAGCTGAGGTAAACCGAGCTGGAGACAGTCACACTGTGTTGAACGTCTTGTCTCTGTAACCTTCTTTCTTTGGGCCCACCCACCAGCCCCCGAGTCGTGACAGGAAGACTTCTTCTTATCAATGCTCGGCCTTAGCTTAGGCTTGTTTCTGGCTAGCTTTTTTGCTTGCTGAAATTAACCTGATTTTCTTCATCTCCATTTTGCTTGGGGCTTTTTCCATTCTTTGATTCTGTGTATGTCCTACTCCTCTCCCCTCCTCTCCCCTCCTCTCCCCTCCTCTCCTCTCCTCCCCTCCCCTCCCCTCTCCTCCCCTCCCCTCCCCTCCCCTCCCCTCCTGCCTAGATTCCCCCTCCAACTTATTGTCTCTGCCCGCCAGCCCCCCCTATCCCTTCTCTGCCTAGCTATTGGCCATCCAGCTTTTTATTAGGCCAATCAGGTGCCTTAGGCAGGCAAGGAGAAACAGCAACACATCTTTATGTAGTTAAACAAATGCAGCAGAAACAAATGTAACACACCTTCACACAGTTAAAGTAATATTCTGCAGCAGAAACAAATGTAACCCATCTGTATGTAGTTAAAGGAATATTCCACAACGTCTCTCCGAAAGCAGAGAGCTATCATCCTGCTTCTCTCTCACACTAGCCTTGTGGATTGGGTGCTTTCAGTCTCCCTGTAGAGGTGAGGAGGGGACCCGGGAAGGTGAGCAACCAGCTCAAGGTCACACCAAACAGCTCTGGTGGCCCTCACCTTGAACCTAGCCTTCTTATGTGAACCTGGGCAAGATAGTCCAGATCTTTATGCCTCATTCTCCAGAGAATCTTGGACTACCTACCATCCTTGACACTTCTAACAGGCCAATGTCCTACATACCAGATGCCAACTAGTGTGTTGTGGGGTGAACAAATCCATGGCTGCGTCATTTCTGCAGTTCATACCCTCACACGAGGCCCTCACCGGCTTCCCCTTCCAGGGCCAGTGTCTCCTATTGGTCACAGCAGGAACTCGGCCTGTAGAGTCCACATCCGGTAGAAGGAATCACATGAGAGGCTACAGGCAATGGAACAGGCCAGAGGGATCTGGCTTTTTCTAAGCAGAGGAATTACTCTCCCAGACGCCCAGACTCTCTGGCTCTGTGGGCAAAGCCAGAAGAAAAGCCACCTTGCAGCCTGCTTGCGGGCAGCATCCATGGCATCCTGCCAGCCCTGTGCCCACATCCCTCAATCAGCTCATTCTCCCTGCATCTTCCCAGAATGCTGCTCTGTTTCTCTCACAGGCTCTACAGAACGGAAGCTGGGTCAGAACAGACTGAGGCAACACAGCTGTCTGTCTAGTGATCTCCCCAAAAGGCAATTTAAAAGGCTGGGAGTTGCTGGGGATGCTCCCAAACCAGAATGGCCCAGAGACTCCAGAGAGATTTCCTATCTCACCTTCATCCCACCACCAGCTTTTCCCAGAATATGAGACGTGGGTATTCCAGAAAGCTCCACTGACATGTGAGATTACATCGGAAGTTATCATAAACACACCAGGAGAAAAAGAGGCAGGCACACTGTGGCTAGAGGAAGGGTCTTGGCCACTGAGTAGCCTTCTTGGCACAACCTCCCATGGAAGCTTCACCAACTGTGCCTCAGTTTCCTCCAAAGGTCCAATCTAATGTGTGACCAGCTTGACTGTGGGAGGGGCTTGGTAAGTTCAACCCCTAAAACCAGAATCCCCAGACCTGAATTTCTATAAGATAAAATGCATTTCTATCTGCCTAGTCATGCCTCATGATGACCCTGTGTCCAGGGAGCAGCTGGCACAGTCCTTAGTTACCAGTTTACTGGTCCAACTTAGAGAGATTGGTCCTTTTTAAAAGGTTTAAGTTATGTCTGTGTGGGGGTCTATGACTGTGAGTGTGATGCCGTCAGAAGCCAGAAGAGTGTCAGATGCCTTGGAACAGGAGTTAGAAGAGGTTGTAAGCTGTCCAACATGGGTGTTGGGAGCGGAATGTGGGTCCTCTAGAAGAGAGTACAACACCCTCAAGCCCTGGGCCATCTCTCCAGGCTCCCGGTCCCCTGTTTAAAACCCTCACAGAACCTGCTCCCTGCAGCAGCTGGCAAATAGACCACATGGGAAATATCGATGGTGGGGGCATTATGAAGTGCCAAGGGAAATGCCATGTCTCCACCCACAGCCCAAGCAATGACTACCTAGTTACTCAGCTGCTTCCAAGCTTCCAAGCTCTCAGCAGTCCGGCCTCCTTTATATATGATACAGAAACTCCTCTCTGAAGGCAAGAGAGAAAGGGACCCTGGGGTGTGTCTTCGAGTTCTTCACAATGACATCTTGCTGTTACCTTTCCTTGAACCCTAGTCTGGGAAAGTCAATGACCAGGGAGAAGCCAGGACTTAGGGGTACTATTTACCTGAAAATGTTTTATGGGCCTGAGGCCAGCTGGAATTCAGTAATGGGGCTGATGCATATGGCTTTGAATCATGAATCATGTGGTGTGGTGATGCATTGTGTTCCCCCAATATACTGTGTCCCCCAATAAAATTCATCTGAAGATCAGAGGAAGGAGCCAGCCACTGTAGTAAACATGGAAGTCAGGCAATGATAGCACACGCCTTTAATCCTGTCATGCAGGAGGCAGAGATCTGTCTGGATCTCTGTGAGTTCAAAGCCACACTGGGAACAGAGCCAAGCGTGGTGACATATGCCTTTAATCCCAACACTAACCATAGAGGTCTGGAGGTCTGAACAGATAGACAGGAAGTGACAGAGCTGCACAGGAAAAGGAAGTGATGTAGCTGGACCGAGAGCACAAATGAGTGAGCAGAACAGAAAGGCATATAGGCATGGGTGTATAGGAAGGAGGTCTCTTTGGAGGTTGGTGAGGTGAGGTTAGCTGTGGCTTTTCCTATTACTCTGATCTCTCAGGTTTCAACCCCGATATCTAGCTCCTGGGTTTTTATTTAATAAGACCGTTTAGCAATTTGTTACAATGTGGTCTATCTATGCTTCACTTTTCCCTGCCCTCTTAGCTCTTTAGAGTGGCAGAGAGACATGGGATACGGTTCAAGCTGCCTTTGGGCAATAAGGACAAAACCCCTCTGATGGCTTCATGTGTATTTTTTAAATTAACTATGTTTACACTTACTTTTTTTATGGAGATAGGCCACACATGCCCTGGTGTGTATACGGAGGTCAGAGAACAACTTTTGGAAGTTGGTTTTCTTCACTGTGTGGGTTTCAGAGCTCAAACTCAGGTCACAGGGCATGGTGACACATGCTTTCACCTCCTGGGCCACCCTGCCAGCTGTCTCTCCCTTTAAAAAACAACCATTTTTTGATGTGTAGGGGTGTTTCGCCTACATGACTATCTGTAGATCATGTTTGTGCCTGGTGCCCACGGAGACCAGAAGAGGGGGCTGGGTCCTCTAGACCAGAGTTACAGGTGGTTGTGAGCCACCATATGGGTGCTGGGAATTGAACCCAGGTCCTCTACAAGAGCAGCCAGTGCTCTTAACTTATGAGCCATGTCTCTAGCCTAGTATCACCCTTTGGGGGGGGGGGGAATGTGTTTTATTAAATTTATTTAGGTCCCAGAGATTTTTTTAAAGCTGTTTTTATTTTATAACTGAGAGGGGAAAATAGTATGGTTTGTATTTACTGGCCTGTACCACTGGGCCCAGGCAGCTTTACAGACCAAACTCGGAGACTAACACCTACTTATCACATTATTGTAATCACACCTCCCCTTAATATGACTTTATGAGCCTCAGACACAGCAGCTGATTGGAGGGTTTTCAAGGCCATGGCCAGTACTGGACATTCTTAGTGATCTCCATAGGAAGCGACAGTCAAATTGGACCCGGGTAGGTAGTCAGTGTGAGCCCACAGATCTGAGGGTACAGCAAAAACAAAGCTAACCCCAAATCAAGACTATCACTGACTGGGCTGCAACATGTAGCATTTTCCTAAATTAAGACTAATAGGTCCAGACATGATTAACCACCTCTTAAACCATTAGATAATGCCGCTTGACCACCTACAACCTGCCTAGCTCTTTAATTTTATTTTTAATTTCATGAATTTGTAGCAACTCTCTCTATAAATGTATTTTAGGAGAGTTTTTTTCTTTTTATAATCTAAAATTATGTACCTACATTAAAAACCCAGTGTTGATGCCCAGTATCTTAATGTGTTTAAATTTAATGTTAACAATAAGGGTTTCCTTGTATTTTCAGGTCAGCCTGACATGGTGGAGCACACCTATAATCCCAGCCCACAGGAAGGTGAAGATGGGAGGATCAGAAGTTCAAGGCCAGCCTGGTATCTGTACAATCCTCTGTGTGTGTGTGTGTGTGTGTGTGTGTGTGTGTGTGTGTGTGTGTGTGTGTTTACTTGTTTGTTTTTGTGGGGTTTTTTTTTAAAGACAAAACAAAATAGAATTTTTTTTTTAGTTAACTATGTTTATTTAAACTGAAAGAAATATCTGTGGAATTCTTTCTATTTTCACTGAATTCTACTCATTTCTCACTCATGGACTTTTGGAGATAGTATGACCACTTGAGCTTAATTGTCCCCTCAGATCACACTGCCTTCAACAGTGTGTGTCCCTTAGATGCGAGGGCCTGGGAATTCCTCATTAGCTTCTCCACTCCCGATTGTCGTCATCCTCTGTTGGCCACCAGGAGACAAGTTGGCTAGAATTACTTAATCGGTCTAGAGAAATGTATCAGGAACTGTGAAAACTACGATAAGATAAAATAATAATGGAAATTGCGGGACAAAGAGTATGTGCTTTTTCCAGTAACAAAAATATGAGGGAAAAAAAATATGAGGAAATGCCTCTTTTAACGTTAAGTTTAAACACATGAAGGGGAAATCCACAGTCTCAGAATCTAGACAGCACAAGCAGACGCCAACAAACACACAAATAAAAGACTCCACAACTTGATTCCCTAAGTCACCATGAATTACCCTTTGTCATCTCCGCCCACAGAGTAATGACAGACAAATTACATGCCTGAGGTCACCCTCCGGGCTGAGGTCTAGACCGCCTTCTTCTCCTCTCCCCAAGCCAGACACGATTGAGCCAACGTGAGTCAAGGGGAAACCGAGTGGGGTAGAAATAATTTCTAGGAGTGCAGATCTTCTGCCTGTTTCCTTTTGTGCAGCGTGCAGCATCTTACACTTTTTACAGGTGTGACACAATCCAAATATCAGCGATTATAAGAGATCTGACTTTATTTGTCCCTGCTTGGAACCATTATATGAAAGATATGTAAGAAAACTGAGATACCCAGATCTAAGATAGTTAACAACTGTTAAATTCAGGCAAGCCCAGAAGGCGGCAGAAAGCACAGGCTGACTTATCCTGGCGCAATACTAGTCATGGGCTTGTCCGGCTCACTCCCCTGGTAAGGATCTTGGCATCCAAGAATATAATAATCTGACCATGATCAATGAGACCATGATTAGTGAGATTTTTTTCTTTGTTTTTCTTTTTCTTTCTTTCTTTTTTTTTTTTTTTTTTTTTTTTTTTTTTTTTTTTTTTTTTTTTTTTTTTTTTTTTACTTTTAAAGACAGGGTTTCTCTTTTTCTATGTAGCTCTGGCTGTCCTGGAACTCATCCTGTAGACCAGGCTGGCCTTGAACTCAGAGATCTGCCTGCCTCTGCCTCTCGAGTGCTAGAATTAAAGGTGTGTGCTACCACTGTCGGGCTTGTTTTTAATCTTTATTGCTAGTCCTTAGGGTTCCCCCCCACACAATCTTTTGCCCTTTGTTTATTCAATACTGTCAATCAGATATAAATACCAAATAATGAATAATCATGGCCCCAAATAGCCTTGGCTCATGTTCTAAAACTTCCACAAATAGTAAGAGAAATGGGTAAATTATGGAGTTGCTGGGGTTAGGGGTCAATTTTTAAAGGGTAAAGCAGAGAAATGTTTGGGGGAGTGCTACGATATGAATGCTTGTCTCCATGTTCACATGTTCATATCCTTACTTCCATGGTAATTGTAGGAGGAGGAGGAGGTGAGCCTGTGAGAGCTGATTAGGACATAAAGTAGTGTCCTAAAAATATAGGATTTGGCTCGAGAAACCTGAGAAACCAATTTCTTTTTCTTTTTGAACATAAAAACAGGTTATAATTGGGCTTTTTTTTTTTTAGATTGATTTTATTTGTTATGTAAACAGTGTTCTGTCTGTGTGTTTGCCTGAAGGACAGGATAGAGCATCAGACCTCATTACAGATGGTTGTGAGCCACCATGTATAATGGTGAGCCACCACCCACTACAGACACCAAGCTGTGACGTTGAGGAGGGAGAGAGAATGTCAGCACACAGTCTAGACAACCGAGGGATGGGAATTCTGACCCGCGGATATGAAATCCCAGTGGAATTCTGTAGAAAGCAGAAAAACTGTCTGTCTGGTGGTACCTGTGAGGTGGGTTGGTGGTTGGAAGGAAATAGAGTTGGTCGGAAGTGAAGTCAAGTCAGGGAAATAGGGGCCCCTGGAAATCAACAACAGAACGTTATTTCAGCAGCAGCATGGAAGGCAGAAGTCAGGCTGCTCCAGCAAACACTAGGAACAGGGTGATGCCAAGTGTTGGCAGGGGTAGGAAAGAGAAGGACCCTTGTCCATGCTGATGGGGCTGTGAACCGTTTCAGCAATTCTGGGGAACAACTGTGACCTTTAGTGGAATTAAGTAGAAGAAGAATTTACAGCAAGCGATTCCACTCTTGGCTGTAAATCTAAAACACGGTTTTCTAGCTGGTGACAATGTTGATCGAATGGGAAGTTGGAAGCCACCCAAGAGCCGGTCATTGGGTGAATGAATAAGTAAGCACAATAAACACACATCATCGAACGGGGCACAAACCTAGAAGCAATAAATTAAATATACTCCTAACAGCTTGGAGGGATCTTCAAAATGTGGTGCTAAAGCAAAAATAACAAAAAAGCAAAAGGCAAACAAAATAAGTTGCAATGGCATTTATGCAAATAAAAAATACAGGCACTGAAATTTTAGCATAGCCAGTGGTCCAGCCTCCTCCACTGGGGTCAGCATCCATCGCTTTCCAGTGGTCCAGCCTCCTCCACTGGGGTCAGCATCCATTGCTTTCCAGTGGTCCAGCCTCCTCCACTGGGGTCAGCATCCATCGCTTTCCAGTGGTCCAGCCTCCTCCACTGGGGTCAGCATCCATTGCTTTCCAGTGGTCCAGCTTCCTCCACTGGGCTCAGCACCCATAGCTTTCCAGTGGTCCAGCCTCCTCCACTGGGCTCAGCATCCATCGCTTTCCTTTTCCAAATTATTTTTCCCACAGCATTTGCCATCTTCCGATCTATTGATAATTTTCTTTCGTAAGGAGGTAAGGGGAATAGACAGGGAGTCGCTCACTATGTAGCTCTGGCTGATCTGCAACCCTGTATATGGACCGAGCTGGCATCAAACCTGCAAGTGACCCACCTGCCTCTGCCTCCTGAGTGCTGAGACTACAGGTATGTGCCTTCACGCCCAGCATTCATGCTGATAATCTTCTTTCTTTTCTTTTATTTTTTTCTCCATGTACCGGGCATTGAACCCAGAGCCTTGAGCATGCTGAGCAAACACCACCCCTGAGACTTCAACCTCGTTCTCTACTGCTCCTTAGCAGAGTCTAAGGCATCCCAAGCTGGCCTCAACCAGTATGTTGTTGAGAACTGCTGGGGATGATTGATGGATAAATAAAACGCTGATCAGCCAGTAGCCAGGCAGGAAGGATAGGGTAGGCGGGACAAGGAGGAGAATAATTCCGGGAGGTGGAAGGCTGAGGCAGAGAGATGCTGCCAGCCGCCGTCATGAGAAGCAGATGTAAAAGATACCGGTAAGCCATGAGCCATGTGGTAACTTTTAGATTAATAGAAATGGGTTAATTTAAGATATAAGAACTAAGCCGGGCGGTGGTGGCGCACGCCTTTAATCCCAGCACTCGGGAGGCAGAGCCAGGCGGATCTCTGTGAGTTCGAGGCCAGCCTGGGCTACCAAGTGAGTTCTAGGAAAGGCGCAAAGCTACACAGAGAAACCCTGTCTCGAAAAACCAAAAAAAAAAAAAAAAAAAAAAAAAAAAAAAAAAAAAAGATATAAGAACTAGATAACAAGAAGCCTGCCACGGCCATACAGTATGTAAGCAATATAAGTCTCTGTGTTTACTTGGTCGGGTCTGAGCAGCTTCGGGACTGGCAGGTGAGAGAGATTTGTCCTGACCGTGGGCCAGGCAGGACCAGGAAAACTCCAGCTACAGAGAACAGCTTTGGATTTGAACTTGAACTTCTGGTCCTCTGCCTCCATTTCCCGAGTGCTGGAGTTACAGGTGTGTGCCAACATCGTCCTTTATGTGGTGCTGGGGATAAACCCCGCGCTTTGCATATGTTAGACTAGATCTACCAACCGCGCTACACCCCCAGGCCCTGCCGTCCTGTCCCCTTACTTTCATACTTATGTTTATCATCCTGTTAGAATACACAGGCAGGGAGAGCAGGGGCCCTTGTTGGGTTTCTTCACCTGTGTGACCCAAAAAGGTTTGGCACAAAGCAGGTAACTCAGCCAGCACTTGCTGAATGAATCGATGGCCAAGATACAATATACATTGTGCAAGAACACCTACGAGCCAAAAGATCCACTTCAAAGACATTGAGCGCGATTGCCCAGACAGTGCAAAGCACGCAGGGGATGAAGGAAGACACATCCTAAGACTGCAGAAGAGTGTTGAGGGGAACGTGGGAATGAAAGAGGTTAGGTTCATAAGGGGAGGGTGTGGGAATAAGGCAGGAACCAGCCTTGCTAGGCTGTGTAGAACGTTCTGGGCTTGGGTAGGTAGGTGGCTTCCTCTCTTGCCTCCCAGTGTCAGCCCTGGGCCTGCAATCAGCCATGTCTAGCCTTTCTAAGGCGTCAGATTTTGAAAACGGAAGCCCAAGGCTACAGAGTCCCTGCCCTAGAAGCTCAAAAGTCTGAAAGACTCCAGGTGGAAGGCCCTCCTGACCCATCTTAGGAAAGACACTGGTCCCAGGAATCTGCCCCAGAGACAGACGCTCAAGCCCACAGAAGCTCGGCCTATTTGTGGATCTGGAATCCCAACTAGTTAACATGCATTAGCAGCTTTAAAGCACAGCTTTCAGAACTGTGTTCATGTGGGGAAGTTCCTTACAAGTCAACAGTTTCCCTACCTTGACATGAGAATTACCTGAAGAGGAGCTTTGGAAAAACAATCTGTCTTAGTTACGGTTTCTATTGCTGTGAAGACACCATGACCACAGTAACTCTTATAAGGAAAACATTTAATTGAGGCGGCAGTTTACAGTTCAGAGGTTCAGTCCATTTTCATCAGGGTGGGGAGCGTGGTGGTGTGCAGGCAGACATGGTGCTGGCTACATCTTGATCAAAAGGCAACAGGAAGTGGACTGAGTGTCACACTGAGAGACGCTGGAGCAAAAGAGACCCCCAAAGCCCACCCCCACACTGATGCACTTCCTTCAATAAGACCACACCTACTTCGACAAAGCCACACCTCCTAATAGTGCCACACCCTTTGGGGGCCCTTTTCTTCCAACCCACCACCCAGTCCTCAAGCCAGATTCCCCAAAGATACTTGAGGGTCTGTGAAACTGTTGAGTGTTGTTTTTTGATTCTCCAGGTAGGTGTGGCCCCTTCCAAAGCCCCTTCCATCCCCAAAGTGGACAGACAGAACATGAGTTAGTACTTAGCATCCCACGTGCTCTCCTCTGGGGGGTTGCGTGCAGTAATTCCCTGGGACAGGGTTGCTGGTCGGAGCTTCAGAAGCCAATACAACAAGAATGCTGGGTGCAGGCCTGCACAGCAATGCGTCCAAACACCCCCTCAGCCCTGCTGGGGCACCGACATTCCAGGCCCACCCACCTGGGCCCTTGGTCACCAGGAGACCTCACGTGTACACACAGGCTATAACCTGCCCTAAACCCAGATCCGGCAGCTCTTCCCAAGCGGCTCTCAGCCTGCTGGAAACAAAGGCGATTGTTCTCTTAGGAATGTTCTGCCAGGAGGTGGATGTCAGTCCATCCTTTCTCCCTCTCGCTCTCTCTCCCAATCCCTTCCTGCCTGGGTTCCCGCCTTTAATCCCTAGGAGAGAAAGTGTTGTCAATAGGGCCGCCCTTTGCACCTCCCCGGGTCCACTTGGGAAGTCACTGCGGGCACGCTGGTGTGGTTACCGGTCCACAATCCCCCCCACTCCGAGTGGGCGCCCTCCAACAGTCAAGAGGCACGTTTTCCACACTGGAGGCTGAGGGGCAGGTAGAGGAAGGGATTTTTTTTAAACACACACTTGGAAATGCCAAGCTTCCTGTGGGAATCATCCTATTATTGAAAGGAGGGCTGTGTCTGTCCCTGCCCCCACCTAATGAAGCAGTAAATTGTAACAAGAGAATCTGGCTGAACAAGTTTCTGGTTCCGCGCTATCTCGTGGACAAAGAACTCTTTGAATATGGTTCCTGTGTTTGGCTTCTAGTGATGGAGTGGAGAGCGATGTTTTCACTATTGCTGGAATTTTCTCCCTTCGGCAATGTCCAAGAACAGCCATTCACAAGGAAGGCTGCAGTTGGGTCCCATGGGGCAGGAGGCCACGTGGCGGGAGAGCTGTGGCCGGACCATTTCCTGCTGATTAACCTGTGGGTATTGATAATATTTCTCTCTGGGAAGCTGCTGTAGATAGGGCGTCTGTCCCTTGCTGGTCACCAAATCATCAATAAGCAGACAGCTGCCCCCCCCCTTCCTTTTTTTAGGAGGGTGCATAATCCAAACATGCTAGGGATGAGTGATTGATAGAAAGCGCCGGTTTTAAAAAGGAGTCCAAATCTAAACAGAATGTGTCTGGTTACTAACAAAATTAAATTACCCTCAGCCGAAGGAACTTCACTGCCAGTGAAAACAAACTTAAAGTTGCAGATAAAATAGAAACTCGGGCATAAATTCTTGGCGGCTCCTAAGAACAAGCAAATGGCATTGTCAAATTTACGAGCTTAATTTTTTTTTTCGTATTGTCCCCACTTTGATATACTCTGTCAATGAGAAAGCACATTTTTTTTTTTCTTCTGTATTTGAAGGGTCAAAAGTCGAATAGACTGGTCCAAAGCACCCGGAGTCCGGGTTTTATTTAACTTTCTTCTCTGGGCTGTTCTGGGAAATAATTCTTTTTTTTTTTTTTTTTTTTTTTCTCCCTAGAAACACGATAAGCAGGCTGCTGAGGAGAGAAGGGCCAGGAATGGATTCTTCCTGGCTAGCATGGCGTCTCTCTGCTCTCAGGACTGCACAGTCTTGGGATTTGAGAAGGACAGAGGCATCCTCATGGGGACTAACATGCTCACAAGTGAAACAGACAGATGCCGAGTGAGAAGGAAAATGGCCTCTGGATATAAAATGCTTGGAAACTGTCTAGGGAGGTTGCAGAGAAGAACTCTCCAGAGAGTGGATGAAGCCTTGACTGAATCTGGGGCTCACCTGTGAGAGACATGCCCAAAGTCCTGCTAAGCCGTAACCCCTGAGCCTCCAGGTGCTGCTGATTAAAGAGCCTAGACTTTCCACTCTGCAGAGTTGGTTTATTAAGTGTTCCGACGAAATGAGGTCTTCCCCATGAAAGTCAGGCTTTAACAATGACACCCCTTTCTTGTCTTTGAAGTCAGTTTCAAAATCTCTTCCCCGACAGAGAAACGTTGGCTGCCACATACGTCCTCCACACCCCTCTTAGTTACATCATGGAGTGCAGCTAGTCCCTGCCTAGCCCTATTTTAACCATCCAGGTGGCTTTGTGCCAGGGGAAATGTTTGCTTTTATTCTACCTTGGATGAATGTGCTATAATGTTCCACTAGGGAAGGTACCCCCTCAGTCCCTCTTCATGAACCCCCCACCAAAGTGGGTGGGTTTTCAGGGGAGTACCTGGGAGAATGCGGATGTGTGCATCCTGGTGCTTCATGGGTCTGTGTGGCTGCAAGAGAAAGGTTCTTCATCACCCCGTCACCATGTTCCAGAAAACGATCTGAGCAGCTCAGTGTTGGCAGCCCAGTGATGCCCACAGTGGGGAAAGGCCCCCCGCCACCCTCTTCTGTCCTTCTCAGCCTCCTTGTGGTATCTGAAGTTTGCTGACAGGTTCTTCACCATCACGAGACCCACCAACCTACCAATGAGCTCAACCAGGTTCTTAGTCAACATGGGATCCGTGTTGTGAGGACCTCAGTGGGCCCTGGGTTGTCACAATGAATGTATCTCATACATTTTGTTACCACTGTCACCCCCTTTTTTTTTTAAATGTGCTCTGACCCATTCTATTTAAGCCCCCTTTCAAACTACCAACATTCTTTAAAGCCCCCCCCCCAATGGGTGTAACAGTGGTTTTAAGTTTCAGATCAATCCAGGACAAACTTATTGAGAATCCATTGTCTTCCTTCACTTCACATGTGTTGGTTTCCTATGTGATAAGACATCAGGAATGTAACAGCAAACTAGGCTGGCCTTTATGACTGAGGCAAAGGATGTCCAGGACAGTGCTGACCATATATTCTCCAATCTTTCTGGAAGTTTCTCACGTGTTCCCTCTCCATCTCTTTGGCTCTGCTATGAAGGAATGGCCATGCTCAGTCAGCCAGAGTGTTAGGAAAGGAGACTGTTGTTGTTGGTTGGTTTGTGTTCTTTTGGGGGCCCTACCACCCAGCTCCCAAATAAATCACACACAGAGGCTTATTCTTAATTATAAATGCCTGGCCTTAGCTTGGCTTGTTTCTTGCCAGCTTTCCTTAACCTAAATTACCCTGTCTATCTTTGGCCTCTGAGTTTTTCCTTTTCTATTCCTGTATCTTTCTTTGTTTCTTACTCCGTGGCTTGCCGTGTAGCTGGGTGGCTGGGTAGCTGGCCCCTGGAGTCCTCTTCCTTCCTTCTCTATCTCATTTCTTCCTCCTCCTCCCAGATTTCTCCTCCTATTTATTCTCTCTGCCTGCCAGCCTCACCTATCCTTTCTCCTGCCTTGCTATTGGCCGTTCAGCTCTTTATTAGACCATCAGGTGTTTTAGACAGGCACAGTAACACAGCTTCACAGAGTTCAACAAATGCAACATAAACAAAAGTCACGCACCTTAAAATATCATTCCCCACCAGGTTATTGGTAAAAGCAGACACAGGGTCGAAGTGCAGCTCAGAGGCTTCCTTGTTAGGTTGAAGGACATGGAGCTGCTTGGTGTCTCTGAGCAGTTTCCCCTCACAGTGACACTAAACCATTGTCTGAAGGAGTACCGTGGGGACAGACAATAGCAGCAGGGGCCATCAGTTTGTGTCTGGCACATGGTGGAGACTCCAGTGGTCGGTGTGGGGCGCGAGGCTCTATTATTACTGCTATTGCTGCCGCTGTTAGCATCTCTGTGCTCCGTGAGGGAAGGTGTCACCTCTGAGCGGCCAAGGGGAAGAAGACCATAGTGGGGACATTTGGTCCTAGGAAGTCTCTGGGGGTGGGGGTGCGGGTTGCTATCACATCATACCAATCTGAAATTCTCATTCGAGGTGGCATTTTTCAGTAGCAAAAGCCACGGTTCTGTCTTTCTGAAAGAAAATTTCTGTTGGGTCTGTTTTGTTTTCGCTTACGTGTGATTTTCAGCTGATTCTTCTGCTTCTAGGAATCGGTCTTCTTTAAAAAAATTATGTTCTCTGGCAGGAAGTCAAGGATGCTGGAGTCTCACTCGGAATTACCATAGCTGGGAAACATCACAAGGGTTAGCAGTTCATGACTGAAAGAAATCATCACCATCTAAAAAAACGTCTCCCTCCTCCCCTCTCTCCCTCCCTTCTCTCCTTCCTCCTCCCTCCCTCCCCACCTTCCTTTCTACTTTCATTATTTCCTTCCTAGCCTCTTCTCAACTTACCTGCTCGCTTCATTCCTACCTTCCTTCATGTCTCCATCCGTCTCTGCCTCTCTTCTCTCTTTTTGTAGCTTCTTAAAAGTCAGATGAGGCTAAAGAGCACATGACAATTTGACATCTCCTTTCTTCGTCACCTTAGATGAGCAGAAGAAGATAAATAATATTGTGGAATCACCCCGCAGCATTTCAGGGCTAGAGAAACAGCTCTGCAGTTAAGAACACTGGCTGCTCTTCCAGAGGACCAGAATTGGGTTCCTTCCACCCACCAGGCAGTTTACAGCAGTCTGTAACTCCAGTTCCAAGGGATCAGACTCCATCTTCTGGCTTCCTTGGGGAATCATACACACGGTATATAGACATGTATGTAGGCAAAATACTCATACATGTAAAATAAATAAAAATAATTTAAAATAGGGGAGATTTGGAGAGATGGCTCAACAATTAACTGTATTTGCTGCTCTTCCAGAGGACCAAGGTTTGATTCCCAGCACCCACATGGTGGTTCACAATAGTCTGTAAGTTCAATTCCTGGGGAATTCAGTGTCTTTTCTGACCTCCAAGGGCACCAGCATGGATGTGATACACAGACATACATGCAGTCAAAACACTCATATGCATAAAATATTTTTTTAACTTTTAAAACACATAGAAAATGTATATGGTAATGTGGCCTTTTTGTATAGAAAGAATTTTAGGTCTTTATTGTATGTAAAGAGTTTTAAGTTTCACAGCTAACACTCTAGAAATCTCTGCAAAATAAACTATACAGATACTCTCAATAAATTTTTAAATATTCCTTCAACCAGGTGTGGTGGCGCACGCCTTTAATCCTAGCTCTTAGGAGGCAGAGGCAGGCCGATCTCTGAGTTTGAGGCCAGCCTGGTCTACGGAATGAGTTCTAGGACAGCCAGGGCTACACAGAGAAACCTTGTCTCAAATCAAACAAACAACAACAAAAGTAAGAAAAAATTTCTTCCAACGCTCAAATTTAATTTTTTTTTCTTAGTGTTGAGCCTAGGACCTTGCTAGGCCAGAGTTCTACCACTCACCCCCATCTCAGGCCCCTAATTCACAATTTGAATACAATTTTTCTGTTTCTTTTTATTCTTGACATATTCAATATTTCTATTTCCCACTGTTTAAATCAAAAGGGAAATTTCACCTGGCATTATTTATTTTTACTCTTTAATTCATATGCCTCTAGAGAATATATCTTTTGTATGATTCTGTTTTTAAAAGCTTAAGGAAAACAGAAGACGAAATGCCATTGGCTAGGCCCTGTAAGAGGTTGTTCGGAGGGGTCTCGCTTGAGTTTTTTTAAGTCATATTTCAAGTCTTTGATGTTGACAGCCCTGAAATATTACCTTACAATTACATCATAACCATGAAATGACTTGTGTTGGCTAGTGACATGACTTTTTAAAGAGTTTCCACTAAATACACAAATAATGAAATGAAAGGATGTCAGAGTATTCCAAATGATTAGTGATGGTATTAAAATGACCAGAATTGCTGTATATTGTGGCTCTAAGAAATTTATAATATTTATGACCAGACCTTCAACTAACCAGTCTGCATTCTCTTTTTATTTTCCTTTTTAAAATGACTAGTAATTTCTTCTTTTACTATTTCACATGCTCTGCTATTGCCTTAAGACATCAGAACCTTTGATTTTTTTTTCCCCAGCCTTCATGGAGAAAATGCTTATATTCATGCCAGAGTCAATAATGTAGCTGAACTAAATAATATCATCTCAAACATCTGCTAATTCAAAAAATAGCATCATACAGTAACAAATTATACAGTTCATATTCAACTGTGTGACGTGGCCATCCACCAAAAAGAAAGGGAAAGAAAAAAATAAGGCTTTCAAGAATGGTTATTCTGGGTTAGGGATATGGCTCAGTGTTAGAATCCTTCCCAGCACAATGCTTTAATATACAATGGTTCATAATGGTTTATCCCCAGCAGAAATGGAGTCAGAAACAGAAAACAGTAGAGATGTTTTCAATCATCCCTCCACCCAACAAATGAGGCTCCAGAGCCAGCAGAAGTGGGGAATACAAACCCCGCAGAGGCTCAGCTGGCTTTCCTGCCCCTGGGTTTCTCAGACATGAGGTGACCTTGAAGCTGGAGTCTAAAAAAGAAATATTTATAGCACATTCAGGCCTCGAAATACTAAGATACAACTCACTCATCTGGTTCCCAGCCAAAACAATGCAAAACATCATAGCAGCCTGACCCACTGTTAGAGGAACACTCAGCTGTGTGGAATTTAGTGAAGGATGTCTCAGGATGGTACTTTATAAGCCACAGAAGGGATTTTTCAAGAATAATCTAGACCCCACGGTTTATTTGCCCTACCACACATGGAAGATACTCAATACATGTTTAGTTAGGTACATCTGCTGGATACAAGGCTCTGTGCTGAAACTACACGGAAAATTCTAGACTTAATGAGTGTTTTAGAGACAACAGAACACGAGTCTATAGAGAGCTATATTATGTACAGATACACTGAAGTATAGGGTTAGCCACACGTCTGTAGCATGAGCAAATCTTGATATGTCCTCGATATGTTAGTGGTTTCAGCTTCGAGAAAGTTTAGCTGATCATTTAGTGACCTAAATTTAAATGAGAAGATATGGAACCAATTTATTTTTAGAACTAGAGAGTTCACGGTTGGAGGTGGTGGTGACGGTAATTTTTGTTTTGTTTCGTTTTTCAAGACAGGGTTTCTCTTTGTAGCTTTGGAGCCTATCCTGGAACTCATTATATAGACCAGGCTGGCCTCGAACTCACGGAGATCCAGATGTCTCTGCCTCCAGGGCTGGGAGTAGAGGTGTGTGCCACCGCGACCAGCTGACAGTAGTTTTTAGAACAGTCCAGTGGTTGTAAAAACAGAACTGTAAATACAGAATTTGCTGACCACTCCGCTACATTAACCATTAGGAGGCTTTGTCTGTAGCACATACGGTGTGTACATGTGTGCAACACACGCTGTGCATACTGTATGTTTTGCATAGCCATGAGCCATGAATAGCAAACCTTAGCTAGTATACACATGCTGGGTTCAGGGAATTGCCTCCCTTCCACCAAATAGTGTGGGGCACACTGAATCTGAGGTACATCACGACAAGCATGGCTCCCTTAACTTTTCAAACAGAGGATAGGTTCAGGAAAGGCGAGTCCACCTGCTTCTAATTCAGCCATTTACTCCTTAAGTGTTCCCTTGCTGGAATAGTGCTATCCTAAAAAGAAGATCTCTGCAAGCTCTCTTTTAAGTTTTGCAAATGTGTCGACAGGTGGTCCGTCGAGCAGAGTCTCTCCTCCCCGTCCTTCAACTCCCGTTCGGTTCAAATTCAGAATGAGTTTTAGATATTCAATTGGACAGTCCAAGATGTTGGAAACTATAACACCCCCTGATCATGGGGAAAGAACTAGAGAGCAAACGAGTTTCTCACAAGTCAGAGCTAAGCCTCCTCCTGCTCCTTCCAAGATCAAATGGACACCGTGGAAGTTGCATGCAAACCCACTGACAATCTAGAGAAACAAGGTGACAAGATGCGAAGGTGGCTTTGAACGGGGCCGAGCTGCCTGGGATGCCAGAGCGGCCGTCGGGATTACATTGAATCTTGGCAGCTCTATTTTAGAATGAGGCAAGAAATGCAAAGAGCTTCCTCATTGCAGCTGATTTACTGGGGAGCTTCAGAATCCTCCTAGCTGCTTTAGTACCACCATCCAAGTTCCCCCACGCCAGTCCGGGGAGCTGAGCATCATTAGTGTCATCATCTGCAGCCCTGCAAGCAGGACTCTGGACACCCAAAGTTTCAAGGGATGCTGGGCAATGCCGACTCCCGTGGAACAAAAGAACTAAGGGATCCCAGTCATTGATAAACTTTGGTGCAAGGCTTTAGATTTTGGTGTTGGGGGACGTCCCCCTCCCCTCCTTTTCTCATAATGTAAGAGATGGTTGTTTTGCCATGTAATAGAGAGATGTTGGAATTAGAGTCTGGCAAGGGATTTATTTGATCAACAAAACACTGCGCAAAGAATAATCCCGTGCTGCTCTGCTTTCTACGGCTCTACTGCAGATTCATTCTGCTGAAAATTTTCTTTTCTCTTAGCTTCCCCGGAACCTTCCTAGAGGAAGAAGCCCTGACTGAAAGCTCCCATTATGAGAATTGTTCATTTCCAGAGTATCGGCGGCGGCTTCAGCCTCAGGGGAAGAGTTGCCGTGAGCGGCACATAAGTCCTGGCTCTTTGGCTCTCCTCTCTCTCCACACTGGCTCCTGCGGAGATCCTTCACCCTGGAGAATCCACCAGTGTCTGTCTCAAGGCTCTTCTGGAGAGCTGTTGAATCCCAGGGTCTGACTGCAGCCTTGGGTGTGTCCTGCCTGGACTTCTTTTTGCTTGTGGAGTAAAGCCACTTGGTGAAGTGGAAATTTTAAGCATTCTTTGGATGCTCCTGGTGTTTGAATCACTCTCTAAATGAGTTTCATATGAAAGAAGTGTTTGGAACCATTTTAAGGAAGAAAGTGGAGAAAAATATGGGCACTATCAAAGGATGGTGATCTGGTAGTATCTCTGCCGAAACCCACAGAGTGAGCCACATGGCCGACTCCTGGAGGATGAGCATGCGCTAAGAGGGACTGGGTGACCCCATCAGGGACCTTGGTGACTTCACACTCCTGCCACCCACGCTTCTGTCTGAGCATGTCTAATAACAGTGTTGCTCTCAATTTATACAACTTTGTGGCTACACAGAGAAAAATGAGACCCAGCTGAAATCAGAGTCCGGCTTCTGCGAAACCTCTCCGATTATGAGAGAAGTGTAAATAAGCCGTAGCCCACCGAAAGTTCCTCCACTTAAACAGCAAGATCTCTACTGCCGCTGGGCGGCGGCGGCGGCGGCGGCGGCGGCGGCGGCGGCCGCCTTTAATCCCAGCACTCAGGATGCAGAGTCAGGCAGATCTCGGAGGAGTTCGAGGCCAGCCTGGTCTACAGAGCAAGAGCCACGACAGACAGTGCTACACAGAGAAACCCTGTCTCGAAAAACCGGGGTGGGAGGGTAGCGGGGTGTGTCTTTACTGCCTGCTGGGATTGCCCAGGAAATTGGCATGGAGGAAATCACCCCATCTGAGCTGTATTACTGAATACCTCAGACTCACTATCATATACGAGGCTGAGCAATCACCATGACACGTGGGAGAGCTGGAGGAGGGCGGAACTGGTGTGTGGTCACCATAGCGCCAGAACAACAGCCCCGCGGATGTAGTAAAGAACTGCTTAAGGACTCGGGAATATGGCCCGCAGGGCTGCCCTGTATTAAGATGCAAGGAGGAGAAAAAAATTATTTAAATAAAGCTGGGTGGTGATGCACGCCTTTAATCCTAGCATTTGGGAGGCAGAGGCAGGCGGATCTCTGAGTTTGAGCCCAGCCTGGGCTACAAAGTGAGATTCAGGAAAGGCGCAAAGCTACACAGAGAAACCCTGTCTCGAAAAAGAAAAAAAAATTAAATAAAACAACACCATATTCCTGACAAAAAGATAAGAAAAGCAGTGATGAACCCTCCTCCCCAGAGGATCTCGAAAGGAGCCGGTCTCTGGAGAGACTTCGGTTCCCCGGCTTCCTCTCCTTTGCTCCTTACGGTGTAGAGGGATGTGGATTAAGCTGAAGAGAACTGAGCCTAATTCAGTTCTGAGGCTTTCTCCACGCGCCTTCAGACAGTTGGAGACGCACATGGATGCGAAACAAAGGCCGGAAGTCCCTATATTTGCACAAAACCTGGCCGCTTGGGGCTGACCCAACACCTTGGGAGGGCAAAGTAGTGATGGATGAGAACATCTGTCCCCTTCAGGTAAGCTTAAGTAAGGAAAACAGCGGCGTTCTCCTTAAAAAAAAAAAAAAAAAAAAAAAAAGCCATCTCACAGTCTCTGAAGTCCTACACACACACACACACACACACACACACACACACACACACACCGAGGCACACTGGGGCCTGCTCTGACCCTGCAAAGCACTGAGCCGGCCTGAGCCCTAGGGCCAGCACAGAATGGGAGACAGCTGAGTCAAGGCCCCGGCGGGCGCCAGCCCCCAGAGGTAAGTCAAGCGAGCTGGTGGGTTTTCCTAAACAAAGAGTGCACACACACATGCAGCAGTACTTGATTGAAGACAAATTTCTATAAACATTCCCTTCTGAGCAAACGTCAAGGCCCAGGCTAGCATTTTTTTTTCCCTGCCATAGAAAGGGGGGAAGAGATGAATGGAGACAATTACACTCCCTCGTTTGCTTTGTGAGGTCATAATGTTTCATTATGTGCCAGGAGTAAGAACGTACACACTGAGACAGATAAACCGTCCAGCGTGAGCACCGGGGCGCTTTCAGCTCCGTCTCCTGTTAGAAAAAGACTCCGAGGTCTTCGGTTTCCCCAGGCCAGGCTTTGCTGACCACAGCTGTGGGCCGCTGCCCTCTCCCCCAGCTCATCTTCATCTAAAGTGGAGACAGCGCCTCGGTGAGTGTCTGCTGGGTCCACCACCACCACCGGAGGCCCAGGGGAAGCCGAGGGAACAGGCAGGCCTCAGCTCCTACCCTTGAGAAGTCCACTGTGAGGCCAGGCTCCTCACCGGGTTGTTGCTCCTGAGTGGCAGCCACGGTTGCTAGGCAGTGGATTCAGGACGGTTACCCAAGTCAGGAAGTCAAGTCCTGCTTTTAGCTCTGCGCCTTGACATGTGAGGGAAGTCACTTGTCCCGGATCCTCTGCCCACAGAGTAATACATATAATTAGAGAATTACTTAACATCTGTCCTCTAACGAGCATATTCCCCGGATATAGTTTAATGACTCAAATTAAAAAGGAATACACTCCACCTCCAGGTCTTCGTAAGTAAAACCCAAATGCCCTTTCCTATAGGTCAGAATTATTTCTTCGGCGTCCTCCAAATGCCACACACGAGTTGGGGATTTGTTGAGAGAATTAGCAAATGACTCACGAACCCGAGTTGGGTCCTCATGCCTCATCGTCTGGCATCTCAACGACTGTGCGGTTCTCTGTCCTGGGTGTCCGCCATCTTTCCCACTTAGCATCTACTTCCTTTTTCTCTGCTCATAGCTTTCATAGCTCATAGCTGGCTTTGAGGAGGGATTGCTCTCTGTTGGGTACAATCACGGTGGTTCTTTTAAAGAAAGCTGAGAAACATATAACATCAGGCATGCAATCGTGGCAGTCTTGAGAACAGTCAGAGGCCAGAGGTCCTCTAAACCTGAATTTCCTGCTTACCCTTCCTCTCTGTGGCTTTCTGCCTGTCTTTAGAGTAAGCATCTCTTTGCTTGACTTAAGGCCCGTTGCCAGCAACTGAAGTCGTCTAAACTACTCACCCTTCTAACGCACACCTTCAGAATAGATGGGTTATTGTTGGAATACCGAAATAAAAAATAGAAAGCTTAGAACTAAAAGAAGTCTTCCAGCTGGGCGTGATGGTGGGCGCTTGTACTTGTAGTGCTCAGGAAGCTTTGTGGGACGATCCCGAGTCTGAGGCCACCCTGCCTAGAAAGAAAAACAAAAAACAAAACAAAAAAAGCGGGGCCAGCAAGCTGGTTCAGCAGGTAAAGGCACTTGCTGCCAAGACCAACAACCTGAGTTGGATCCCTGGAACCCCCAGAGTGGAAGGGGAAAACCAGCTCCCCCGAGTTGCCCTCTGACCTCCATGCTTGCTGTGGTGCAAACACACACACACACACACACACACACACACACACACACACACAATAAATAAATAACTGTGGGTATTTTTGTTGTTGTTAAAAAAAAATTAAACAAAATCTAGCTCAAACTTTTAAAAAATTCTCTAGACAAGCAGACCGGAAGGCGTGAAGTAGCATGATGAGAATCCTAACACTGGTTGGTGTCTGGGCCTGGACCCTGGGTGAGCTGGCTCCCTGGAGAGGAACCCTTCTGCTTTCTACTGTTTCAGGAGTTCAGCATTGTCTTCTAAGGTTACCGCCTGTGGCTGCGTTTTGCTACCATGAAAGAATTGAAAAGCTGCCTTAAAGACCTTGCACCAAGCCGGTACTACTGACTGGCCTTTTACAGAGAAGGTCTGCCGTACTCCTTATGTGGCTGGGCACCGCCATGCTCCAGGGAAAACTTATTCGCAGGCAACGAAATTCATGTAAGTTTCAAGTTCCTCAAAATATTAGTCTTTTTTTTTGTTTGTTTGTTTTTCGAGACAGGGTTTCTCTGTGTAGCTTTGCGCCTTTCCTGGGACTCACTTGGTAGCCCAGGCTGGCCTCGAACTCACAGAGATCCGCCTGGCTCTGCCTCCCGAGTGCTGGGATTAAAGGTGTGGGCCACCACAGCCCAGCTAGTCTTTTGATTTATTCCAAACGTGGAAAGATGCACACGGCATTCTCAGTTTGTAGACTGTACAAAAACAGATCCGGGAGCTGGAGAGGTAGCCCAGTGGTTAAGAGTACTTGTTCCTCTTGCAGAGGACCTGGGTACACACAGTGACTCACAACCATCCATAACTCTAGTTCCAAGGAATCCAACACCCTTTCCTGGCCTTCAGAGACACTAGGCCTGCACGTGGTACACATATTCATAGAGGCCGAACATTCACACACATAAATATAAATAAATAAATGACTTTTAAAAATAGCAAGCTGGAGTTGATCTACAGGCTAGTCCACGCAGCCCAGTTAAGCCATGATAGACAGTCCGCTATTTGCAAAGATACAATGAAGTTACCTGACAGATTCACTAAAGTTCTACAGCCTTTTTTTTTTTTAAGTGAGACAGGAGCCTGCGGTAGCCTGACCTCCAACTTCCAGTCCCCCTGCCTCAGACTCCGCTGGTCTGGGATTACAGGCGTGTACCACCATGCTCAACGTTCACCCATACATTTTTTTTTTTTCACTACTATATGGGAGGCATACAGCAAGGAGTAAGATGCAGTCCTTCCTCTCTGTGGCTCCACAGTCTAAGCAGGGGCTCACAGGACTTCCACAATTATATTTTTAATTAATTATTTAATTTTGCAGTACAGGCGATTGAATTCACGTATACTCAGAAAGCACTCCCCCACTGAGCTACATCTCCTGCTCATTTTAGGGAAGTTAGCTCATTTGGGGAATAGCCAGCATGTATTAATTACTTCCTATGATGTACCTTGCCCTTTAGAGAAATCATAATTTCATCTTCATTAACAACGATGTGCACTGGCTCATTCTCATGGTACAAGGGACGGAAGTGATGCCCAGAAAGAGCAAGCCCTTGGCCCCAGGTCACAGAGCTAGACTTTATACTAAGACCCCAAGCTGAACCCTGGGGACCCAAGAATCATATCAAGTAAACCTTCCCTGGTGTGGCTCCCAGCCACACTGTGATGTCAGCTGCCCGCCACTTGCCTCCTTTCCCAGCTCACCCAGGTCTGTGAGCACCAGCCACCAACTCCTCATGGTCCTCCCCTGAACTCACACCCGATGCCTGGATTCCTCATCCGGAGCCAACAGAGGGTTTTGATCGTCAGTTAACTTCTGTTTGCTTCTCCCTGAGCTATCCCATCGGTAGGGGAAACACAAATATTTCTCTGTCTCCTCGGTAATCCCCAGGGACAAACACGGTAAACTCAAAGCTGGAAAAAAATCAACTAGCAAAACAAAGGAGATAAAAAGAGGGAGCAGGCAGCTAAAGATACAATACAGTTCAGAATCAAAACTCTGTCACCCCCTATGAATAATGAGAAAACAACAATTAACAAAAACAGTCACAGAAAGGAGAAGCCCCAAAGCCAGATACGGCGAGGAACACCTACGATCCGAGCATTCGGAGTAGAGGCAGAGAGATTAGAGGTTCAAGGTCATCCTTGACCATGTAGCAAATTCCAAGCCACCCTGGGACATATGAGACCTTGTCTAAAGAAGAGGAGGAATTTTCACACGTGGAAGAAAGGGAGAGGGAAAAATAGCAAGTCATGGTGAGGGACAAATACAATGTTTTCCTTCCTTCATATGAGGAAAGTAAATCACATAGACACACACACAGACATACACACAGACACACACACACACACAGAAACATATACACAGAGACACATACACACACACAGACACACACACAGACACACATACACAGACACACACACAGACATACACACACACAGAAACATATACACAGAGACACATACACACACACAGACACACACAGATACACATACACACAGACACACATACACAGACACACACACAGACACACACACACACAGAGACATATACACAGAGACATACACACACACATACACTCACACAAACACAGACACACAGACACATACACAAAAACAGACACACACAGACACATACACAGACACACAGACAGACAGACACACAGACAGACAGACACACACATACAAATACACACACACAGACACAAACACGCGTGCACACAGACACACACAGACATACACAGACACACATACATACACACATGCACACAGACACAGACACACACGCGCACACACACACATGCACAGACAGACAGACACACACGCACAGACACACAGAAACACACACAGGCGCACAAAAACACACATGCACAGACAGACACACACACACATGCACAGACAGACAGACACACACACACAGACACACACGCACAGACACACAGCAACACACACAGGCGCACAAAAACACACATGCACAGACAGACACACACGCACAGACACACAAAGACACACATGCACACACACGCACAGACACACAGAAACACACAGGCACACACACATGCACAGACAGACACACACATGCACACACGCCCTTGGTGTGACAGCAGAAGCAGGCCCATGTTAGCATACGCTGAGGACGGGCAGGGAACTATTGGCAGGGAAACAAGAGAAGACAACCGGGGATAACCACAAGCGAAATACAATGATTGTGTGTGTGGAAACTATCAAAACATGTTATCTGTATGTATACTGTTTAATTAATAAACAAAACAGGGGGAGTAATGCAGTCTGCAGGTAGACATTTTGTACAGAGAAGCCGCCAGCCGACATTCTCAGAGAATCAGGGCAATGAGGCACCCGCGAGCCTTCTCGGTGAGGAAGGGAAGGGGAAAAGCTACTTGATGATTAAATACAACCACTCAAGAAATTGCCCGAATTAGAGAATTAGTGATGTGAAAAGCACAGTAACAGGACAAGCAATAAACATTGAATCCAATTAAATACAGAGAGGACAGGCCCTCTGGAGCAAGTGAATGCAAATCAGAACCAAGATGCTCTAAACCCAAACAAATTAAAAATCGCAGAAGCGTCGAAATCGGGAGGCAGGAAGAGACAGGGGTGCACCAAGTCATCTCACTGCCCCGCAGGGATTCATCCGAACCCCAAACCACTCCCCTGGATTTCCCATTGAGTTCTTTCCTTCTTTGAGGCAAGGTCTCATTATGTACTGTGTACACCGGGCTGCCATGAACTTGCCGTAATCCTCCTGCCTTTGACTCCTGAGCGCTGAGGTGACGGATGGACATCAGCACATCCTACTTTCCTCCCATGGGTCCTGCAAACGTAGTGTGTGCTCTGAGTCACTGAGCCCTCCACACTCTAGATCACTGGAATAGTTAAAGAATGAATGCATCTTCACGCTGGGAGATTAATCGTTAGGGTTCGTTCATTCCAGCTTCTCTCCTTCCCTCTGCTCATGCTCAGGTAAACCCAACGCTCTTTAACTGTTTTGTTTATTATTATATGTGTATGTGAGATGTGTGTGTGTGTGTGTATGTGGGGTGTGTGTGTGTGTGTGTGTGTGTGCATGCACATGTTTGTGCACATGAAGGCCACGAAAGTCAGAGGACAAATCAGTCCTCTCCCTCTGCCTTGACACGACTCCGGAATCGAACTCAGGTCCACAGGCTTGTGTAGCAAGTGCCTTTAGCCACTAAGCAATCTTAAAATGATTATTTTTAGGCATGTGTAATGTCATGTAAAATAATTCCATGTATATGGACGCATGGACTATGTACATGTCTAGAATATCTGTGTCAGCTGTTACTCACTGGTTATTTTTGGACGGCAACAACAAAAACTCATTCTTATTATGGTCTCACTGAGTCAGGCACTGTCTTCAAGCTCTTCACATGAATCATTCGATTCGGAAGGAGTGGACACAGTCATCATCCCCTTTTACAAGTGAGGGACCTGAGCGTGGTGATGCCTCCTGCGGTTTACGCGCTGGCGAGTGGTTGGTTGGGCAGCGAGTCAAGACCAGCAGCTTGGGCTCTAGAGTCTATGCATTTAATCGTTGCTATGCACCGGTCTCCAGGACAGGCAGGTCACTGGTTGTTTCTGAGGTATTTGCAGTTTTCGTTGATGATGATGTGTGACTTTTTCTTTTTAAGGTCAAGGCTGGTGAGATGATGGCAGGTACCCCAAACCCCAACAACCTGAGTTCCACCCCCAGAACCCACATAGTCAACAAGCTGCCCTCTGACCTCCAAGGCTCGCTGTGCCGTGTCCACACACATGCATGCATGCATGCATGCATGCAGGCACACAGAGACTATTAAATAAATAATTAAAAAACCTGTGTTTAAAAGGTCCATTATTAAAAAAAAAAAAAAAAGTTGTCTACTCCTGAATGTCACCCAAGCTCACGGAGCAGAGCTAAGTGATGTTTGTTCCTCTCCTCTCGCTAATCTCGGCAGGCTCCCTGGAGGAGGTGAGGGGGGGGTCGGCAGAGCAACTCATTCACAACCGCCCAGGCTTTGGAGCAAGAGATAGGCTGAAAACTCAGTGCTCAGCATTGCAAAAGGCTGAGACATTTATGGGCTCTGTGTAAATTAGCAGGAAGAAATAAGCCTCCTTAGTGTCCCCATGGGGAGGGAGCACGCACAAGAGAAGAGGCCCCGAGGCCCCAGGCACACAGGAACCCGGGTTACAGTACCTGTGAACAGTTCACCCAGCTGACACAGCTTCATCGGAGACGCCACACTAGGTAACCAGCGTGAGCCAGTCCTCACCCAGGCTCTGTATAATAAGGGCAGAAGCAGAGAACAGCTCCCAGGAGGGTGGGGAAACATCTATTTTGTGTCACCCGGGAATGGCACCCTCCTACAACCCCATCGCTTTGACAACGATTCTAAAGCACCCCCCCTCCGCCCCCCGTCTCTGTCACTCACCCACAAAATTAATGACTGAAGGAGAGGACCACAAATGCCCAGCCCGTGAAACGCGGAGACAGAGAGGGACAGAGCAAGTTAATAAATAAAACAAGAGCCTGAAGGGAAGAGCTGCTTTGTCAGAATATAAATATTTCCCTTCCCCTTTTATCTTTAATGTAGTGTGAGAAGCTTATTAAAGGGAAATGCCTCCCGTCCCTGGAGCCCTTGCAGGAGCTTGTGGGAAGCTGTGGCTGGCCTGGCCCCATGCTTCGAAACTCTTCCCCGCTGGAAGCGAGTGGAAAGCGCAGAGCCATAAAGAGGGTCTGGGGAAGAAAAGGGAAGCCATTGTGGCCATTAGGAGCCTTATCTTGATGGGCCTGCTGTCATGTTATGTTAATCGCTGGAAGCCGCCGCCCAGAGACGGAGGAGGAGGAGGAGGAGGAGGAGGAGGAATGCCTATTTGCTCAAAGGTTTGGCCTCAAATACAGAGAGATGCTCACACTGCTAGATTTACCCTCTGCACTGCTGGAGAGCAACACCCAGGTTTACACAAAGGGGAGTCTGTCCTCTGGGGTGAGCGAGGGAGTCCTGTAGGGTATCCTCAGAGGAGCCTCCGTGGCTACACACTCACATCTACAAGACAGCCAGCTCGGGCAGTCCCAATTCCCAGCCCAAAGCATCAAGTTCCTGCAGAACAGAAAATGTCCCCCTCCATACCTTTCTTAAAAACCATAAAAGGAGGATGGGTACAGATCTGGGCATACAAGTAGGCATCCAGTACGTTGTTTGGTTTTTGTTTTGGAGGTAAGGTCTCACGTAGCCCATGCTGGCCTTGAAGTCACTAGCCAAGGAAGGCACTGAACTTCATATCCTCTTGCAGAGCTGGGGATGGACCCTAGCACCCTATGCATGCTCGGTAAATGTCAGCTGAGCTATATCCTCAGCCTGAAGCCAGGTAAGTTTGTGAGTTCGATTGGCTTTCCACGAGGCTGTGCTGATTTTGTTTAACGCTGTCAAGGCCAAGTACAGGGCCTGGCCCACATGGCTTTGAAGAATGGTACGTGAGTACATGCATTTGAACACCATGAAGAGATGTTTTTTTTTTTTTTCCTGTTCGCTATTTCTGCCGCCTTTCTAAGAGTCCTGTTCTGGGTCAGGATTTGAGTTCTCTCAGGCTTTGGTGGCTACCATCATTGTTAACATTTGGAGAAATTCAGACCTGTGATTGCAGAAGGAGAGGAGGATGGCCATTCATATACCAGGTGCCACAGGTTAGCTGAACACCAAGGGGCAAAGAGGATAGATAAGATTGGCTGCCAGAAAGGGTGTCTATCGTCGCTTATTTCTTGATAGCTGTCCCAAGAGAGCTAGTCCCAATCGCTGTCCTCCCTGCCCCACCCTAGACCACACACCCATGCATTCCGATTTCCTCAATGTCTTGAGTGGAACAGCCATTTTTTTAAAAAACCTGCCTTCCTAGCTCGTTAATACTTGGACCATATATGACCTCATCAAGGGTCTGGAGCTTAGGTGCCACCCCATCATTCCTGACGCAGAACCTCTTTACATCCCCTTCGGCCTTCCATCCTCCCCATTTTTTAAGTCTTTTTGGGTCTCAGACTCATTTTTTGTACAGTGCCTTACCCATGGAATCCCATTTAGCTGGACTACAGAGCCCACTCTGAAGCTATGGACTGGATTCATTGCTCATTCCGCTGCACACACACACACACACACACACACACACACACACCGTTCTCAGAACCAATTATATCTTACGGCAACGCCTGTGTTACAGACACGTGATTCAGGGATAGTGAAGAAAGCTGAGCGGATTCCCAGGGAGCTCCTCACCCACCCTTCCAAACAGTGCCTGGGAGCTGTTTGAACTACCTGATCTAACATTCCCTTCCGGCTGGAGCTCTCCAGCCTCCTCTGGGCCGCAGCTGCACTGGGAGCTTGGAACCATGAGAGGGCCTATTTCCAGGGTTCCCACAAACCATGTAGAGGAGGAGGCCTGGGGGCGGGGTAGCACACATGTATCTGCAGGTCGATTGTGTGGAGGAGGGATTAAATATGTACTATTTAGATCAATGGAAGCCTTGGGGAGGCAGACTTCAGCTCGATGTAATGAAGGACTTTTTAACAATTAAATGAAGTGAGAGCCTTAGAGATAGCCCGTCCCTTCATGGAGGTCAGGCAAGGGTGAGATCTCACTGGCAGTATGGCTCATTGGCCAGCAGTACATACACCTGACACTTGGCGATGAGATAAAAGGGGTCCTTCTGGAGTCAGACTGCCCAGGTTCAAATCCCAGGCCCAAATGTCACTAGCTTCGCAATCTTGGGTAAATTTTTCAGCCTTTCTAAAATGTCATTTCTGTGTATGTAATACATACATACATACATACATACATACGTACATACATACCCATACATAGAGATAAAAACATAAGAAATGGGGTATAGTTTATTAGGAGATGAATTATTTTAAATTGATGTGCAAGGGCCCCTGGGTTTGATCCCCAGAACACAAAATACAAATTTGTATCATTTTTTTACAAGGTGATAAGAGGGCTCAGCAGTTACGAACACTCTTCTAAAAGACCCAGATTCTGTTCTCAGCACCCACAGGGCTGTTCACCCCCTTCTGTATGTAACTCCAGGTGCAGGAGATCATATACCCTCTTCTTTCTTCCTTGGGGATCCAGGCACACAAGCGGTGCACAGACATGTAAGTGGCCAAAACAGACATACACACAAAATTAAATTTAAACATATTAGGAGGCCAGAGACCTAGCTCAGCTGTTGGGGGCACTTGTTGCTCTTGCAGAAAACCCAGATTTGATCCTCAGAACCCACACAGGGGCTCCTGGCCACCCATAACTCCAGTTCCAGGGGATCCAAACCCCTTCCTGGCCTCCACGAGCACTGGGCACACACATGGTAAACATACACGTATGTAGGCAAAGCACTCATGCATAAAATAAAATGTTAAAGAATGTTTTGAAAACATTAGGACTGGGTGTGGTGGCCCACGTCTTTGATCCCCGTAGTTAGGAGGCAGAGGCAGGTGGATCTCTGAGTTCAAAGGCAGCCTTGGCTACAAAGCGAGTTCCAGGCTAGCGAGGCCTACAAAGTGAGACCCTGTCTCAGCGTGTGTGTGTGTGTGTGTGTGTGTGTGTGTGTGTGTGTGTGTATGTGTACTAGAATCAGCAAGAAAGTTGCCACCTAGCCTGACCACTTGAATTGGATTTCCACCCATGACCCACGTGGTAGTCCTCTGACCTCCACACCAGTGCCATGGTATTCACACAGGTGTGCACAAAAATAAACAATAAATGAATGAATAAATATGTAATAATAAAAAAAGTAAACCATATTAAAAAATCTTCACCGTTGCCCTTAAGTTTATTTGTTTTTCCAGGGCTTTTTCTTTTCTTTTTTTTTTTTTAACCTTTATCAAGACAACCTATGGGGTGGAGAGAGGGTTCGGCAGTTAAGAGCACTGGCTGCTTTTGCAGAGGGCCAGAGTTCAGTCCCCAGCATCCACGTGGAGGCTCACAACCATCTGTAACTACAAGTGTAGGGGGTATGGTGCCCTCTTCTGGCTGCCATGCGCTCCTGCATGCATGTGGTGCACATACATATATTCAGGTGCACACACAAACATAAAACATCTATTTTAAACATCTATTTTAAAGTGTGTTTTTTAAAATAGTAGGATGGTGTTTTAACCTTCAGCTGCTCAAAGCCCTTACTGGCTTATAGAAGTCAAAAAAGAATAGTTGCCATTTTTCACTTGCTAAAACATGAAATAGCATTTTTGTAACTTATTGGTTTGCTTTTGTTTTCTTTGCCAGAAATAAAACCCAGGGCCTTGAATATGTAGGCTGTCTCCGTGAGCTCCTCGCTCAGCTGTAATTAACTGATGGTTGTGTTTTAAGGATGGTCAGCCAGAATTTACACACAGGGGCGGCCATACAGATCAGCACAGGGACCACTGACCAGGACCTTGCCGTGGGGCAGGTTAGGCTCAACCCCTATAATAAATCTTTATTCTGCACACATATATAAGTACAAACTTCAATGCTGAAACTTTCAGAAACTGTGAGGAGAAAAAGTATTTTAAACGAACACATCTAACTGCACAGTGTAGGGGGGGAAAGGGGGCAGAAACCCGCAGATTATTAAGCCAACAGATATTTGCGAAGCATCCACTGGTGCCAAGTCTCCCGGGTACGAGATGGTTTGGATGCAGGTGCTGTTGCCAAGGGCTCCCCGGGCAGCCAGTAACGGGGCTCTGGCCTTTCCTTTGCAAATATGTCACCTCAGGTGACGGACACCAAGAACAGCCACCTTCACCAGCTGTCCCCCAGGACTCCCAGATGCCACCCCCAACCCAGGTCCCCGCAAGGCCCTGAGCTCAGGACAGCATTCCATAGTCTGGGTCCATCTTCACCGTTGTGTTGGGCACTCTAAACGAAACGGGCCAGACAAAAATAAAGGGGCGAGTTGAACACTGTGAGAATATACCGCTAAGAATATACAAACAATTTTTTTATTTTATTTTTTTGCATTTCCCATTAGATCAGCCTCTGAGGGGAGAGATGTTGGTCTTGCCTAGGAGAGAAACCAGGATTTTGCTTTCTCCTATTATTTTTATGTAACACCTTTCTTGGTTCCAAGAGACCTACCCTAAAACGGACATGGATGGAAATAACCATGGAAGGCCCAAAATATCTTTTCTGTGGGGGTATAAGCATCCAGATTTGGAAAAGAAATCTTTCTCTTCAACAGCTCTTGCAGGCTGTGGTAACTCATAAACACCCATCTCTGCGGGCTATTGGTTCATCATCAGAAACATTCATAGGGAGGGAAGCCCGGCTTTGCTCTGGCCAGCCACTCCCCCAATGTTGCCTTTCACAGCGGCAGCATGCTGGTGGCCTTCTGGGGACCCACTAGCCTCCATCACCCATCTTCCTAAATTGCCTCTTTTAAACCTTTACCAGTGGTAAGTAACGACCTTTCATTGATCATTTACAGCCTCCTGGTTCATCGGATCATCTCTCTGAGTTATCGCGCCCCCCAGGAGACAGGTGCTAGTGAGATTCCCACCACTTTGCAGATGGGAAGTGAAGGCCACAAGGAAATCGCTCAAAGCCACAAAGCTGACCAGCTACTAAATAAGGGTTCAAATCCATAAAACCTGGGCTTTCAACCATACCTCCCAAAACATACCCATAAACAAAGAGTGTATGGGTGTGTGTGTGTGTGTGTGTGTGTGTGTGTGTGTGTGTGTGTGTGCAGCAGACCACACTAATCCCTCCTGGACTGTCTTACCCTCTTCTCGGATGGTAAAACAGAGCTTTCTAAATAGTTGGTGGGAAAATTCTCCCCTGCCCCCTAGCAGAGTGAGAAATGTGAGCTGGTCACCAGGGGAGGTGGCCCCTATGCTTTATAATGATCCGGTCTCCTCCGGCAAACATCCTGGACCTGTGATGCCCTCTGGGACAGCTGGCTGCTGGAGGCGCTAGACCGAACCCCAGCCTCCCGGAGCGTCCCTGGGAACACCTGAGTTGACTGTTTCTCCTCACTCGGTGGGGGCTTTTCTCCAGGCCAGACACACTTAGGGCAGGCTCTGGCTCTTCAGGGCGGGCTAAATTTCACCCCCTTTCTTTCCTCTCACACCTCCCCTACCCCACCCCCTTTCTTATTCAAGGAAAGAATGGGTCCCGCAGGACCTGGGACTCGATTCTCTCTCTAACTAGGTACCCTGGTCTGTAGAGTGGCTCAGATAAAGAGCAGCCAGTAGCCAGGGCTGTTGTGGACGAAGGGTCGGGGAGCGAGGGGGTGAGGGCTTAGCAGGATGTCTCCGGCGTGGTGAGCATTCAACGTTCGCAGTTCATAAAAATAGTAAGGATCCGGCTAGCCCCAGACGCCCGAGGCGGTCAGCTGGCTCGCTCCCAACTGCTCAGCTGGGATTTACGTTAGGACATCACCAGCCCAGGGTGCCAAAACAAAGCAGGACCAATCTGGTCTTCAGAACTAGGGCTTTAAAGCAGGGGGCCGTCTCTTGGGGGTCGCCCCCCCCCCCGGACGAACTTTGTCAATGGAAGGCCGGGGAAGAGAAGGGGTGAAGTTTCACGGGGAGACCAAAGCGCCTTTTGCTGAAGTGAGAAGTCTGTCGCGGTCTTTTTGTTTACCTCCTCTCTAGATGTTTCCTCGGCCTCCGGGGCTGTCTTGGCCCCTCCTCCTCGCAGCAGAAGCTCTTCCCGGGGTCTGCTGGAGGCCACAGGAGCAGGGGGCAGCCGCTTTCCCAGCTCAGACACCAGCAGAGACGACCGACCCCTCCTTCCTCTGCTGCTGAGGTCACGCTGGACCTCAGCTGAGGTTCTCCCGGGCCCTTCCAGATGAGGTCCACCTCCGGGGACTGGCTGCCAGCAGATCGGCCACCCTCACCAACTTCTCCTACGCAGCAGTCACCCTGGTAAAAACAGGGGCGCAGGAACCTAAACACGTGGGTTTTAATATGTCGGTGCTTTCTTTCAGCCAATTCATCCCACACCCCGAGCTTCAGCGGTCTTACCTGTAGAAGAACGTTGAGAATTCGTGACCCTTCTGAAAAACCACCCCCTGAGTCATTCCTCAGTGCAGCCCCCCTGTTGTGATGTCTCTTGTTCTTAACATTTTTTTCTCAAACTTATTTTGTGTGTACGTATGTGGTACCTGCGTGGCCGCGCAGGCCACAGCCCATGTGTGGAAGCCGTGGAACAAGTAGAGGAAATCAGTTTTCTCTGTCTACTAAGCGGGTTCCAGGGAGGGAATCCAGGTCATCAAATTTGGTGTCAAGTGCCTTTTATACCTACCTGCTGAACCATCTCACTGGCTCCTAACTACATATTTTCAAATAAGGTGAAGGAAGTCACGAGCTTTTCCTACATGAGCTTTTCCAGTTGAAGTGGGCCATGGTAATTCACTGCCGCAATCATTTATTATCCCACTGCAGTCAATGTCCCCAGGATTTAAATAAACTTTTGCGACTACCAGTGAACAGAATAACCAGTGGGTGAGCAGGGAATTCAAAACGCAAGGACAGATTTCTCAACATATTAGTAAGAGTAAACTAAGAAATAAAGGGCTTCTCTGTTTCCGTACAGGGGCTTCAGCAGTCAACATTCAAATAAAAGCCGCTTTAACCGGCTTGCACTTTCAAAGCCAAAGCTAACACCACACAACAGAGCGCTTCCTGCTAAATTCACAAGGTAAAAACCAAGTCCGGGAGGAGACCAAGGTTTTCACACGTAAAGGAAATCTCAAAAAGCTCTCTCCAGCCTCTCGGGCACTCTTCACCTGCCGTCTCCCCGAGGGGACAGCACCAGGTCATGCCCCTACTCCTGCTCAGGTGAAGAGCCATTCTCAAATTAGATCACAATGAGGGGCAGCCAGGCTGTAATGATCTGTGTTTATTTAGTAAATGGGTTGATTGCCCTCATTTGTGGAGATTAAGGGTTAATTTCCCCACTGCAAGGAGAACCGATTTCTTGAAGGGCGACCCCAGATAATTAAGAGGAAAGAAACCAAAATTCAGATGTCTTCCCACTTGGTCCAGCACCACCCCACTCCTTCCCACCCCATCTTGGCCTTTGGGGGGGGTGGGGGTGGGGGTAGGGGTGCTTCTCTGCCAGGTACTCAACACCGTGGGTTCTCTGAGTTTTCAGAGCAAGGATTTGGTAAACAAAGGCTTAGGAATCCTTAGTCCCCTTCAAACTGACATCTGGCGAATTTGAGATCAACAGTTTCTCTCTTCCCCCAGCTCCCCGGGCTTTGAAGAGCAAATGTTTCAAGGTTCGCATTCTCTGCCTTTCACAGACTTTCTAATCAAGTGGAGTCAAACCACTTTGTCTACACCTTAATTGAAGAGCCTGGGCTCTAGAGTTTAAAGTGCTATTTATAATAATAGGGAGGAGGCGGGGGAGGGGGTGCAAATGGGAAGGGAAGAGAAGCCATGGGCACGTGGCCCTTAAGGGAACACTCAGTGTGTCTAGCATGGACTTTCTGAGACAAACCACACAGGTGGGGTGTCAGTCAGAAGGGGCAGGGAAGAGACCCCACTCATGTCTATGTTATACACCCACAAGAACCCCACTGATGAGAGTCCTTCTTAGTCCAGAAACCCCCAGACAGAGCCATATCACAAGGCAGAACTTCCTCTGGGGACAAGCTCTGGGTTGACCAGACTGGACCTTCGCCGAGGGTGTGGAGTTCATCAGGAGGACCCCAGGAGTCTTCGTGGCCACTGAGAGAGGGAAGAAATGCAGAGCACCGGTCCCGACTGGCACACACCAGAGTGGGCAGTTCACTGACTTAATACAGTTCTCAAGATAAGGAAACAAACTCCTGCTTCCTGTTTTCTCATCAACTATTTAAAATCCTGGCTTCATATTAGACCCTCTTGGGGCGCTTTTAACAGAAGTTAAAACGAGGGAAGCAGGTTTTTAAAAATTCAGTGCCTTCGCTACCACCCCTTTGAGAATCAACTTTCTTCCAACTCGAAGCCGATTCCCTCCGACCACTTAATTTAGTTTGTGTCTCCTACGTCTGTGTTCAATTTAGAAGAAACAGCCATGCTTTAGACCGGGGTCCTCAGGATCCTGAGGTCTTTTGTCCCTACCTGTATCCTGTCTGTGCCCTTTGAAATCCGCCCAGCCCCCACAAACCCCACACACTGAACTTCCTAGGATGGATGAACTACTAGGCAATTTGATTCAACAAAGCAAATGTCCACCTCGTGGATGCCAGAGCAGACAAATAAAATGGAATCCCTGCTGGGGTCGCCAAGCAGGAAGGGAGCAGGAGCATTTAACCAAAGTGTGATGCCACCGGCCGGGCACACTGATCATACAGGACTCCGGTTGGCTGTGGATATTGAAAGGGAGTTCAGCCGGGCGGTGGTGGCGCATGCCTTTAATCCCAGCACTCGGGAGGCAGAGGCAGGCGGATCTCTGTGAGTTCGAGGCCAGCCTGGGCTACCAAGTGAGTTCCAGGAAAGGCGCAAAGCTACACAGAGAAACCCTGTCTCGAAAAACCAAAAAAAAAAAAAAGAAAGAAAGAAAGGGAGTTCATCAATACAGCACAGTGTCACAGACCCCGACTGACTCCTGTCTCTCACTCTTTCTCCAAGTCCTAGACATCAACAGAAGGGAAGGAAGCAGTATCTGCTTGTGTTTATATCGCATACAACAGACCACTGCTGGCTCACACCCAGGGCCAGATTCAGGGGCTACCTCAGGCGAGACAAGAAAGGAAGCCTGGCAGATCAGACGTGCAGTCAGAGACTTGGGGCCCTCTCACTTTGGAAGAAGGGGAGTTGAAGGACAAGGACAGCAGCAGCCCCCACATCCCGCTCAGGATGGTAGGATGCCTTAGCGAATGTAGTCCTCCTCACAACCCAGGAGAAAGAGGTCCTCCTGAGCTTTTACAGATAATCCGCAGTCAATACATCGATTGCGCTCCTATTACATTTTCCTGGCTTGTTTTGTTTTGTTTCTTGCTTGCTTGTTTTATGCAGGGTCTCATGTACCCCAGGCTAGCCTTGAGCTTGCTATGCAGCAGGGCATGGTATGACCTTGAAGTACTAATCCTCCTGCCTCTGTCTCCTGAGTACCCAGATGACCGATGACCGAGCAAGCTGCTAGGCCAGGTCTTGGGCAGTGCTAGGGAATCTACCCTGGGCCTTCGTGCCTGCCAGGTAAGCCCTTGCCAACCAGCCCCATCCCCGGCGGCCCTGAGCTCTTCAGCTCAGGTGGGCCCAGCAACACGAAGGTCTCTGCAGGACTGAAACTGGCTACTCAGCTGGGAGTGGATGCTTCTCCTGGGCTCCCGGTGATGACGTGGTCAGCTATCTGAAGCTGTGGGCCCACCCCGACAGGAAAGTCAGAAGGAACACACACGTGCTCAGCGTTTTCCAGGCCCTGGCATACAGTTGGTAGGGTTTCCCCTGGTTGTTTAGGGCATGGTAGGGTTTTGAGGGCGGGAAGAGAGCCAGGAAGCGGCCCCTCCCCCGCACCGTGACTTGGGTTTTTTTTTTTTTCTCTCTCTTCCTCCTCCTCCTCTTCTTTTTCTTTCATTCTTTATTATTTTATTTTTCTTATATGGGTATGGGCGTTTGGCCTGCATCTATGTCTGGGTACCACATGTATGCCTGGTACCTGGGGAGGGGGGCAAAAGAAGGCATTTGATCCCCAGATTCCCTGTAGCTGGAGTTAACACAGTTGTGAGCTGGGACTTGAACCCAGGTCCTCTGGAAGAACAGCTGTTGCTCTTGACCACTGAGCCATCCCTCCAGCCCGGTCTTTCCTTCTTGAAACAGGTGTTTCTTGTCCCTTCCGAAGCTCCCTCTCACTCCCTTCTTCGGTCCCGTTTCTTCCTTTGCCTTCCTCTCTCTCCTTCCAGTGTTCCTGCCGCTTCCATTTCATCGCCCTCCACCTGCCCCGCTGCCCGCCCGCCCGGCAGCCCTCGCCTCCTCCAAGCTTCTAATGCTCCTCGACTTTTCACTGTATACTTACACTCAGACTCCCCAAACGAAGAAGAATCTAATTAGGGGGCCACTCTGTATCCCGCAGACACCTGTTGGGCAATGATCTCATGACAGACCTTCCCTCCCGAGGCTGGGTCGCATCATCTATTCATGACTCACGTCCATGAGGTCAGGGGTCATGTGGTCCAAGGATGGCAAAGTCAGTCTGAGGAAGTGAACTGTGGGAGGAGCAGCTGTTCCCTTTCAGAATAGCAGCAGAGAGCTTGAGCCTCATAAATAATATCCCAGGAACCAGCATCACATCATACAACCAGTCACTTGTCCACCCACCCCCCACCCCACCCCACCCCCGTGTGTGTGTGTGTGTGTGTGTGTGTGTGTGTGTGTGTGTGTGTGTCTCCCCTGTCTCTGTCTCTCTCTCCATCTCCCTCTCCTCTTCCCTGTTTCTGTCTCTCTTTCCCATCTCTCTGTCTCTCTCCCCCTCCCTGTCTCTCTGTCTCTGTCTCTCTCCTTTCCATGTCTCTCTGTCCCTGTCTCTCTGTCTCTGTCTCTCTCCTTTCCATGTTTCTCTGTCCCTGTCTCTCTGTCTCTCTCCTTTCCATGTCTCTCTGTCCCTGTCTCTCTGTCTCTGTCTCTCTCTTTTCCCTGTCTCTGTCTCTTTCCCTTCCATGTCTCTCTGTCTCTCTCTCTGTCTCTCTCTCTCACACACACACAGACACACACACACACAGACACACACACACTGACACACACACACACACACACACACACACACACACACACACACACACTACTCCCTCACAGTTCTCATGTTTCCAGCCTTCATTTCAAACTGTAATCAGGCAGAATGAGGACTGTGGGGACCGAGGGCGTTCTGTAAGGTATCAGTGACACACACGCACTGGTCTGGAGTAGAAGTCTGGGTCAGAGGTTCCCAAGCCTGACTAATTCAAAAGAATCACCTAGTAAGCTTTCAAAGAATTTAATCTCCAAGTCCCATGCCAGAGATTCTGATCCAACATGTCTGAGGTGGGCTCAAGCTTCCGATTCTCCTCTCCTCTCCCCTCCCCTCCCCCTCTCTTCTCTCCCACTCTCTCCCTCCATCCCTCTTTCCTCCCCCTTCTTCAGGTGATTCTGGTGACCAGCTAGGTGTGAGCGCCACTGTTTTAACTCCCATCCTCACTTTCTAGAAGATTCTCTGGGACTTCCACCACTGCTACTATGAGTCTGTTTCCTGCTGTTCTTCTGCTGGCTCTCTGCTGCTAGGGTCTGCATTCTCTTAGAGGGATAGCCTTAAAAATTACCAAGTTTCCTGCCTGTCTGAGTGGCCGAGAATGAACTTAGATGTCCACTAGGGCAATCTTAGCAGCGGGAACTATTTGTTCCTTGGAAAAGGAGAGAAAGTTGGCGGGCTCTCTCACACGGGCTGAAATGATGTGAGTGCACACTCAAGGGCCGTCGCTAACTTAGGCCTGATATCCCAAGTGCCAACATCCTAAGGCTTCTCTACACTAACAACAACAGAGATATTTACGCCATGGAGTGCAGTGTAAAGTACCGTACAGATTTAAGCTTTAGTCTAGGCCTGACTGCTGTCAAAAGGAACCTCTACCTGGAATCTCCAGGCCTGTTATGAAGTCAGACATACTGTATCTATAGCATCTGGCACTGCGTAAACAGTGGTCACTATATTTTAAATGTGACTATTTGGATGCTCAAAACAACAGGAAAGGAAGTTCTAGAAGCCCATTAGTGTCCTAGAACAGCTCTTAGGGCTATCTGTGTGCATATTTTTTTCCGAGCTCACCGACGATATGTTGGCTCGACACCCTCCATGGCAGCAGTATTTATACCCTGGAAATTGGGAAAGGTACAGACCCAGGCTTTTCTCCTAGACAGTCGTTATAAACATGCACCAGCATACTGCTATAAATTTATATATATATATATATATATATATATATATATATATATATACTTCAGCAAAGGGTCAGAGCCACAAATATGCTGCTAAACGGTCTTTTTATTTCATCTCATGCATCCCATAACGAAACCAGAGTGCTGTCCTGATGATTTTCTTGTGCCTGGGTCACCAGTCTTTTAGCTCTTCTTATACCTCAAATCCCCTCTATACACTGGAGGGAGCCACGGAGGAGGCGAGGTGACTGCCTGAGGCAGGACAGGAAATCAGTCATGAAAAGCAGCACCAAGCCGTCTGCACTGGCCACCTCTGTGCTTTTCCCACACCTTAGCGCCACACAGAGCGGCACTGAGCTGCAGGCAGCAATTACCCACAATGCTATCACCTCATAACCCAGATGGCCCAAGTCTCTCTCAGACTGTGCTCAAAATCCTTGAAAGCAGACATGATCCCCTGGAGTAATGCCCTTACTCTCTTGCACCCAGAGGGTTCCCCAGAATTGCTGATGGATGGTCTCTCATGAGGCAGCTTTCTCAACATTCTTTTTCCCTTGGCCCGTAGATGTGTGTTTGAAAAGTCGTCCAGGGTTCCGTGCTGACTGTACCTGGTGCAAGTGACGCTGTCGCTAGTCACCACTGTGTTCCTATCCGAGACTGTGGGTCAGCAGCCCAAGAGCTGTTTCTCTGTGTCTTCACCTTGACCGCCTTCCAGCCAAGAAGAAATGACCTTCCCAGGAAGGACCTGGCCAAGCACGGCCAGCATCCTTCCACTCCGATGAGTCTCCCACACTTTGGTGTAATCCCCATTGCCTCTTAAGTGAGGCCAGGCTAGGGACTTTTCTCTAGTGCACGCAATATGGCAAAAGCCACAGGTTGTCACTTCAGGATTAGGCTACAAAGACCGTGGCTTCCCTCTCGTAGTCTGGGTCATTCTTCCTCTCAGTTTCTCTCACCTGCACTCCAAGCTCTCTTTCCTTCTGGGCTTTTGCTCTGAAGGAAGTTTCATGTTTTGAGGGCCCTTAGGAGAAGTCTGAATGAGGAGAAATTGATGGCTTTGGCCACCACCTGAGGCCTGGCCAGATGCCATTCGAGTCTGAAAGTGAGTCCTTCAATGAAGTCATAACTAACACTCTGCTTGCAAAGAGGAGATGGACTCCAAGCTGCGGCAAGCTGAGTGTACCCAGATTCCTGACACTCAGAAACTGTCAGATACCAAATATTGGTTATTTCTAAGTTGTCAAATTGAGGGGGGGTACTTGTTATACAACAATAAATAACTCATAAAACTCTTAACCAACGAAGAATCTACTGTATAAATCATCTCGGCCCATGCACCACACATGAGCACCATTACGGTATGGCCTTCCTCTTCTTCAATCTGGACATCTCTAACTTCCACCACATTTGAAAGTACTTTAAAGATAAAACCGTTCCCTTTTGGACGGAGAACAAGCCAACACGCTAAACTAAGACGAACACAAGCTGATGGCAAGCTGGCAGTTGGATATCTCAAATTTTCAGGGTTATAATGTCAAAACTATCTGCCAAAAGAGAGGCCAGAGACAGGAGTGTGTGTTCCAAGATGCCCTTTCTGGTCTTTCATGAACGATTCTTGCAGCCAGAGTTTCATTCCAACCACAGGACCGTGGCACCACGTGGCCATTTTCAAATCTGCCCTGACATCAGAATGCCATTCAGCTAGATAAACCTGGGACTTGGCCAAGATAAGTAGTACTTGAAAAGATGGAGCTAATGACTACCACCACTTTCTTTGGGGCCATATATGACTATGGTGTGAAGAAATAAAAGGCTTTGTTGTTTTAAAGGGCAGGGACATTGGAAGTTCTGCAGCAGACAGTTACAAAATTTTCCAGCCCTGGCTTTCCAAAGAAGATACCAGTAAGAGCCTCTGGGAGCTGGGTGTGGGAGGCGTTGCTGGGAAAGAAAATTAATCCTGGGGAGAAGGTAAACCAGCATCTGCACACTTGCCAGAGAACCCAGGCAGGCTCGGCCCCTGACACTGTGAACTTACCTTTTCCGGCCTACTGCTTTATACCATGGCTCCTTAAAACCACAGCATTTTTGTTTCTGTTTGTTTTTAATCACAGCATTTGACATCAGGCAAACACAGAAAGCTAGAGCATCACCTCTCACAAACAGTAGTCTGTCTGTCAGTCTCTCTCTCTCTCTCTCTCTCTCTCTCTCTCTCTCTCTCTCTCTCTCTCGTGGGTGGGGGATTATCTGGATTAGGACCTCACTAAGTAGCTCTCTGGAATTCACTAGGTAGACCAGGCTGGCCTCGAGCTCATGGAGACATGCCTGCCTCTGCCTTCCCAAGTGCTGAGATTAAAGGCATTCCACGCTACAATCGGCACAAACAGTAAATTCTTATTTTCTTGGAGTAATTTTGGATTGAGGTTTTTTGTTGTTGTTGTTTGTCTATTTTGGTTTGGCTTGGTTTTTTGTAGTATGAAGGATTGAATCTGGGGCCCCTCTCACACACTAGGCGATTGCTCAATACTGAGCTACAGCCCCAAGCCCAGACTGAGTGTTGCTGTTCTTGTTTTAAATCATCTTTACAAACAGTCTCCACACCCCAGCTCCTCAACTCTCCCCCTGCCTCTCTACTACTTCTGCATTTATCTGCCTGGGACAGGGCAAAAGGACGCAACAGCTGTGACATTCCCATCTAGGATGGGTTTCCTGCACCTCGTGCACAGATCACTTTAAAAATATTGCATTTGCTTCTTCTATATTGGCTCATCCCACCCCCTCTTCCTAAATCATTATTCCTGTTGCCTAACATCAGAAGCTGTCTGGGACTATAAGGATGAGTAGGCTCATCAACGAACTGGGTTTGGTTGCATTTGAGGCAGAGTTCTTGCCTGTCAGTTTTCATTTGACTTGACGACCAGCACGCAGAGAGGAGTTAGATCAGTGGCCTAATGAATAAGCATGAAAATTTGATTCCAAAAAGGAGGACATCCTGAACCCCGTGGGGACAAGAAAGGAATCCAAGCCCCACCACCCACACTCTCAATGACAAAGCAAAACAGCTCGGATGCCTCCAACATCTCCCAGCAAACAGCAACACACACAATGGTCGAGGATAAGAAAGGATTTAGAAAGCAGAAGATGGAGTCCTGAAGAAGGTACACTTTTAAAAAAGGAAAATGTTGCCTATTCATCTTTATGGCTCTGAGGCAGATACTCAAAGGGGGGTGGGTGGGTGGAATCTGGTATGAAGGGTAACCTGATGCTTAGAAGGAAAGTAGTGATTTCTATCGCAGGCCAGATGGGGGTGTCAACCGTCTGACAAGGGCCTCTGCTCTTTAGACCCACTAATGGGGGCACAAAAGAACTCTAACGTGGAAGGAAAGAGTTCAGCAAACCTCTGAGATAAAGTAAATAAAAGAAAGTTACAAGAAGCCCACATCTGGAAGAAAAGGGAATCCAATTGTCTTAAATTTAAGAATCAGCTTTTTCCTAGATGGAGAAACTGTATCCTGCAGGCAGTGACTTCTGCCAGCATTCAACATTCAAACTGATCAAAAATCTCTCAAGCACCAACAGCCCACTGAGACAGGGAGAAGGACTCAGCCAGGAATAACGCTTTTTAGAGTGAGGCTGCCGAGGCGACAGAGACATTCAACGATGCAGCTTGTCACTTCCCTGCATGGGAATTCATAATATTCATGATATTCCTTGCTGGCCCCTCTGAGAGGGCAGAGGCCCCTTAGTAACTTCCGACCCGTCCGGGGCAGCCAGACAACGCGCACGAGCGCCCAGTGCCTGGAGCAGGGTGAAGATTTGACCGAGAACAAAAGAACGCTTGCCAATCAGAAAACGCTACCCCAGAAGGAAAATAACCCCTCTTTGTGTCTCGAAAGCCCTTTAATTAGCAAATGCCCTGGTTTCTAACGCGCATTAAAAACTTTTTCTATGTAGATTCCAAGTGAAAGATCAAATGGTTGTTTCTGCAACGAAGATGAGATCCCCGAAGGCCACACACCGCAGAACGGAGGAAAAACAGGGCAACCGAAGGCGCTCAGTATAAATCGTACAGAGAGTTCCGGGGCACTCGGTCTCAGGTTACTTTCGTAAGCATTCCCCCAGCGCTGCCTTAGCCTTCTCCAAAACCCCCCGGAACCTCTTCTCGGGCTCCCCGTGCGCGCGGGCGGGGTGGCTGGCTCTCGAGTCTCTCGCACCCCCAGCTCTGGGCCCTCTCCTCCGAGGGTCTGCACTTCCTCCCGCCACAAGTTCCCCTCCCACCCGGGCCGCGTCGGGTTTCTCCTTCCAGGTGGCCCCCCTCTTTGTAACTGGGGGGGAGGGAGAGAGAGGGGATTTGTGGCTTCATGTGGCCGTTTGGGGTATGGGGAGAGAGAGAGAGGGAAAAAAAAAGCGATCCTCAGTCGCACCCCCTTCTGGACCCACACTGATGCTAACCAAAAGCCTCCCGCCCAAGCCAGCCAGGCAAGGCTAACGTGACTCCCGGTCACGTCTCTCCGCCCCAGCGCTGCGCTATTCTCAGCTTCTCGCCAAAGCCTTTTGGCGAAGGCGCCCTTCCGCTCAGGAATGTGTGTTTTAGGGTACCCGGAAGACGAACTGATCTTTCAGGCAAAGATCCCTTTCTGGTGTGCGTTCTTCTCCCCTGAGCAAATTCTGGGTAAAAGTTTTCCCTAACTTTTTTTTTTTTTTTTTTTCCTCTCCCGGTTCCCCCGCCCCTCCCCTCAGGAATCCGCCCAGAGCGCTCCAGGCCCCGCCCCCCCTCGTTCCCTCGGCCGCCCCTTCCGACTTCCAGCCAATCGGAAGGCGGCGACAGAGAAAACAAAGCGCGCTATTGGGCCTCCGGAGGGCTCGGGGCCCGCCCCCATGGAGTGGTTTGTGAATGGGGGGAGGGGAGGGGGCGGGGCGGCCCGAATCCCTGCGAGCCCGACGCTTCTTCTAGCCACCAGCGCGGCTCCCAGGCGTTACTCTGCGCTCCTTCCCGGGCGGGCGGCGGCGGCGGCGGCGGCGGCGGGCGGCGGGCGGCGGGCGCGGGGACTGCGCGGGGCAGGAGAGGCCGGGTGCAGGCAGGCCGCCGGTGCAGGAGCCTCGGCGCTTCGGATTCCGCGCCACTGGGTTTCCAAAGAGAACTCGCCCAGCTCCGTAGCTCCTGGGCACGGATCGGACTCAAAATCGAGAGCCAGACGTTTGACTGAAACTTGGAGCCGACCTTCCCGGGGCTGAAGGAGGCTCGAGGTTCGGAGGAGGAGGAGGAGGCGGCGGTGGCGGCTGCCCGCCGGGCCTCAAGGCGAGAAGGCGGAGCTGCACCGCCGAGGCGGCGACCCGGGCGAGCAGGCAGGGGACGCCGGGCTCTGGCCTGGCGGAGGCCCGACTCGGTGTAGGGGACGCAGGCATCGCCGTGCGCCCGGGGCTCGAGAGACTTGGGCAAACTTTGGAAGGTAACCGGAGACTCTTGTAGCCCGTCACCGAAGAGAAAGCCGCACCGTTACGTCTCGGCGGGGAGGGTAAGGCGATACTCCCCCCCCCAACCCAACCCCACCCCCGATCCCCCAGCCCAGGCCCAGGAGAGTGAGCCCCCGGCGGCCGCGTGAGTGCCACGCGGAGGCGGCTGCGGCGCCCCCTCGGCTGGCGGCCTCGCCCCCGCCGTGCAAGCACCCTAGCGCCCTCGGCTCCGCGCCGCCCACGGCCCGGCCCCGGCGCCGGGAGGACTCTCATGCGCCGGGCGCGGCGGCGCCTCCCTGCATCCCAGCCGCTCCCCAGCGCCTCGTCTTTTTCCTCCAGCTGAGAACGCCGCTGCACGCGCGGCCCGCGGCGATGCGGGGCCCCGGCACTGCGGCGTCGCACCCGCCCCTGGGCCTGTGCGCCCTGGTGCTGGCGCTTCTGGGCGCGCTGCCCGCGGGCACCCGGGCTCAGCCGTACCACGGCGAGAAGGGCATCTCGGTCCCGGACCACGGCTTCTGCCAGCCCATCTCCATCCCGCTGTGCACGGATATCGCCTACAACCAGACCATCCTGCCCAACCTGCTGGGCCACACGAACCAAGAGGACGCGGGCCTCGAGGTGCACCAGTTCTACCCGCTGGTGAAGGTGCAGTGTTCTCCCGAGCTGCGCTTCTTTTTGTGCTCCATGTACGCGCCCGTGTGCACCGTGCTCGACCAAGCCATTCCCCCGTGCCGCTCCCTGTGCGAGCGCGCCCGCCAGGGCTGCGAGGCTCTCATGAACAAGTTCGGCTTCCAGTGGCCTGAGCGACTGCGCTGCGAGAACTTCCCGGTGCACGGCGCCGGCGAGATCTGCGTGGGCCAGAACACGTCCGACGGCTCCGGGGGCGCGGGCGGCAGCCCCACCGCCTACCCTACGGCTCCCTACCTGCCGGACCCGCCTTTCACGGCCATGGCCCCCTCAGATGGCAGGGGCCGGTGGTCTTTCCCCTTCTCGTGCCCGCGCCAGCTCAAAGTGCCCCCCTACCTGGGCTACCGCTTCCTAGGTGAGCGCGACTGCGGTGCCCCGTGTGAGCCGGGCCGTGCTAACGGCCTCATGTACTTTAAAGAAGAGGAGAGGCGTTTCGCCCGCCTCTGGGTGGGTGTGTGGTCGGTGCTGTGCTGCGCCTCGACGCTCTTCACGGTGCTCACCTACCTGGTGGACATGCGGCGCTTCAGCTACCCAGAGCGACCCATCATCTTCCTGTCGGGCTGCTACTTCATGGTGGCTGTCGCGCACGTGGCGGGCTTCCTGCTGGAGGACCGTGCCGTGTGCGTGGAGCGCTTCTCGGACGATGGCTACCGCACGGTGGCGCAGGGCACCAAGAAGGAGGGCTGCACCATCCTCTTCATGGTGCTGTACTTCTTCGGCATGGCCAGCTCCATCTGGTGGGTCATTCTGTCCCTCACTTGGTTCCTGGCGGCTGGCATGAAGTGGGGCCACGAGGCCATCGAGGCCAACTCGCAGTACTTTCACCTGGCCGCGTGGGCTGTGCCGGCGGTCAAGACAATCACCATCTTGGCCATGGGCCAGGTGGACGGGGACCTGCTCAGTGGCGTGTGCTACGTGGGCCTGTCCAGTGTGGATGCGCTGCGGGGCTTCGTGCTGGCGCCCCTGTTCGTCTACCTCTTCATCGGCACGTCCTTCCTGCTGGCCGGCTTTGTGTCGCTCTTCCGCATCCGCACCATCATGAAGCACGACGGCACCAAGACGGAGAAGCTGGAGAAGCTCATGGTGCGCATCGGCGTCTTCAGCGTGCTCTACACCGTGCCGGCCACCATCGTGCTGGCCTGCTACTTCTACGAGCAGGCCTTCCGCGAGCACTGGGAGCGCACCTGGCTCCTGCAGACCTGCAAGAGCTACGCGGTGCCCTGCCCTCCGGGCCACTTCCCGCCCATGAGCCCGGACTTCACAGTCTTCATGATCAAGTACCTGATGACCATGATCGTGGGCATCACGACCGGCTTCTGGATCTGGTCGGGCAAGACCCTGCAGTCGTGGCGTCGCTTCTACCACAGACTCAGCCACAGCAGTAAGGGGGAGACTGCGGTATGAACCCCGGTCCTTCCCCGGCCCTTGCCACTTCCTACCCCCTTGGAGGAGGAGAGGCATGGTGGTGGGGGGGGGGTACGACAAAAACTGCTGGGCGGGGACTTGTTTCTGTAGACAACCCCCCTCCTCCACTGAGCTTTAACATGGGAGTGAGAAGTTATTTGGAGGTGAGAAGAGATTTGGGGTGAGAGGCGGTGTTGAGAGGAGGCCTGAGTGAAACGTCAGAAGGCAGTGTGGATGAAAAAGACTTCTGGTTAAGACTTGCGGGATGATGTTAAACTGTGAAAGGTAGGAGCCGGCTAGGGCCTTCAGGGAAAAAGGTTGAGGTCAGCAGAGACTGGAGAGTCCTTCCCGGCGCCAGAGCTGAGCCAGGGCTGAGTCCAGTCCCTGCTGCAAGGCCAGAGGCTGTCCTCACTCCAGCGAGGCCGGGGGAGGGGGCAGATAGCGCTCCGTCTGCTGCCTGGGCTTTGTTGGGGAGATGGGGGCCCCCTGTGGTGCCCTTGTCAAGCGGTGGTCAAACCATAATCTCTTTTCACTGGGGCCAAACTGGAGCCCAGATGGGTTAATTTCCAGGGTCAGACATTACAGCCCTCCTCCCCCGCCCGTTTTTTTTTTTCCTCCCTCCCCTGCTCCTTTCAAGACTAGTAAAATCAGCCTTTGGAAGGCCGGGGAGGCCTGCCTGCTAGAATCCTAACGCGAAGATGCCAAAGAAGACATTTCCGCGAGGAAGGCCAAGGAGAGAGTGGTAGATAGATAGAGTTCTGCTACTTTCTTTCTTTCTTTCTTTTTTTTTCATTTTCTTGGGCAGGCGGGAAGGCGAGAAGAAAAAGAATGTTTGATTTGGTTTCATGCCCTGAAAAGAAGTGGTGACTTGTTGCTTTTCGAAATAGGAATGCATTTCCCCTTGTCTTTGTTGTAAGAGACAAAGGGGAGACAAAAGTGTCTCCCCGAGGAAAGGCTTCACCGGGAAGGCAGCCGCTTTTATAGGCAAAGCAGCAGAAATCTGAGGTCTCCCTTCGGTTGTTAATTTGGTTGAGATAAACATTCCTTTTTAAGGAAAAGCGAAGGGCAAGCGTGCTTGCTTTCGTACCCATTCAGCCAAAGGTTCTGCCTTGGGTAAAGGAAGTGGAAGGAGTTTTGTTATTTGTTTTAAACAGATTTAATTCAGAACACATGATCTAACAGGCTCTGTTAAACAGCTTAATGAAGCCTCTCCGTCCCACACCCCCCATAAGCCTAAATTTCGGGTTTCTGTCCCCCCACCTCCTTCCGTCCAATTTGTGTGTGTGTTTGGTTTTTTTTTTTTTTCTTCTGTGTGTGTTTGGGGTTTTTTGTTTGTTTGGGGTTTCTTTGGGCTGTTTTGTTTGTGTGTTTGTTTTGTTTTGTTTTTTCCTTTCTCTTTTTTTTCTTTTTCTGTTTGATTTTTTTTTTTAAATAGTTTTTCGAGACAGGGTTTCTCTGTGTATCCCCTCCCTGTCCTGGAAATCACTCTGTAGACCAGGCTGGCCTCGAACTCTAAGATTCCCCCCCTGCTTCTGCCTCCCTAGTGCTGGACCTGGCTCCCCTATCCAGTTTGTATTCTTCAAGATTAAAGGAGAGGCACAATGCTCACAGAATCAAAATAAAGGGAAAATTAATTAAAGGGGTTAAAAACCTTTTGCCCACCTTCCCTCTTCGTTCCATAACTCTGTGTGTAAGAAACACGTGCCGACCCTTTCTCTGGTTGAAGAGGTGGCATGCAGGAGTGATAGGAGTTTGTGCCAGGTTTAGAAAGTCATTACAGGGAGGTAAACTTCAAAGTGATTCTGGAGTTCTTTGAAATGTGCTAGAAGACTTAAATTTATTAATCTTAAATCATATACTTTCCCCCCCCTTGTAATAGAGGTCTGGTTCTTTGGCATAATGGTGTATTGCTAAGCAGAGCATCATGGGAGCTAGCCTTGACTCCACCTTTGACCCTGACCGTCCTCCAGTCTTGCAATGCTGCACGGCTTCTCAGCAGTTAAATGCCAATCAGGGGGGTGCTGTCAGGAGTACAAATTACTTTATATATGTCACATTTGGCTGAAGGGAGCTGCTTTTACGTCACAGTGATCTTGCATTTCTGAAACTTTCAAAAAATGATCTCACCTGTCAGATTTTTTTTTTTTTAACTGCCACCACACAGGTTTGGTGTCTTTTGTGTTTTCTCTCTTAAGTGCATGTGAAATTTGTAAAATAGAGACAGTGCAGTATGTATATTTTGTAAATCTCCCATTTTTGTAAGAAAATATATATTGTATTTATACATTTTTACTTTGGATTTTTGTTTTGTTTTTTTTTTTTTTTTTGCCTTTAAAGATCTACAACGAAGCCCCACTTTATCACATGTACAGATCACAAATAAATTTTTTAAAAAATATAAAGCGAATGTTTATTTACTCTGCCTGAGATAGTAAGCCAAAGAACAAAACTTTATTGTGGACAGAAGGCGTGCCGTGGGGTGTGTCCCCCAGAGAAGAAGATGGTGGCGTAGGCTCCCGAAAGCTTTGACTGTCCTTTGGTTTTGCTTTGTTCTTGTTTTCTGTGTCCTGCTCCCCTCCGTGGCCTCCTCCACATCACCTCTAAGCCAGTGGTTCTCAACAAGAGGGTCGGGCCCCCGTGGGGTCACATATCAGTTGTTCTGCATATTAGATATTCACATGACGATTCGTAACAGTAGTCAAGTTACAGTTATGAAATAATTTTATGGTTGGGGGTCACCACAACATGAGGAGCTGTGTTAAAGGGTCACAGCATTAGGAAGGCTGAGAACCACTGCACTAAGCCTTTTCAGGGAAGTTTTGGGGACCCACTAGGGGTTCCGAATGCATGTCTCTCTGATCTGTAATTTACCAACCTTAGCCAAGACTAAGCCCATGTTTGGAAGAGGACCAGAGGTATTCTTGGTATTTCTACTTTTCCGTTGATTTTCCCCGCCTTGGGAAGTGTGTGTGTGTGTGTGTGTGTGTGTGTGTGTGTGTGTCCGTCCGTCCTAATAGGCCTTATCTAAATTATTAATATTTAAATGCTTTGAATTGAAGTGGTAGGGAAAGTTTGCAGATGTTTCCAGATGAGAGCAGGGGTCACCTGTGGAGAACACTTAGCTGGAGGCTTCGCTCTGCCTCCTAGGTTAACTAAAGCAGCCTGAGAGCTCTCGGAGGGGGGCAGTGACTCAGCAGCTCGCAGGAATAGACTACTGCCTCACCCTGAGGTGGCCTCAGAAGCCACTGACCCTGAGGTGGCCTCAGAAGCCGCTCTGCTGTTATTTGCTCTTGAAGAGAGGCTAACTTTGGAAGCAGATGAGGCTGGGTAGCCCCTGGGGAAATGGTCAGGCAGTCTCAGACTCCCAACCCTAAGCCTGGGTAGTTTTTTTCACTTGCTGCTGCTTTAAGTCAGGTGCCAATACCCCGATTCTACCCCAAGGAGGCAGATGATACCCCAAGTAGGCAGTGTGCTGCTGTCTCTCCTATCCCACACCTGGCTGAAAGTGTCTGGAGTTCTAAGGCCTAACAAACAGTTCAGGTTTTGTTCTAATTAACAGGCTCACAGAGGCTGGTGTGTTTTACAGACGGAAAGAATGAAAACCAGTGACAGGCAGTTCTCTCCAGGAGGAGGATGACCAGCTAGACACCGGCTCAAAGCAGCATTGTTTGTTTGTTTGTTTTGTTTTGTTTTTTACGAGTCTCCTGGGCTCACAGCATCACAGTGGGTGTGAGGTCATTCTAACCCGTGGAGATTTGCGCAGCAAGGAGCGAAAATTTAGTGACTCTGAATGTCTTAAGCTTTATCCACTTTTCAGTCGTAAAATGACAACTTTTAGGTAAACCGTGCCTTTCAACGGGGAGTCAGTACTGCCTGTTAAGAATGTCTGCTTCCAGGGCAAATGGAAGGAGCTCGCTGCTTGCTTTTTCTTCTCCTTTTCCTTTTCCCTTTTCCTTTTTTCTTAGTGTAAACAGCTGATGGAGGCACTTAGCCCCTTCCCAGGGAAGTACTGTGACTGTCTTCCAGAGCTCCCAGTGATGGAGGAGGCTTGGTCTCTAGTAAGGGAACAAAAACAGCATGTGAAGAAATCACTAACCTGCTCTCGTTCGCAGAAAACTCACACTCCCGTTCCTTTCCCATGAGGATGCCCTGGGAGGTCAAGTCATACCGAAGCATTTCAGAAACCCCATGAGTTTTCCTGAAAAGTTGCATTTTAGCAGAAACTATGTGAGGGAGAGCCTTTGCAAAAGGGCATATGTAGAGTTTAAGAAAAACATTGGCGGGAGTTGGATGCTAATCCCCTGATAAGGAACAAAAACACTGAGACTTGCCTGCACTTTATAAAACGAAACACAACAGTGCATTGCAACACCTAATCTTGGTAAGTGGGTGTGTGAAAACTCTTGGCAAGGGGGGTGGGGGGGAGGGGAAATGTGCCCTGTTAACGTCTTAGTATTAGTTTTTAAAATGTGCTTAAAATAGTGATGTTGGCAATTCTCTTGATAGGACTATCGTAACATAGCAGCTGTAGGTTGGAGCCCTGTAATTACAGTCAGAAAATCGCTTCTCACTCTCCCATCTTTAATTTCACTGAAAAGGCAGATGGCTATTTATAGACGGTATATTTTTGTATATGCATATGTGAACGGTGAATAACAGTCTACGGGGCTCCAGGAAATCCTAGAAGAGAGTGAAAACACTCCAGCGTGCACTTAAATAAATAGTCCATAGATGATGTGCTGGCCAGTTTCTATGCCAACTTGACACGGGCTAGAGTCATTTGGGAAGAGGGAACCTCAACTGAGAAAAGGTCCCCACCAGATTAGCCTGTGGGCAAGCTTCTAGGGCATTCTCTTGATTAAGGATTGATGTGGGTGGCCCATGGGAATGTTCCCCCCCTGAGGGTAGTCCTGGGTGGTTAAGCAAACAGGCTGAGCAAGCCACGAGGAGAAAGCCAGTGAAGAACCTTTTCCATGGCCTCTGCATCGGTTCCTACCTCCAGGTTCCTGCCTTGGTTCCTGCCCTAACTTCCCTGGATGATGAACTAAGGTGAAATAGACCGTTTCTCCTGAGGATGCTTTTGGTTGTGGTGGTTTATCACAGCACTAGATGTCCTAACTAAGACACATATTCTTTTTTTTCTCATTATCCTTTCCTCAGTGAATTAACCTGGTTTCAAAAAAATTCATTCTTAAATTCTTCTTAATAAGCCTTTTTTTAAAAAAAAATCTAAAGCTGTATTCCTCATACTTCCTAGGAAATTGAACCTAGTTAAAAGGTTACCGTAACAATTCCAGTTCTTTGGTAAACATATTACATTTTTTATTCTGTTTTGTTATCTTTTATATGCATGTGGGGGGGATATGTGGGTGTGTGAAGTATGTATGTGAGTACGGATGTGTGCACAGGTGTGTGTATACATGTGTGTGTGTAGTGGAGGCCAGAGGTTGACGCTGGCTGTCTTCTTCTTTCTCTCCACCTTATTTGTTGAGACAAGTTTCTCACCAAACTTGGAACTCATCAATTCCATTGGGATGGCTAGGCAGTAATCCCCAGTGGTCCTCCTGTCTCTGCCCCTTCGGCCCTGGAGTTACAGTAACATATATACAACCTTCACATGTGTGTTGGGGACATGTGTGTGACGATCCTAATTCAGGTCCTTGTACTTGTGGGGCAAGCAAGCCATCTCCCCAGCCCTCTCTTTGGGGAGATTAGATAGATAGATAGATAGATAGACAGACAGACAGACAGACAGAGAGATAGATAGAGAGATAGATGAGAGATTAGATAGATAGATGATAGATAATAGATGAGAGATTAGATAGATGGATAGATAGATGATATAGATAGATGATAGATAATAGATGAGAGATTAGACAGATGGATAGATGATAGATAATAGATGAGAGATTAGATGAGAGATGAGAGATTAGATAGATAGATGGATAGATAGATGATATAGATAAATGATAAAAAATAGATTAGAGATTAGATAGATAGATAGATAGATAGATAGATAGATAGATAGATAGATAGATAGATAGATGCTGGGGACCAGCCTCAGCGGTTTCGGGGGTCCAAAGGATGGGACACCTGGAAGGCACAGTAACGACTCAGAGACAGTGTTTGTGCAAGCTGACAGGTCACTTCGGGCTTCTGCAGTTGCTGAGTAGCTTCTCTGCTACAGCTTCCTTAGCTTCCCTAGCTTCTGCTTTTGCCCTGGTGACCTCAGTCCTTTATTGTCATAACCTAGGGGGAACAGAAAGAAAAGGCGAAATCACCCAATACAAAATGTCCTCATGATTCCAAAGGTTATTCTTAGAAAATCACCAATATATTCTTCATCATCTTTTGCTAAACACAGAAACTATCCCAGACTTAACACCAAAGCAAGCATAATCTATTTTTATTATTAATGATTATACAATCTTTTGAGCACTTGACCCAGGGGCTAGCAACATGCAATTTCGCAAAACTAAGGTAAAAATAAGAACAGTGGTCAATGTACCAGACAGTCATTTCCTTCTCACAAGCCTGCTCTGACATCAAGACCCCTGCAGCTGCCTAAGTTCCTCCTCAGCCCTCTGCAGACACCAAGCCCCATGACTGGTGGGCCACAATGACCTCAGACAAGTAATCTGTCTCTGCAAGTCAGCAACTTCTGTCCTTCTATATCCCAACAATTCCAAGGAAGACCTAATCTAATTTATAGAGCTTCTGTGAAAGGAAGCCCACCTTTTCTGGCAGCTCTTTCTAATCTAGGGACCCAATAAAGCTTGCAGCAATCATTCCATCAGTTGCCACATTGTCTCCTCACTCCTTCAGGAGGAATAAAACGTATCTGGATTAAAGCTGCCATCTCCCTTTCTTGGTGGAGGCCCCTATTTTCCTCCTATTCTAGGTTCCCACCCTTTTAGTTTATAATCCCACCTGTATGTTACTCCGTCCACAGTCTTCAGCCAATACCTCTTAGGGTCTCAAGTTTTACACAATGCCCTTGGAATATCCTCAGAGTTATCCATCATGGCCAATTTGAGTCCAGTGTCTTGATACACTTCATACCATGTGCTATAGCTGACCACACATTCAGTACAGTTTATCCAAGCCCGAGAAGCTTCCCCAGGCTGCAGGTTCTTTCCCATGACCTGCATAACTGCCTCAACCCCAGCCTGGGTGATCATCTCTGTATAATTTCCTGTGAAATTTACTTCACTCCTTTCCTGTATCGCATAAATCACCATTGATCTAGGAACACAGAGCATGAAGATCAGATAGAAGAAGAAGAAGACAAGTATTACAAGTAATTATATGGAGGCGAACACGACATGTGCATACCATAAAGCATGACCTTGGGACATGTAGGCATTTCTGCCTTGGCCTTCTAGGGGCATGCTAAGCAGAAGATCTGGAGGGGAATGCACAAAAGGTTGATGGTCCACAATCTTGGGCCCCTTTTTCTCCAGCTGGCAGCACATCAACCATCTTATGTGTCGTCCCCGGCAGATACATAGATACACAGATGTGTGTGCATTGGGCTGGAGAGATGGCTCAGAGGTTAAGAGCATTGATTGCTCTACCACAGGTCCTGAGTTCAATTCCCAGCAACCACATGACGGCTCACAACCATCTGTAGTGAGATCTGGTGCCCTCTTGCTGTATACATAATAAATAAATAAATCTTTAAAAAAATATGCACATATATATTCATTCTGGAATTTTCTCAATATCATAGTTGGAGGTAAGCAAATTTGACAACAGTTGTTTATTATATGTTCCATTTCAAAAGCACCGATCAGCAGCCAGTTCAAAGGTGCCAGAGGGAGAACAGGTAAGACAGACAGACAAAGGTCACCTGAGACAAGTCTAGACCCAGGGCAGAGTGAGCATGTCCCTCAAGGAAGAATGAGCAAGTACAAAGTCACGATGCAGACAAAACTGGCCAGTGTCAGGAGAGGGACTCAAGTGACATTTGACCTTTTCTTAAAGGTTCATTATTTGACTTCTCCTCTCTCTTATTTCAACCCTGAAATGGAAAGCAAATACTAATTAAAAGATAAATTGAAAGAGTTGGTGAATGACTATTTGAAAGGACTATTTTAATTGTACAGCAAAGTTCATTGAAATGCATAGAGTTTGGGACCGGACTGCCTTAATCTAGCCATGTAATGTTTTCGTTGGTGAGTTCACTACGAAGAGTGATTTTAAAAAGCATCAGTGAGGTGTATAGATGAGGTGGAAGGTAGTGAGTGCTGTCCTCACGCTGACCATGGTGTGCTCTCCGCAGTCTGTAGCCTGGCCTCTAGTACAGTGTTCTACAGGTCAACCCTGATGTCCAGAAGATGTCCAGCAAGAATCTGTTCCCGAGAACCCAGATTATGTGGCACTCTGGAACCTGTGTATCCTTAAATTGCTTCCTTTCTGGCGGCTTGCTCTCCTCATCTGAGAAGATGGTCTCTGAGGTGAAAGCCTTCCAGTGGCAGCCAACACAATCATCGTACAGTGTCTTAAAGTGCCTGGGTGGTTCCTGTAGGTCAGTGTGTCCTGCCCTTCAATCAACCAAGTGAGTGCGCACCGTGCACCCGCAGAAGCCGCATTGTGGGGGCTGTGGAACTCTGAAACAGGCTGTTTCATCTCCTCACTCTGTCTAACTGGGGGTGGGTGGGGCAGTGATGGGTGCCACACACCTGTAATCCCCGCACTGGAAAGGCTGAAGTGAACCATACGTTTGAGACAGGCCTATACAATGAGACTCTCGAAACAAAGGTTTTATTCCGTGGACCCTTGGTTTTCTCTCTAAGCACGTGACCGTACCATAGCCAGGTTTAGCCAGTGTCTTGGAATTTTTTTGCTGCTGGGTATTTTAGTACCAAATCTAGACTCAAATGCCTGAAATGACAGGGACAGACATTTTTGCTTCTGACCAGTTCGTTGCACGCAGGCAGGAATTAAAACGTTTCTCTGGGCTCCTAAAGCCTCTTTCAAAAGCTGCTTAACTAACGAGAAGCTCTTGTGAGGGGTTCGAGTGTGCTTAAGCCAAGGGTCCACTTAACTGCAAGGATGCTTTGGGGGAGCTCTGTTCTGCCGCTTTGGCTGGTGAGCTGCCATTAATGCCTCTCGCCTGTGAAGCTCCTTCCTTCTCGGCTCTGGCACCAGGTTCAGCTCAGCGTTCACGAAGTCTCCAGAGATAAGCGTATCTGGGGTAAGAAAGGGCATTTACGAGAGACCAAAGAGAGGAGAGATGAGATGGGTACCATATATCCGTGAATAAATAGACAAGCTGTCCAAGTGATCCAGCACTACCCACTCAGGGGGAACTGGAGCCCCAAACTTCTTGGCCCAGAAGGTTCTAGAGTACGATGGAATCAAATGGAAAAGTGTTTAGGAGGGTATTGTGGGATGGTGGGGGGTGGGGTAGAAAACAGTGGCCACAAAGAAGGCATGTGCTGCGAAACCTACCACCAACCATACTTTTTTAAATGCGGGGGTGGGGGTGGGAGTTGGGGGGAACGGACTGGCACGCCTATAGCATTTAGTTCTTAGTTTTCTTTTGGGGCGCACGCATAGAGCATTTAGTTCTTGTTGCCGGGTCTAAAGAGTCGCTGGAAGGAAAGCTAGGTTGCCCCTGGTCCCTGATTTGCTTTTCGCAGCAGATGTAGAGAGAAACCAGCTAAAGCTATGATTCTCTGAAGTTCCAAAGGACTGGTCGCCCGGGTGCTGGGTGCCAGGCGGGCCCCTGTGTTCAGCACAGTGACGAGAGGACTTTCCCCAGCCTCAGCCTGAGAGGCACCCTGCAGACAGCAGCAGCCTGCTCCCCCTGCAAACAGCAGCGCCCTGCTCACTCAGGCAGGGATCCGAGGAAGTGCACGGAAAACACTACATTGTGTATCTTCAAAGCATCTTTCTCTCCCCGTGGACTTAAACTAACGAATCAGTGGGGGTACCTTGAATGCTTTCCAAGGATGGGGAAGCCACAGTTCATGAGGCTAAAAGCAGTTTATTCAGCGTCCCCAGCACTCCCAAGCCAAGCCACAGAGAAGGATCCACCCAGATCGCCCTAAAACTGAGTCTGGTTCTCTTCCCCCTAGAACAAAGGGACTTAAATATGCAGCATGACCAAAGAGGAGAGAGCAAAGAGGCCAGGAGAGGAGCCTTGGGTTTGCACATGCTTTGTGAAAGGGAGCATGTTGTGACGGTATCACCACGTTGTCAAGGGCAGCGCTGACTAACTCCTTGTGTGTCCTTGGTAATAATGATCACTATCTTTACAGTTGTTGACATCTCCTGAGCACCAACTGTACACAAAGCCCTGGGTACAATATGGCAGAGGGTACAAGACAACTTACCCAGAACCCTAACCGTGGCATTTGGTACCTAATAAGTACTCGGTGAATACCAACATCTTTATGATAAATACACAATGATCTCACTTACCCATTATAACAACCCTAGGAGGTAGGTATAATTACCCCCCAGTTGGCGTGTGGGAAAACCTAACCCTGCAAGGTGAGCCAGAGAAGTGGCCACATTGGCTCTGGCTGGTGCCCCTAATCACCATGCCGCAAATATTTACTGAGTCCTTAATGTCTTCCATTCTCTATTATTCCTCTTAATTTGATCCAGATCGGTTCCAAAGGGAAGAAAATAACTTACATCCTGGCAGGGCAGAATTGGGGAGGGGATTTTCAGGGCTAGTTCCCAGAGAGTGTGGTTTTTTTTCTTAGAAAGAGGCAGAAGGCTCATAAATACTATTTAAATGCTTTTTTTCTTTCTTTTCCGTGTTTGGAGACAGTCTGGCTTATGAGCTCAGTCTGGCCTGGACACATGTGGTCTGCCTGCCTCTGCCTCCTGAATGCTAGGATTACAGGCATGAACCACCACACCCTGACAGGCTCATCTGTCTTCCCCAACATGAATGTCTACACCCAGATCCAAGGACCTGCAAGCGAGAATTAAGTTGGCATGCGTGGCTAGAGAGATGCACACTAGCATATGTGAAGTCCCAGGCTCAGTCCCCAGCATCAAAAGAAAAACAAAACAAAACAAAATTGCATGAGGCCTGAAGATCAGAAGCCCAAAGTCATCCTCCACTCCATAGGATACATGAGACCCTATCTTTTCTTAGTTTTAAAGACTTTTTATGTATACAGTGTTCTGCCTGCATGTATGCCTACAGGCCAGAAGAGAGCACCAGATCTCATTATGTGGTTGCTGAGAATTGAACTCAGGTCCTCTGGAAAAGCAGCCAGTGCTCTTAACTGCTGAGCCATCTCTACAGCCCTATCTTAAAAATAAATAAATACATAAATAACATAGGGATGGCACTCCCAATAGTCCCTCAAGCTTGGTATAAGAATCCCTAGAATGTCCCACCAAAAGCCACAGACCACCTAACGAAAACTCCAATGCCAGGCATGAGAAGCCCCTTTTCAAGTTCTTGGTCAGGGGAGTCTTAAGAGATTCCCCCAAACAGTGTAGGCTATAGCTGTTGTACTTGGTTGCTTCCAGAGGTTGAAGGTAAGTCCTGTGTCCTGGACTTTGGACACAGGACCCAGAAGATCTGAGCTAGATCTGATCTGAAAGCCTTGCCCATGAGGACAAGCTTCCGTAGTACCGGAAAGTGGATGCAAGCCGCCAAGGGAAGAAAGCAACCAAAGTCCTACTCAGCTCTGAACCACAACAATCACCACCATGGCACAATGACCTTAAGGGCGCAATAATGGCACTGATATCTTGGCAGTAAACAACTGCTCTGTGATTGGACTTAAGGACCACCACCAACCAGGAGGGAAATCATGCCTGGTACTGAAAGCCCAGCCAACAACCCAGGGCTAGAGAGGCTAGAGAGGATCTTAGAGGAGACCCTACGACGGCTCCTTTACTATACCAGCATAATTTTTAACTGCATTCTAAATATTTATCCTTATATCCATTACACACACACACACACACACACACACACACACACACACACACACACACATTTTTAAAGGCCATAAATTCAAGAGGGAGCAAAGAGGGCACTTGGGATTGGTTGGAAGGAAGAAAGAGAAGGGGAAATAATGTAATTATATTATAATTAAACATATATGTGTCTATATATACATATATACGCATATAGAGACATATATTTCCTAGGAGGCCTCTCCTGTTGCTATGGCTCCTTGCCTACCCGTTCCAGCCCTGAAGGAGAGGGTGGGCTCCAAACGAAGGGACGGGGACTCAGTGGAGAAGCTCAGGCCATCTCCCCGCTGACAAGGCAAGGAGTGGGAACTTGGGGGAAATGAACCCAGCACCGTGGAAATCCCCTTCCTGGAGGCCAATGCCAGGAATCACCGAAATGTCCCCACTGTTTGTCACATACGTAACTTCAGTGGTATCATGGTACGGTTATAATATGGACAGATATCATCTAGTGACTGTAACTGATTTTTATGATTAATTTTTTTTATCTGGGTTTTTTTTTTCCAGACAGGGTCTGCCTAGGAAGTATGTGATGATCTGCTTTCACTTCTTGAGGTTAGAATGACGTGAAGATCTTAAAATGTGTCAATTTTGTGCTACTCACTTACATTGACTCCTTTTGTCTGTACACTGGGAGATAGAAATTGTTATTATTCTCATTTAACAGGCTCTCCATGTAAACTTTCAGAAGCATTCTGAGCATTAAAAATAAGCACGCACTAAAGCGAGAGCCATGCACACTTCCCGCCCCAAATTCCCTGCATTATCCCAGCTACAGAAAGGGCAACTGAGGCACAGGAAACTCTGCTAGGCCTTAAGGACCAAGAAAGGGGACTGTTTCAGGTGCATCTCAGTGAAGAGCTCTTTTATAAACAGGAAACCATTGTGGGGAGGGAAAACAACCTCTGAGTATATAGTTAAATTCTTCCACAAAGCATGGATTCTGGAGGCCACATTCTTCTTGTTGTTTATATGTATATAATATATGTATATATTATATAAACACACACACACACACACACACACACACACACACACACACACACACACGGCATGTGGTACATGCCTTTAATCCCAGTGAGTTCAAGACCAGCCTGGTCTACATAGTGAACGCCAAGCCAGCCTAGGCTACGAAGTGAGACCGTGCCTAGAATAATAAAATAAAAATACGAGTGCACATGAGTTTCAGCAATAAATCCAAAGCATTTGCAGAAAAAGAACTAGGCATTGACTTTTCCCCCCATTTTTTCTTTTCTTTTTCTTTTTCTTGGGGACAGGGGCAGGGTCTCAAGCATCCCAGGCTGGCTTCCAGCTTGCCATGTAGCTGAGGAACTTGAACTCCTGCTTGTCCTGCCTCTACCTCATGAGTGCTGAGATTATAAGAACGCGCCACAATGCCCAGTTTATGTGATGGTGAGGTTGAACCCGGGACTTCATGCATGCTAGGCAGGCACTCTTCCAGCTGAGCTACAGGCCCTGCCCAACACGGCCTCCTCCCCCCCCCCCCCCCGACAGGGTTTCTCTGTGTAGCTTTGGAGCCTGTCCTGGATCTCACTCTGTAGACCAGGCTGGCCTGGAACTCACAAAGATCCGCCTGGCTCTGCCACCCGAGGGCTGGGATTAAAGGCATGCGCCGCCGCCGCCGCCGCCGCCGCCGCCGCCGCCGCCGCCGCGGCCACCACCACCCGGCCCGACATGGCCTCTTTACTGGAGCTGACTGTCAGGAGAAAAAGCAGTCACACGCTCCCTCTCCTACATTGGTGCCTTGGCAGGCTTGCAGGGCTTCCCAGCAAGATCGCTAGGTGTCTAGCGGAAGGAACGTTCCAGTCATAGAGGACATAGAAGAGACTAGCAAATAATCCAAAAGGTTTTCCCAAACACAAGTTAACGCTGCTGCTTAAAGACTGGGGTGGACTCACATCTATTCTTTTATTGCTGTTATATTTTACTTATTTATTTTGTGTGTGTACGTACACAGATGCACCACAGTCCATGGGTGGAGGTCAGAGGACAACTTGCTGGGATTGGATCCCTCTTTCTTGCATGTGGGTGTTGGGGACCAAACTTAGGAGTCAGGCTTGGCAGCAAGTACCTTGATCTACTGGGCCATGTCTCTGACCCTTCCCATCCAGTCTTTAGTTCATTCACGTCTAAGTGAGCCTAGACTGCTTGGACAGTCCAGATCCTCACTGGACAGATCAAACGTTTTTGTTGGTGGTATGTGACTGAAGCTACCTAGCTGTTAGCAGAAGATAATCCCCTGTGAGGAGAGCTTGTTGCTGTTTTCACCTTTACCTGCTTTTCAGACTTCCAAACAAGCAAGCCAGTGAGTAGCATCCTTCCCTGGGCCGTCAGTGAATGCTGTACTAGATGACTATCTGTGCCCCAGCTTCCGGTGTGGTATGCATTGACCAGCACTCTCCAAATGCTAAAGGGCTAGATAAAGTTAAGAGCCCCAGAAAACAAGAACAAACCTTTCCGACCAAACCCTCCTCTCAGCCCACGAGGAAGTTTCATTTCACTGTCTGGACAAGTGGCTGGAAAAAAAAAAGGAGGCTAAAAACTAAACCCTCCAGTTCTGCATTCCAGATCTACTTAAGAGAGCCCCCCTTACCAGAAGTGGGTTCTTCTTTCACTTGAAGGGGGAGCCTATTTTGCTGGGAGAGCCAAAACAGTGAGGAAATTTGATTCGGGTCCTTCATCTCTGAGGAAGGCACAATTCCTCCATTCACCAAGTAGGTTTTGGTCTACAAGTTGTAAAAATGTGGACTCCAGATAATCGCGTCCCTTCATCTGCAAATGGCCCTATTAGGTATTAAAACTGCTCTCTACTTGTCTCTCAGGATTAATGGATTCTGTCTACGCAGCAGGAGTGACTCTTGAGGGAAAAAAAAAAAAGCAAAATGCAATATCTGATAGCCAATCAGAACACTACCTAGATGGCCTGTTATTATTTTTAAATTAAAAAGCATGATTTCTGCTAGTCAGAACATCAGGTTTGAATAACTCACAGTAGAAAAACTCAAGCAATTCTACCTCTAGACAGTTACTGCATAGGGAGAAAGGAGCAGCATTGAGTCTTTTGAATCTGGCTATTTGATTTTTAAAATGGAGAAACAAAATCTACCCAAATATATATTCGTTTGCATAGGATCAGGATTCCCCCCCCAAAAAAAAATCAGAATGGAGTCAGCCTCATTTTCCTCATCTCCTTCTTTAATCTAGAGATATGTTTTATATATTTTCTGAACCAAGGAAAAGAAAACACCTTTAGTGCCAGCACTCAGAAAGCAAAGGCAACTGGATCTCTGTGAGTTCAAGGTTGTGTAGTGATGGTATATTTCAGAAGAAGGAAGGAAGGAAGGAAGGAAGGAAGGAAGGAAGGAAGGAAGGAAGGAAGGAAGGAAGGAAGGGAAAAAGGGAAGGGAAGGGAGGGAGGGAGGGAAAGGAAAAATGGAAGGGAAGGAAATTACTGAAGAAGAGGAGGGGGTGAGAAGGGGGAGAGGCAGGGAATTGGGGGCCGGTGTTCAAAGAAGAGAGGTTGGACCTGGTGGCACAGGCCTGTAATTCCAACTACGCAGAAGACTGAAGAGACAGAGCACAAATTCAAGGCCAGCCTGGGCTACAGAATGGGTTTGGACCATTCTGGGTAACTTCGTGAGATCCTGTCTCCAAAAGGGGTTTAGACAGAGGGTGGAACGAGGGCTCAGAAGTAGAGCACTTGCCTAGCGTGAGTGAAGAGACAAGTATCTCAGAAGTAAAAACACATAAGGAAGAGAGCAAGTCCATAAACAAGCGTGCCAGAGCGCAGGAGGGTAGGAGAACGCTCTGAACGCACCTTTCCTGACCCGTGGCTCCCTTTCCCGATCATTCTGTTGACAACACGCTGTCAGTTCATTGACTTCTCATCGCTGTTATTCCCAGCACCCCAACGTTACAAGAAATGATGACGTCACCGAGGGTGAGGACTACACACCTTATCTCAGCCTCTCAGCCTCAGCCGCTTGTTCCCACTGTGAAGAGACAAGGCCGAGACACCATGAGGTTAACTTGCCAGGATCACTTGACTCCGGCACTGTACCAGCCCCCTCCCTGCCTTATTATTATTATTTTTTAATATAGCCATGACTACCAAATGATTGGTCTCCAAAGAATGGCTCTTTTCTTTGAAGCATCATTAGAAGTGGGGAGCCTTAGTCCAGCGCAATTATTCCCTATCACATGTTCCTTCTTAGCAGGGAATTAGACCTGCGTCTACAGACCTCATCCCATGTGAGAGGGTGTCACATGGGGATTATGGCCACTGTTGGGGCTGATCTGCTGGTGGAGCTGAAGTAGTTTTGGATTTAGTCCATCTCTCCTTGTGCTCTAACAAAAGGGTCGCAGGGACACTGGGTAAGTGGAGGGCTAGGCATCGTGGCTCCAAGTCATGGAGCTGCAACATTGCCCCCTTGTTCAGGCTCCAGAATCTCCCTGGAAGATGAGAGCGTTGAGAAAGAGTGACAGAATTCTAAAGAATGAGGAAGTTGACTGGGAGTGGGGAGTAGAAAACGTGTGTCTGTCTGTCTGTCTGCTCATCCAAGTGTGAAAGAAGTCACCGTGTGTGATTTGAGCATAGGGAAATACCTTCAGCTCAGTCTTTGAGTTTCTAAGTGCTAAATATGACCACGAGATACCCCACAGTCCAACTCGCTTTCTGACCTCGTAGCCTGAGATGCCCCTTTCCCTCCCAGGGGCAACCTAGGGAAGAAGGTGATGTTTCAACGCCTTCCTATCCCCATTTCCTGCTGGGGAAAGTCGGGTAAGGCCGGCCAGGCCCTCAGCGAGGCCAACTTCAGCTCCCTCCACAAACCCTGCAGGAGAGACAGGCAACAAGGGAGAACCAAACCCCGTGCTTCTCTGGACCTTCTCAGACACCGGCTTGCCGGCTGCTTCCTCGCAGGCCTGCAGGTTCCTGGCGTCTGCCAGCATCGGCGGGACCCAGCAGCTGGAGGTACACATTTCACCCTGCCAGAAACTGCAATTTATCCTCGAATATACCCTCTCTCGATTAGCTCATCACTCTGAGCTCTGGCTCCCCTCCCCCCACCCTCCACCGATTCTTGCTTAGGTCACTATAATGGCCCCTAAGAGATTCTTCCTGCCTCATTTTGGTACCTAATCCAACTTACAGACACTGTATGCCAAAGGGAACATGTGTCTCTTCCATGTTGAAAACCCTTAGCATAGCTCTTCATGGCTTTGCCTGGGCTCTCCAGCCTCACAATTCCCACCAGGCAGCAGGGGCTCAAGTCAGGTTGATCTTTCACACGCAGTGCTCCTGTGGAAGCATTTTCTAGCTATTACGATCTTTTAGAGAGGCAACTGGATGTACCACACTTCCCTTGCCGATTCCAGAGGTGGGTAGGAATGTGGATGTGCAGGAAAATCAGAGTGGAGCCTGGGCCTCCATTCTTCCGCATTATTGTAGGGTAGCAAGCTTTCTTGTCGGACAATCTTTAGATCACCAGCCCCCAAATAATGACACGGAGACTTCTTATTATGAACGCTTGGCCTTTAGCTTAGGCTTGTCCCCAGCTAGCTCTTATAACTTAAATTAGCCGGCTTCTATTAATCTATGTTCCACCTCATGGCTTTTTTTTTAACCTCTCCTCTGTTCAACATGTCTGACTTGGTTCATGTCTCCCTGGCATCGAAGCCTAGATTCATCTCCTTCTCCTCTCTCTCCCCGGAAATCCCGCCTGTCCTCTCCTGCCTAGCTATTGGCCATTCAGCTCTTTACTAAACCAATCATAAGGCACCTTGGCAAAGACACATCTTCACAGTTTACAAAAAAGTTCATCTCACAACACCCTAGAACAACTAATGAAGCCCCAAAAGAAGGGCCTGGGTTTAAAACATCAGACATGGTGGTAAGCACCTTTGGAGCCCCCCGGAAACAGAGACTGTCCCACTTAACGTCCAGTACTCAGCACAGGATCCGGTATACAAACAGATGCTCAGTGTGTGGCACTGAATAAGGTCCCCCAAATCCGTGTACTTCCTAGAGCCCTTTGGAGAAGGGATCACAACAGATGCAATTAGTGAAGACAAGGTCATCCTGAGGTGGAGGGACCTCCACCCAATGTCATCCCTCCAAGAAGTGGAGAAGAGAAGCAGAGGAGATGCCATACGGTGACAGAGGGAGGACCAGAGCACTGCCCGCAGCAGAGAGACGGTGGATGGAGTCGGCTTCCCAAGAGAACTTGGTCTCGTTGAGGCCTTAATGTGTGGCCTCTTGTCACTAGGGCACAGTGCCCCATCCGTGAACATTTGTGAGCATTTGCTACAGCAGTAAGTGCCCCAGGGAACTCAGACAAACTTCTTTAAAAATAAAGGCATATAATGATCAGCTGAGGGAGATTATTTCGAGCTAAATCAATATTAACTCTTAGAAATAGGATGTATAAACTATCAACCAAAATCAACTTCTCGCCCACTCCATGACCCTCCTAATTCAGATACTGTGGGAACCGTGAGTGACCTACAAGCTGCCTGGCCACAGACCCCCCGCCAGAGCTAAAGAGAAAATATACAGAGACAAAACCTCAGGGTTCCTTGCCAGGAATTAGAGCGGCTTCGGAAAACTTGATGGCAGTGTGGTGGCGGTGATGGTGCACACCTTTAATCCCAGCACTCGGAGGCAGAGGCAGGTGGATCTCTGTGAGTTCAAGGCCAGCCTGGAGTGAATTCCAGGACAGCCAGGACTACAGAGAGAGAGAGAGAGAGAGAGAGAGAGAGAGAGAGAGAGAGAGAGAGAGAGAGAGAGAGAGAAGGGGAGGGGAGGGGAGGGGAGGGGGAGGGGAGGGGAGGGGAGGGGAGGGGAGGGGAGGGGAGGGGAGGGGGGGGGAAGGGGGGGAGGGGAGGGGAGGGGAGGGGAGGGGGAGGGGAGGGGAGGGGAAGGGGAGGAGAGGAAGAGGAGAGGAGAGGAGAGGAGAGGAGAGGAGAGGAGAGGAGAGGAGAGGAGAGGAGAGGAGGAGGGAGGGAGGAAGGAAGGAAGGAAGGGAGGAAACTCTAACAGCAACTGTGAATTCCGTCACCAGGGAGAAAGTGCCAGTGAAGTGGTGTGTGTGTGTATGTGTGTGTGTGTGTGCAAGTCTGTAGACAACGCCCTCCTCCTACACTCATTGGAAGATGCAGGTGGATGGCTAAGGGACTTTCATCCTTCCTTTGGACACACCCGAAAAGCAACAGAATTGTTTCCAAGGGGCTAGAGAGACAACCTAGGGGTTAGAGGCACTTCCTGCTCTTCCGGAGGACCAGAGTTCAGCTCCCAGCATCCCTGTTGATTCATAACTGTTTATAACCCCAGCTGCAGGGGACCCGCTCCTCTTCTGGCCTCTGCAGCCACACACACACACACACACACACACACACACACACACACACACACACACACACACACATAATTAAAAATAAAAATAATGGAAGAAAAGAATAAACTTAAATCTTTTTTTTTTAAAGAAAGAAACGATGCCACTCGAAGTCACCAGGGCCTCTTCATCTGGAACAGACCCTGCTCCGATGTCCATCTCAAGTGACAGCTCGCCTAGACACCCAGCGGTCTGAATTCTAAACCTAGCCTCACAATTTAATTCCTTAGTCCCTTTCCCTTCTACTCACTTGCAGGTCACCAAACGTGGTGGCTCTGGGGGCCAGAGGACAGGTCAGTGAGATAGTGGCAGCAGAGGACTTTGCCCCCTGGGCACAAGCTCCTACGGTAAACATGAGGTGATATTAGACGTGATCAGTGTGGCCCAGGCCAACAGCAGGCCCAGCGGTAGAGGCGGGTCCTTCTTCTCACGGTTTAGACCAATTGGGTTCTTTCTCTAAGGGAGAGTGCGGAGGTCTCCTGCTGGCTAGTTAGTGCCGGGAACTTGATAGAGGTTTCTGTCATTCCCTCCCCCCCCCAACGACCTCCCCCACCCCCAGGCCTGACACCACCACCCCCAGCCACACAGTCAGATCATTTGGCTACTTTTGATGAGCAACAACCTTTGATAACGATCCTCAGTTTCATTGTGGACACATATTGAACCAGGCACCCTGCGGGCGGGTCTTGCTTTATGATGTATAACTTCAATATGAATTATTCAAATATATTCACGGACAATAAATCCCAACTCATGTTTGGAGTTCTGGATTTGTTTTTATTGTCTCTGAAGAATGATTACATAGACTTTCCCCATTTTGGCTATACTATGATACTTTGAAAAAAGAAGAAAACATAAATCCACCAATTTCTGGGTCATTGGTTTCAGAATTTGTGTGTGTGTGTGTGTGTGTGTGTGTGTGTGTGTGTGTGTGTGTGTGTGTTATATGGTCTCTCAAGATCAAGTTTCTCTGGGTAACAGTCCTGGCTGTCCTAGAACTCGCCTTGTAGACCAGGTTGACCTCAAATTCACTGAGATCCACATGCCCCTGCCTGGGATTAAAGGCGTGTGCCACCATGGTTTCAGAATTTCTAAAAGTAACAAAATATAAAAAATCATTTTTGTAGGTCAGTGGTGGCACACACCTTTAATCCCAGCACTCGGGAGGCAGAGGCAAGTGGATCTCTATGAGTTCGAGGCCAGCCTGGTCTACAGAGTGAGATCCAGGACAGGCTCCAAAACTACTCAGAGAAACCCTGTCTCGAAAGAAAAAAACAAAAACACATTTTTACCACTGGTACATTGCACTCAAACCAAAATGTTTTAAAGTACACTTTTAACCACCTCTCAGAAAGGGGGCAGGGGGATCAATTACTTGAGTATAATTTGAATTCTACAGGAATTTGTTTTTGTTTTTAGAAATCTCCAGGTAGGGCTGGGTATGGTGGCATATACCTTTAATCCCAGCCCTTGGGAGGCAGAGACAGGTGGATCTCTGTGAGTTTGAGGCCACCCTGGTCTACATAGTGAGTTCCAGGCCAAACAGGGTTATAAAATGAGACCCATTCTCATAAGTAAGTAAGCAAGTAAATAAATAAATAAATAAATAAACATCTCGGTGTTTTGTTTTTTTTTTTTTTCATTGTCAGAATTAACAGGGACATAATGAGCTTTGAGGAACCTAAGGTGACAGCAGCAATTGTTGTCGATAGGAAGGGGACATAGAACCTTAACTCAAACACTTAAGGAACTCTATGACAAAGGAGAAAGAATTTGCTGACGAGTATCCCAGCTCCTCCTGCACACAAAGAGCGCATTAGCCAACGCTCTGTATTTGGTCAAGCTACGTTTTACCAAATTGAGTTGATCATACTTTCCGGCCAACTTAATGAACTTTCAAAGAGATTGCTGAATCCTAACATGTAAGGTAGGGCCTTTGTAGATGTAACCAACCGTCTTATTAAATAAGAAACACAGAACCAATGTAAAAGAGAAAGCCAAGAGGTCAGAGCTCAGAGCTAAAACCTTACTCTTGCTCCTGCGGTGGTCCTACCTCTCTGAAAGAGAGCTACTTTCTGTGTGTCTGTCTTTAAATAGTCTTTCTGTTCTGCCTTCTCATTGGTTGTAAACCCAAACACATGACTGCCTCATCACTGCCTGTAAGTACAGCCATCCAGGTCTTAAAGGCATATGTCTCCAATGCTGGCTGTATCCCTAAACACACAGAGATCTATGGGATTAAAGGCATGCGCCACCACCACCACACTCTGTCTATGGCTCTAATAGCTCTGACTCCCGGGCAACTTCATTTATTAACATACAATGAAAATCACATTTCAGTACAAATAAAATACCACCATAGGCCTTCCTCTTCCCCTTGCTTTCTTCCTTTCTCCTTCCCTCCTCCCCTATCTCTCTCCCTTCCTCCCTCTCTTCCATATAACATGCATTAATCACCTAGAGTGGACCAGGACTGTGCTAAGATGAGTACCTTGTATTGGTGAGTGTCAGATGGTCTCTGCAATCTTTGGGACCGCAGCTCTCATGCTCTGTTTGCGCAGACACATCTGAGAAGAAGAAATTGCCTTGGTGTGTAGCGGAGCGATGCGGAGCAGGAGGGAAGTAAGTGACAGGCATGATGGCCCTTCGCCATCCTCATGGGAGGTAAGAATAAGATCTGCGATCACTGCTCTTCAGGCCCCATTCTGGCCCCGAGCTGAGAGATGAGTCCTTTTTTGGCATTTAACAGAGAGTGCCCCAGGAGGGCTCCGCCTTTGTGGGGGAATGGAATCAGATCAACCCTGTTTGGTGCCATCCTGGCCATTTGGCACTGATGTAAATATCATCCGTGACTCCTTTCGCTATCTCTGAACTTTGAGGACTTCTGGCAGGGTTCTCTTCCCCCCACCCATCACCGTATTCCTTTTTTACAGCCCACCAGGCAGTTCTGGCTGCCATCTCTAGAGCCAGTAAAGAGAATTTGAAAGCTGCGTGCCAGGAGCCATCTTACACACTATAACCATTTCCTTCCTCTGCAGAAACAAGTCAGCCACAAGTTCAGCCAATGCTCGAGCCTCACTTTCCTACTTGGGAGTGTGGAATATCTCTAGTTTTCCCTGGACTGTCACGTTGTCCTCTTCTCAGTGACCTTATCACCCTGAAACCTCAATGGGGAAGAGTCACATGAGGCCCGAAGCTGGGGCAGAGGCAGTGAAGCAAGAGGAGACGTTCCCAGGTCCAAGTTTTGACAGCAGCTTGGATCTCAGAGCCTGTCATTTTGTGTTCTTATTGGTAGATAAAAATCATACCATTTTAAAAATGCAACTCTCTCCCTTCATTCCTCTTCTCTGGAGTGCCTAGGAAATTGTCTCCAGGTTCTTTCTGGGCCCCCAAAGGCACAGTTCCAACCAGCTGGCTGCAGGGAGTCCTGGCTATGAGTGGGCCATCCCACAAGATCACAAGGAACCAAAGAAACGAGAGAGCAAGGCCTTTCCTGCTAGGCCATGCGCCCAGGTTATCCTTCTCCCGTATTCCAACCTAGTCTTGACTCAGAATTTCTGGAAACCAATGGAATCACCATTTCAAGGTCAAGATCAACAGAAGGGAAGCAAAGTGAAACCTGGTCTCCCCTAGCCCCCGTAGAATATTATTTTAAGGTGTGTGACTTTTTTTTTTTTTTTTTTTTTGGTTTTTTTTTGAGACAGGGTTTCTCTGTGTAGCTTTGCGCCTTTCCTGGAGCTAACCTGGTAGCCCAGGCTGGCCTCGAACTCACGGAGATCCGCCTGCCTCTGCCTCCCGAGTGCTGGGATTAAAGGCGTGCGCCACCACCGCCCGGCCAAGGTGTGTGACTTTTGTTTATGTTGTATTTGTTTAACTCTGTGAAGCTGTGTTACTGTACCTGTCTAAAACACCTGATGGGCAGGGCTGGCAGGCAGAGAGGAGAAAGAGGAGAAAAGGAGGGATGGAGAAGGAAGAGGATCTAGTATCATGAGAGAAGGAGGACTCCGGGGACCAGCCACCCAGCCACAGCAAGCCTCAGAGTAAGAACTAAAGAAAGGTATATAGGATAAAGATAAAGGCCCAGAGGCAAAAGGTAGATGGGATAATTTAAGTTAGGAAAGCTGGCTAGAAACAAGCCAAGCTAAGGCCAGGCATTCATAAGTAATAATAGACCTCCATGTGATTTTTTTTTTGGGGGGGGAGCATTTGGGAGCTGGGTGGTGAGCCCCCAAAGAGCAAAGAGTAAAGAGTGAAAAAACAACCAACTACTCAGCACTTTATTATCTAATAATAATAAAAAAGAATGATTGTATTTGGGAAGTCCTGTCTCAGACAACTTGGAAAAGCATAGTAAGGCTTCAGCTGCTAAATGTCTTCCTATTTCCCTCCTCTCCTTTTCCATCTCGTGGCTCCAACGTGTAACTGTGCAGAACCACCTTAATGACCCCCATTCTAACCTGATCCATGTCCCCAGGATACAGGTATTTCTATCCCGGGCTACATTTCAGAGATGTGCTGTTCTGTTAGTCTCTTCCTGAGAATAGAGTGTTCTAGGCGCATGATCTGTCAGAAGGGAGTAAGGACGGATGAAAGAGAGCCCCAGCAGGTTTGAGGAACCATGTGAAGCCCCGGAGTTATTTAAATGCATAGTTAACATTTATTGAAAATAGCTTTGATTGCAGGAGAAAATTAATTAAAGCAGACAAAAGGCTTCTAACCAGATTTATGCTATCTGACTGTGTAATTAGACCTGGCTCTGAGGCCATCCCAACAAGTTTGTTTGGAGAGGAGCAGAGATCACTGTTTACTGGAATGGCAATCATTTGGGTTTCTTTAATTGACTCCTGGTGTGAAGACGTTGATGCCTGCTGTTCTCTGAGCGGCAACGTGGAAAGTTTCCAGGAAAAGTTCACATTCCAGGGGCAACTTTGGAATCTACTTTCCATTGCAGCCCAAGTCAGCCTGCCGTTGGGACTTGACTTTGTACCAACAAAATACCAGCCCTCAAAGGCAGGCTCCCCAGGCGGCAGTGACCGAAGCTGCTCTAGAGACTGGGTAGGGAGCATGGCACTGAGCAGTCAAGACGCTGGAAGGCATTTCCCCAGTCTTTCCTTCCCCGGGTCTAAAGTGCTGAGGGCACCAGAGGCTGTGGCTCCTGGAGCCTGGCGATGCCAACTGGGGAAATGAATTAACATTCTCATCCCAGGTCTGGGTCTAAGGAATAGAGCCATGGGGAAGGGGGTGTGTGGGATGCTGACGTCCTCTTCCCAATGCTCCCAAATTCCCCCAAAGCATAACTGCCAGTAACAGGATGAAAATGAGAAACCAGCCGGGCGTTGGTGGCGCACGCCTTTAATCCCAGCACTCGGGAGGCAGAGGCAGGCGGATCTCTGTGAGTTCGAGGCCAGCCTGGGCTACCAAGTGAGCTCCAGGAAAGGCGCAAAGCTACACAGAGAAACCCTGTCTCGAAAAACCAAAAAAAAAAAAAAAAAAAAAAGAAAATGAGAAACCATGGGAGTTTAAGAAGGCACAAAATAAAAACAATCCGAACTCACTTGAAAGCAGAGGCACATTTCAAAATTCCTCCCAGAGCTTGGCATATCTTTTCTAAGAAGTGTGGGTGAACAGAAAGGTAGAGACAGGGTGGGGATCCTGAAAGAGACAATGGGAATTTCAAAGCGTGGTTCCTGGGGCTGAGGCTGTAACTCCATTGTACTAGCCCTAGAATGGACCCGGCCTTAGCTTCACCGCCCCCCCCCCCCCCGCGCCCCCCCCCCCCCCCCCCCCCCCCCCCCCCCCCGCACTGGATTAACTGGCCATGTTTGTGCTCACCTGTAATCCCAGTACTCTGGAGGTAGAGACAGGAAGATCCGAAGGACATCCTTGGCCACATAGTTTGAAGCCAGCCTAGGCTACATGAGGCCCTGTCTTTAAAAAAGAAAAAGAAGAAATATTAAAGCCAGGGTCGCCCCTGGAAGCCTAATGGAAGACCAACATGTTCTCCAACCACGACAGCTGCCATCTGATTTGCACGCCTGTGGCACATTTGCCTGGGCTAACCTTGCAGGTTCATGGTGTCATCCCAGTCTTGCAGATGGGAGATGAGGTTCAGAGACGTTAAGGAACTGGCCAGGATCGGGTGGCGAAGTTTAGCCAATGTTTGAGCCTAACTCCCTCAGACCCCTAAATCCATAGTCTGTCCTTTGCTCTCCCCGAGCATCAGACCTGGCGGTACATTGTCCACCATCCTCATGGATTGGCCAGGGGGGCACTACAGCGGCAGCCAGCTGTTCCAGATGTGAAGTCACAGGATGTTTTGCTCTCTGAGTTCTTCTCAATTTCTCTCTTTAGAAGGGAACAGGCCTTTATTATCTCCCCCCCCCCCCATTTTGCTTTTACCTTTCAAAACGAAAAGCTGCCAGCCGGAGTCAGAAACAAAGTCCTTTTCTCCTTCTCATCTGACTCACGTGGTTCCTGGAGGCAAAGGGCATGTGGGGCGGGGCCAGACTGGGCCAGGACACCTGAGGAACTTTCCCCCCCCACCCCCATCCTTTCTCTCCTAGCTCCTGACAAACACCCCTCAAAAATACACCCCTTGGTGAGTTCATGGGAAGACCCTACTTCCATGAGAAAAAGATGGGACATGTCACATGGTCAGATACACTGTGTGTATGTCTGTCTGTCTGTCTGTGTCTATGTGTGTGTGTGTGTGTGTGTGTGTGTTTCTCTGTGTGTGTCTTTCTGTGTGTGCTGTGTCTCTGTGTGTGTATGTCTGTCTGTCTGTGTGTCTCTGTGTATGTGTGTCTGTGTCTGTGTCTCTGTGTGTGTATGTCTGTGTGTGTGTCTGTGTGTGTGTTTCTCTGTGTGTGTCTTTCTGTGTGTGCTGTGTCTCTGTGTGTGTATGTCTGTCTGTCTGTGTGTCTCTGTGTGTGTGTGTCTGTCTGTGTCTGTGTCTCTGTGTGTACCCCCAGGCCTTTTGTACTCTAGGTAAGAACTCCACCAATTGCACTGCCCACCCTCTTTGCTTGTTTTACATAGGGTCATACTTCATAGCTCAAGCTAATCTTGAATTTGCTATGTAGCCCAGGCTGGCCTTGAACTCAGAATCCCTCCTGCCTCAGCTTACTGAATACTGGTATTATAGATCTGTGACACCATAGCCTGCCAGAGACACCTTTAAAAAAAAATACCAAATCCCATCAAGTCATTCTGTTCACCAAAACCTTCGATATAGTCTCATTCTCCCCTTACAGTGACTTACAAAAGACCACTTTGGCCTCTCTTTATCCTACTGTGGCTTGGATGTGATTTGTCTCCAACCTCACCCCACAAAGGCCCATGTTAGAAATGAACCCCAGTGTGGCGATAAGCGGACTAGAACCTTTGGGAAGTACAACCTACTGGGAGGTCATCAAACCCTCAGAGTCCTGCCTTGGATGGGACTAGAGATCCTAAGAAGTTCTCATTATAAAGAGCCAGGCCTGACCTCCTCCTCAGTGGCTGTCCGGTTGCCTGTCTTGTCATGTGATCTGTCCTTCTGACACATGTCCCCACCAGTGATGCCACCTGCCACAGGACCTTGCCAGACTCAGCACCCTGCAGTTTGGATTGCGTACCTTTAAAACTGCAAGATTGAATCCTGGAGAAATGGCTCAATCAGTAAAGAGCCACCACAAGAACCTTACTTTGAGCCCCAGAACATGTTTGGTTTTGTTTTTTAAGATTTGCTATTCTATACCCAGTGTTCTGCCTGCTCGCCAGAGGAGGGCACCAGACCTCATTACAGATGGTTGTGAGCCACCATGTGGTTGCTGGGAATTGAACTCAGGACCTCTGGAAGAGCAGCCAGTGCATTAAACTGCTGAGCCTTCTCTCCAGCACCCCCCAGAACATGTTTTTAAAAACTGAGCATAGTAGCCAAAGCTTATAATCTCAGCGCTGGTGGGACTGAGCCAGGGGGATCCCTGTACCTAGACAAAGCCTGGTACAGACTGACAAATTCAGAAACAATCTATTAAATACACTATCTCCAAAGACCATTTTCTTTTTCTTTTAAAAAAAAAATTTATGTGTGTGTACGTGTGCCTGAGCAGGTGTATGTGCACTGCTTGTGTGCAGAAGCCCTTGGAGGTCAGAAGAGGCATTGAATTCCCTAGAACTGGAGTTACAGACAGCTGTGAGCTGCCATGTTGGATGCTGGGAGCCAATGCTGGGTCCTCTGCAAGAGTAGGAAACTCTCTTAACCACTAAGCTGTCTCTCCAGCTACAGCCTGTAGTGGGTAGCCATTCCAGCTTGGTTCTGGAAGTTCCAACCCCCATTGAGACTCTGGCAACTGTCACGCCTACGAGGCGGGGCAAGGGGAGGCGCCTGGGGACCCGAGAGCTGGATGGGTCAGCACTCTCTCTGGGTGCTCTCTCGGTGTCGGGACGCTGACCGGTGCAGATTGACTGTGCAGAGCTCCGGAGAACACCGCTGGACTGCGTTACACCTTCCCCAGACCCTGCGACCTACCAATTACTTAATTTGTGAGTTACGCCATTAAATAAATATCCTTTTAACTACGTGGAGTGGCCAAAATAATTTCTCCAATATGTGGCGCCCCACGTTGGGCGCCATTTGTTGCTGGAGGGCTTCTCTCCAGGTTCCCCAAGCCCCGCAGTCCCACAATCCACATATAAAATAATCACTCAGATGCTTATATCACTTATAAACTGTATGGCCGTGGCAGGCTTCTTGCTAACTGTTCTTATATCTTAAATTAACCCATTTTTATAAATCTATACCTTGCCACATGGCTGGTGGCCTACCAGCGTCTTCACATGCTACTTGTCCTGGCGGTGGCTGCAGTCTCTCTCCTCAGCCTTCCGCTTCCCAGAATTCTCCTCTCTCCTTGTCCCACCTACTTCCTGTCTGGCAACCTACTTCCTGCCTGGTCACTGGCCATCAGTGTTTTATTTATATTAGAGCAATATCCACAGCACTTCCCCTTTTCTTCCACGTGGCAAGGTATAGATTTATAAAAATGGGTTAATTTAAGATATAAGAACAGTTAGCAAGAAGCCTGCCATGGCCATACAGTTTATAAGTGATATAAGTGTCTGAGTGATTATTTTATATGTGGATTGTGGGACTGCGGGGCTTGGGGAACCTGGAGAGAAGCCCTCCAGCAACAACAGCCATTTAATTTTTCCTGACAGAATAGCTTTAGCAACCAAAACGAATTCTTCCAGTATGTCCTTTCTAAAAGAACTGGAGGATGCTACTTCCTGCAGAAATGCTGATGTGTGATTACAGAAAACACACACACACAGCTCATGACTGTCACAAGAAAGAACAATTTACTCATATAAACATTGCTGTGTGAGGCCACGCATTATCATGTAAGATTTTAATTATTTGCTGGTATGCTTACAAGCCCCTGGGCTCCAAGCTCTCTCTGAGATATGGGACTGTGCGTCATGTCTTATGTGCAAATCATAGCACCGTGTATGGTGCATATCAGTTGTTCAATATATGTATCTAAAAGAAGAAGAAAAGGAAGGAAGGAAGGAAGGAAGGAAGGAAGGAAGGAAGGAAGGAAGGAAGGAAGGAAGGAAGGAAGGAAGGAAGAAAATAAGAACACACAACCCTAATGTGGTAGCACACCCTTGTCATCCCAGCTCAGGAGGCAGAAGCAGGAGAATCGTTGCAAGCTCAAGGTAGGTCATCCTGTGATGCATGAAGAGTTTAAAGCTACCCTGAGCTATAAAATAAAACTTCGTCTCATTAAAACTTAAAAAGTTAAAGATACGCTTTACATTTTTAAAGATTTCTTTTTTATGAGTATGCGTATATTGCCTGCATGTGTGTATCTGTCTCAGGTACTTGTCTGGTGCCCTTGGAAGTCAGAAGAAGGCATCAAAGCTCCTAGAACTAGAATTATGGATAGTTGTGAGCCACCATGTGGTGCTGGGAATGAAACCCAGGGCCTCTGCAAGAGCAAGAAGTGCTCTTAACTGCTGAGCCATCTCTCTGCCCCCCCTCCATTTAAAGCTTATTAAAAGTAATTAAAATAAGGAAAAATTAGAGTGTTTCTCTAATTATTCTCTAGGTCTGCTTTTTTTTTTTTCCTCGGTGGGAATTTCCCAAGGACACTTCCTCCTAGTTAAAATGTCTTTTCCCTAGAGAATATCCAGTAGCACCAACTTCTAAAAGGCGGTGGTAATTAGGGAGATAATTGGGAAGGAATAATCAAGCAAATGAAACAGGAGCTTTGGAATGCCGTGGGGATGCCGACTTGGCAAATGCCAAGAATTGTGTGTCCATCTGGGTCCTCCGAGAAACAGATACCAAGACAAGATTAGATGTGTCTGAGATTTATTAGGGAAAACACCTGTGAGGGAAAATGGGGCAGGCGCCAGGAGAAGCAACAGACGGGCACAGATCCACCCGTCCGAAGGAGAGCGAGAAGAAAGGCAGGCCGGGTGCCTTTGACTGCTGTGCCGCTGGAAAAAAAAAAAAAAAAGAAGAAGTTTTGCAAGGTCATCGGGAATCCCTGAACCGGTCACTCAGCGGAGGTGTGCCTGGTCCGCCGCGTTCCCAGGACTTGACCTGCCTGCCGTGGTTCTGCTGGCACACTCACCCCTGGGTTAGGAGCAGCCCGTAGATGCCTAACCGGCACTGTGTGGTGATATAGTCAGTGTCACCTCTGCCCCAGGGAGCTGGTGACACTGAGGGACGTTTTTACAGCAAGTTGTGTCTTTTCTTTACACATCCCATTTAGAACCTATTGCTTCAGCATCCATCTGCGGGGCACCCGATCCTCTGCCCTTCTTTGGGTATTGTCTTCACCCTCTCTTATATAAATCAGTGTGTGTGTGTGTGTGTGTGTGTGTGTGTGTGTGTGTGTGTGTGTGTGTGTGTACCACGGTGCACTTGTAAAGGTCAAAGGACAACTTTTGGGTGTCTATCCTCACCTTCCACCCTGTGGAGGTGGACCATCTCGACTCAGTGTGCGAAACCACTGCATCCGACTTTTTCCCTGGGTTCCAGGGCTGGAACTTGCAGCCTCAGGCTTGCACAGCTCCTGCCTTTCCCTGCCTCTCCGTCTCCCTGACACCTCCTCTCACTTTTCCTCTCCGAGACAAGTTCTCGTTATGTATCTCAGCACAGCCTCTAGGTCCTTGTCTTTCTGCCTCCGCCTCCTGAGTGCTGGGGTTCCAGGTGTGCACACACCAGCCGTTAGGTACCTACTTTATCCTGAAGGTCCCATCTGTTCCCATGGTGATGCTTCTAAATTGGAGATGCAGCTTATAATTTTTGAATAGTGACCGCCTGATGGCAGGAGAGTGAGTCAGTTCTGAGTTGTCAACGTCTGCCCCATGGGAGAATGCGATAAATACAGCAAAGTGTATTTACGGTAGGTGAAGGTTCAGTATTCCTTGCTGAAGGCATGACTACACTGTTGTGTCTTCCAGCAGAGCAAGTCAAACGCTCCACATGACACAAAGGGAAGACGCCAGTCCACACAAATGGGCACTGGAATTCTACAGTAAAAACCCATGGATGTCTCAGGAAAAACAGAATTTCAAGTTAAGGTTGCTGGAATCGACTCATTTATTGCAAAGTCACCCTGGGCACCAGGTATCTCTCAAGAAAAGAAGCTTCTCGAAACAGATCATCTAATTAAAGGAAGGACAACACTGAGTTTAGCCAAATAGTATCTCACCAACATGACTGCCAATCAGAGCACCCGGCCTCCATTTGCTAAAGGGGCTGCAAGCTAAGCCCTACCCACATTTCTGAATACCCCCCAGTGCTGAGCATCCCCCTACCCAGCTACTGAGCATCACTGCCATTGATCAAAGTGTCAAGCTATAGCCTGGCTTTGAAAGAGGCACATTCCCAAGGCCGGGCATAGTGGCATGTCCCTTTAATCCCAGCACTTGTAAGGCAGGGCCAGACAGATCTCGAGTTCAAGGCCAACCTGGTCTAAAAAGTGACTTCTAGGATGGTCAGGGCTCTGTCTGAGAAACTCTGTCTTGAAAAACAAACAAACAAATGAAAATAAAATGTATTCTTAAACCCTGAATGAGGCACTAACTAAAGACTATCTGGATATTTTTAACATCAAAATTATCATGTTTATTCCCCCTTAAATTTCATCATTAAACAAGTCGTGTACTTAAGTGGTATCTTGAGACTGAGAAACTATGGTTAACATAATAAGTTGGATTAACTTTCCACATTGATTGATGCTGAAAGGAATTAATGAGAATGATTAAATCCACACCCTGGGATGAGAATGGGAGTTCTATTGAGTTAACAACATTGAGTTGGCAAATGTCTGTATATGTAGCACACACACACAATTCAGTCTCCTCCGTTGCCTATGGGAGGCATCATTCATCATCCATGAGCTCTCTTTTTTTTTTTTTTAATTAGGATAGAATTCTTCAATTATTTCTAGTCATGTGTTCTAGGCAGCTGCCACCAAGAGACTGACTTTGGTATGTGTGGTGGTTTGAAAGAAAATGGCCCCCATAGGGAGTGGCACTATTAGGAGATGTGGCTTTGTTGGAGTGGGTGTGGCCTTTTGGAGGAAGTGTGTCACTGTGGAGGCGGGCTTTGAGTTCTCGTATTTGCTCAAGCCACACCCAGTATGTCAGACAACTTCCTGTTGCCTGCTGATCCAGATGTAGGACTCTCAGATCCAACACCACATTGTGCCTACATGCCATCATGTCCTACCATGATGATAATGGACTAAACCTCTGAAACTGTAGGTCACCCCATTAAATGTTTTCCTTTATAAGAGTTGCTGTGGTCATGGTGTCTCTTCACAGCAGTAGAAACCCTAAGTCAATATGCCAGAGGGAGCCAGCACGCAATTCCTATATTATGTTCTTCTGTGGAATTGAACTCCAAAGAAAATACAGGGGGTTCTAACACCAGTTTGTTCTGGCTCTACCCTAAATTATTAGTGAACCCCATAACAGAATAGCAAAAAGAACAGTCTGGGGTTGACTCGGGATCATCATGCAGATCCTGGGATTTCTAACCCAGTCTCCCACATCGCTTTGGCCCACCCCATACTGCTACTAACCACAAAGCGTCCTGTGTTTGGTGTAGCCATCGGGTGTATGTCTTGACTGTTAATTTGATGGGATTTGGAATCACTGTGAAAACACACAGTGTGTCTGTGAAGCATTTCCAGAAAGGTGGGAAGCCTCACTTTGCACACCAGCAGCACCACCCTATGGGCTAGGGGTCCTGAAATGAATAAAAAGATAAAATGAGCTAAGCACCAGCATCCATTGCTCCCGGCTTCCTGATTGTGTTGTGATCAGCTGTCTCACACTCCTGCCACCGTAACTGCCCCACCGTGGTTGACCATAACCTTCAACTGTGAGCCTGACTTAGGGTTTCTTTTCTATTTTCTTTTTCTTTTTTTTCTGCTTTTTTGAGACAAGGTTTCTCTGTGTAGTTTTGGTGCCTGTCCTGAATTTCGCTCTGTACACCAGGCTGGCTTCTGGCCATTTCTGTCTTAGGGTTTCTATTGCTGCATCAAAACACCGTGACCACAAAGCAACTCAGAGGAAGAAGTTGATTTGGCTTACCCCTCCAGATCCCAGTTCATCTTCAAAGGAAGTCAGAAACTCAGACAGGGCAGGATCCCGGAGGCAGGAGCTGATGCAGAGGCCGTGGAGGGGTGCTGCTTACTGGCTTGCTCCCCATGGCTTGCTCAGCCTGCTTTCGTATAGAACCAGGACCACCAGCCCAGGGATGGCACCACCTACCATAGGCTGGACCCTCCCTCATCGATCACTAATTAAGAAAAGGCCTTGCAGCTGGATCTCGTGGAGGCATCTTCTCAGTTGAGGCTCCCTCATCTCGGATGGCTCTAGCTTGTGTCACGTTGACAGAGAGCAGCTGGCACAGAGACCGAACACTCCTTTCTTAGGTTATTGTTGGGTAGTCTGTCACAGCAACAAGAGGAGTGTGACAGTCACTTAGAGCCACTGAGTCACCATTTCCCATTAATGTATCAATATAGTGATATTTTATTTGTACTATAATGCGATTTGTATGTTAATAAATAAGGTTGCCCCAGGGGTCAGAGCTATTAGAGTCATAGCAAAAGCTGGGCGGTGGTGGTGCACGCCTTTAATCCCAGCACTTGGTAGGCAGAGCTAGGTAGATCTCTGTGTGTTCAAGGATATAGCCAGCATTGGAGACATACGCCTTTAATCTCAATACCAACCATAGAAGATCTGGAGGTCTGTACAGACAGGCAGTGATGAGGCAGTCATGTGGTTGGGTTTATAACCAATGAGAAGGCAGAATAGAAAGTCTATACAAAGACAAACACACAGGAAGTAGCTCTCTTTCGGAGAGGTCTCTTGGCTGAAGAGGCTAGCTGCAGCAGACGGGTAAGGCTCTTAGCTCTGATCTCTTGGCTTTCTTCTTTGCATTGGTTTTGTGTTTCTTATTTAATAAGATGGTTGGTTACATCTACATATCAAAATTATTTTCTTCCTCAAAATTTGCCTGCAGGGGCTGGCGAAGATGGTTTAGCAAGTAAAGGTCCTTGCCACGAGGCCAGCACTCTACGCTCCATCCCTAGGACTCAAACTGCAAAAGGAGGGAACTGAATCCTGAAAGTTGTCTTCTGACGTCCACATTCGCACCATAGCACAGGCACATGCACGCACATATGCACACACACACACACACACACACACACACACACACACACACACGGGCAATACAATTTTTTTAAATGTTTTATTTTCATTTATTCTTATTTTATGCATATGACTATTCTGTCTGCATGTATGTATGTGCACCATGTGTGTGCCTGGTGCCTGCAGAGGTCAGAAAAGGGCCTTGGATCCCAGGAAAACTGGAGTTACAGACAGTGGTGAGTTGCCATGTGGGTACTGGGAATCGAACCCTAGTCCTCTGGAAGAGCAGCCAGTGCTCTTAACTGCTGAGCCATCTCTCCAGGACCCTGTAATTTAAAAAAAAATATATAATAATAAATTGTTTTAAATTTTGCTCTGCAAATTCATACTGTCTGGTCTACTAACTAATGAAAATGTGAGGCATTTTACAAAATTTAATGCTCTGACCTGATAAATATAAATAAATAAAAGGTTCCACATCTTTATTCTCTGGGTCTTCAATTGGAACATGAAGTTCTCTGTTATGGATAACAGTTACTTCCTGCTCAAGGGAGAGAGAGCACACTGCAGGGCAGTGAACTACGCCTTCCTTAGCCTATCCTTAGGTTCGATTCTCCAACCTAAAACAATAAACAACTACAAAGAGCCTTCTGTATGATGCATCTATGGACAACTTTTGTTTGTTTTGATTTGCTTCACTGGGGCTAGGGACTGAATTCAGGGTCTTAGGCATGATGGATACAATACACCCCAACCCTTCTTCCTCGGTTCTGTTTTTTCCTCAGATTCTGACAATTTAACCTTAGGGCCTCACATATGATAGGCAGACACCCAATCACTGGACGATAGACCCAGCCCTCATCCATGGTTTTTTGTTTTTGTTTTTTTAGACAAGGTTTCTCTGTGTAACAGTCCTAGCCATCCTGGAACTCACTCTGTAGACCAGGCTGGCCTGGAACTCACAGAGATCCACCTGCCTCTGCCTCCTGAGTGCTGGGATTAAAGGCATCATCCATGGTTCTTTAAACTGGCTGAACATTAGAATCACCGGAGGAGCACCCAAAGCTTGTCAGGGCCGGCCAGGAGTGGGAGCAGACACTTTCTCTCCAACAGTCTTTGTAGCTGGCCTACCACACACACACACACACACACACACACACACACACACACACACACACACACACAAAAAAAAAAGGTTAAATCCTGTTTTCCCCATTCCTGGATGAAGGAGCTGAGACAGACTGTGCAGATCGCCCTATTGCCCTGAGGTAGGGAACAGAATTGACTTGAATCCCAAACTATCTCTCCAATGCACATCGTGGAGTGCACATTTTGTGTCCTCTGTGACACATTTTGACAGCCCTACTCCATTCACCCTCACACAGACCCGAGGATCAGACCCGAGCAGCAGGAAAGACCCCCTATTCCAGCTCTTCCAGGCCACGCCAACGCAAGTCCTGTATGCTTGAATCCTCGGCTCTCTTGACTCTCCCACGGCATCTGCACACGGACAAGGGTGCCCACCCTAGAGTGGGTGGCCAGGCCAGACGTCAATGTCTTTAATCACCGTGACTATAACTTCGGAATACTTTTATTTCCTGATCGTGCTCGGGGCTTAGATTTCTGTGAGTCTAAGTGAATTAGATGAAATTTGGTTGTTGGTTTTTTTTGTTTGTTTGTTTGTTTTTTTTAAGCCAGAATGAATTAAGCAGATGGACCCAGGTGAACAAAAATAACTTGCCTTCTCCCTCACCTCTGCCTTGCAAATTTTCATTTTATTCACGTTCCAGACAAAACAACCCCAAGTGATTCTCAGTGAGTCTAAGAATCCCCCAAAGAGTTCTCTTCTTTATTAGAGACACTAGCCAAAAAAAAAAAAAAAAAAATTCCCCTGCAAAATGCTGTATCAAGCGCTCCTTTTTTTGCTGCCTGTTCTCTGCAAATCTGGAGCTGCTGACATCTTGAGAGAGGGTGCAGCAGCTGTCAGGCTCCCCGGGTTCTAAAGGAGACAGACTTTGTCCCCGCTTGCTGCTGGCCGGGGACACGCCATCCACAATCTGGATTTCTTGTCTGGGTTCTCTCAACTCCGCCACGCCCCTCGTCCGAGCTCGGAGGAGCCCCGACGCCGCCGGCGTCGCCGCACAGACCAGCTCCGGGAGCAGCCAGTGAATCACAGGCACTCGGGGATTTCTGCCGAACAAAGAACCCGAGCGCTGGGAAACTTCCCCTGGGCCCCAGTGGATAGGCAAACCACTTCCACCTCGCCCGGGCGAAAAACAAAAAACAAAAACCAGTGCACAGCGAGCGTAGTCCTGGCCGTACCGCCCCACGTCCGCAGACGCTGGGTTCCATACCCGCTGCATCCTGAGCGAGCATCCTGAGGCGTGGAGACGGTGATGAGCAGCGGTGGTCGGCGGCTCGGTCTGTCTGTCGGTCGGTCGGTCTGGAGCTTTCTGAAGAAGAGAGCTCTTTGAATGAGCCAATGAAAGCTGTTGCCAGGGAACCAGATGCTGCGAACAGGCCACTCCAGCAGCGTTAAGAACACAACAGTCACACAAGCCCGGAGTGCTGGAATGAGCATCAAGCGCCCTTGGCAGCTGAGTCCTGCAAGGCCCGTTAACCCTTTGTGCACTTAGCCAGGAGCAGGCTGTCAGGAGAAGCAGGATGGTCAAAATCCAAAGAGCCAGGTCACCCGCGCTGCTGGCACCTCCCACTGAAATGACTATGGCAAAGCTGTCCTTCCTGCTTGACTGACAACTCACCCCGCCCCCACCCCGCATCCCTGGGTAGGCATCCCCAGAGGAGATGAGCGAGGGCTGGCGATCACATGATCGCAGAGGGCACCCGCTCCTGTTACTGGCCCTCGTGATCCCTCCCAGCTGGTGGCCTGGCTTCTTCTGGCCATTGGCCTCAGGAGGGCAGACTCTGCTGCCACATGTGTGTTCTGTGTGGTGGGGAGGCGCAGCTCCCTCCCTGTATCCCCAGAGCTTCCTGGAGCAGCCGGAGTCTGGCAGCCTGTCCTCATTTTAAGAATGCTACCTGGAGGGGCATAGGCACAGGCTAGCCCTCCGGAGAAATGAGCAACAGGCAAAATCCTATGGGTCTCCTAGCCTCCCCCCCTCCCAGAGACACATGCTGTCTCCAACTTGAGAATTAGTTCACAAGAGAATCTGAGTGTTTCCCTAAGGGAATCCATGCAAGCTGCCGTGAGGGTCCCTGGGAGATTAGGGCCTTCTTGGTTCACAGGGCAAAGTCTAGCTGCCGGTGGACTTTGAAAGGGATGTTGTTCTGAAAGCACCCAGGCTTCCAGAGACCACTGCTTTTGCCTCACACTATCAGTTCCAGCTCTGTTGGGGCCATGGGTGGGGGTGGAATTTGAACATTCAAAAACAAAATCTTACTAATGTGAGCAAATAACGGAAGGAGAGTGAGTGAGTGTGTGTGTGTGTGTGTGTGTGTGTGTGTGTGTGTGTGTCTTAACTCATGCGGATGTGTTTACAAAGAGATGAATTTTCTGTATTAAGTTAGTATTTCTCAAATGATCGGTGAACAGTTCACAGACGGACTCCTTGACAGTAAGAAAACAGAAATCATTCTTGTCGCAGAGTTAACCAGGGAACTGGACGGCAGCTGACAGAGGAGCATCTGATTGTGTTGTCTCGTCACTTGCTGTCTCTACATGTGAGAGCCCCTCTGTGAGGCAATGGCCTTCAGAGCATCGGTTTGTACAGCAAAACCTTACTTCTGTGACCTAATGGTAAGGAGCTGTCCCTGCGAAGTCTGTGTTACGAGAGAGAATTATTTCTTAAACGCTATTAATTGACTGCATACTAGACGGCAGTCCGTGCCTTGCGTTGGGCGTTTTATCCTTTAAATAAACATCATTTTAACACCAGGCAATGCAATTTTTTGTTTGTTTTTTTGAGACAGGATCTCTCTGGAACTTGGTATGTAGAGCAGGCTGGCCTCAAACTCACAAAGATGTCAGCATCTGAGAGTCAGAGGCAGGTTTGAGTTTGAGATCAGCATGGTCTCTGTGAGTTCTAGGCCAGCCAGGGATACACAGTAAGACCCAGTCTCAACAAAGACAGGACTGTACGCCAATGACACCATAAGAAGACATCCTCTTTCCTGTCTCTGCTGCTGAACGGCTCTAGGCTGGCAGAATCTGCAGGGTCTCCCGTTTGGACTGAGCTCATCGCTGTCCCCTCCTCCTGGCTGATCGGTTCCTAGAAACTGCTACTTTTGTTCGCATGGATGGAGCTGCCAGCCGGAGAGTGACTGATTCCTCCCAGGTTATGAAAGGACCAAGAACACGCCATTTGTATTTCTTCCACGAACTTGCCATCTCCCCACCATAAACTTAAGAGTTTGCAGTTATGAGTGTCCCTGCTAAGAAAATGACGGGTTTTTTAGAGGAACCAAGGCAAACCCCTCAAACAGACTCTGAGAAAGGAGGTCCTCAGTACCCCGTCCTGAACCAGCTGGGGTATGTGGCCTTGATTAATACCTAAGAATAGAGAGGCTTCAGGGGCCAGGACAACCACCTTCCCCCCTTACTATGGTTCCAGAATATTCTGTGTTGCTTTCTGCATTATCTTCCTTCATCGCTGGCCCGAGCCGCATGAGAAATCAGCTCCAGTATCTAAACAAGCCACATATTCATCCTCAGCAAGCCTGCGCGCTTCTTCCAACAGGTCAAGAGGGTTGACTCTCCCACACTGGTGTTAGCACTCTTTCTGCCTTTGTTTACTGAGTCTTGGGTTGGCTGGCGCTTTTTAACCTGTGAGGAGGCTAAGCTTTGGACTGTGGCCAGGCAAACTCCCAGACTACTAAGACAGCCTTTGACCTAACGCTCTTAATGCTCTTCATTTATATCTCCTCATGGCTCACAGATAATTGCTCATCTCTTTGAGCATGTTACAGAGGCAAACCGCTACATGTTTAGTGAGCAGCTACTATGTGCAAGGGGTGGTATTGGGGTGGTGGTGGTGGTGGTGTAGAATGAGATCATCTGAGAAAGAGCCCTCATTGTATAAGGCATCGGCAGCATTACGCGTCAGATGCAGAGGCTGTCTTTTTCAAGGGTCTTTCATTTTGACTTTTTCCTGTAACCTGTGTTTGGAGTTTGTGGCAGGTCACTGCGGTTGGCCCTCTTGGCCTTCATTTGACCTTTCCTGTAGTTCAAGAAGTTGAGAGCCGACCCAGACAAATCCGCAAACCCACTTGTAAGGTAAAAGCAAAGAGAAGCCAGGGGGAGCGTGGAGGGAGTCCCGGAAGTCAGGTCAGAGGGCTTGGAGTCCTGCCTCCATCTCCACAGCCGCACCGCGTGAGGCTGAGGGGGAAGCTGTAGCCACAGTCACGGCTCCTCCCTGACTGCTGAGTGTTAGCCTGGAAGGAGTTTCTTAGGGAGAGTCACCAGCACTCCGGGATAAACAACAGATTAGGACCAAATTCAGGGAAGGCCCCACGCCACCTCTGCGTCGCGGTGTGGCTTTGTGAAACTGTTCTCTCTGTGCCCTTCGGAGGGTCAAGACAGCACCAGCAGATGGTGGAGGCTGGAGATAAAGAAACCACATCCTCACTCTTCTACCAAGGGGGGCGGGGGACCCGAAAATCCTGACGTAACCACGTTTGCGGAGTGACAGCCATTGAACCCAAGGACTTTGAAACGAGGGACAAATTCCCCAACACACAGGGGATGGGGCATCTATCTCTATCGTTTCATGTGGTTTTTATTTATTTGCTGAGTACCATGGTTATTCATGATGCTTTACAAACCATAAAGACAAGGTCTCCACCCTATAGAATTTACAGTGTAATTTAAACATGCACGCGGCGGCCTGGGCTGGCAGGTCAGGCATGCGGGGGGGTAGGGGGGGTAGGGGGGTGTTGTATAACAGGGGTGTGGAGGGTTCCTTCTTGAGTTATAAATACTTCCCAGTCACAAGGGCCTTTCATCTGGGATCCCTGAGCACTTTAGAATAGCAATAACCTCGACTGCTTTCTAAATGCACTTTCTATAAACTGTTGCGAGGACTGAGTAAACGCTTTTAAATGCCTATTAATTGATCCATGGATCTGCTCATTGTCCATATTAAACAGCATGGATGTAAACACGATGATTTAGGAGAGGCCTGCCGGGGGGTTGTGGGCTGTCTGCTCACAGACGACAACCCCAGAGAGGCCTAGCTGCCTTGCCCTGGCCTTGAGAGCGCCCCATGGACACCTGGGGGGTTTTCTCAAGTGAGATTCTTGAGAAACTAGACTGGAACAGTCATCACTTCTTGGTGTCCCGTTCGCTATCTGTGGACAAATCGGTGTGTCAGAGTCTCTGGGGCTCCCCCAGAGAATGTCCACCGGAGAAACAGAGTCACCCCTCGGCTGGCAGCTGTGACTCTCAGCTTCCTCCCAGTCACTCCATCATGCTTTTCTGAGCAATGCCATTTCCAAAACGGTACGCTTCCTATTTTCTTGAGGCTGATGGAGTTTCCCTTTCTATATTTCCCTATTGCAACTGACTAGTCATTCCTGACCTGTTTGACAAGTTCATTCAAGTCCAAGGGGAGACCGGCCTGGGTTACGAGTCCTGAGGGTTCACCCAGAGGTTCACGAGATAAGCGCCCTCCTTACCGTCACCTTTTACAAGTCTCTCAGATTTTCCTTTCAAAAGCCCCAGATGGACGCACATCACCTCCCTGCTTTGAAAACCCCGCCTGAGTGGGCAGGAGAAACAGGAATTCCAGCTCACCATGACTACACGGCAATTTCCAGGTCAGCCTGGGATATATGAGACCCTGTCGTTAAAAAGAAGCGCCGGGTTAGGGAAGAGCTGAGGAATGAAAGCCAGTGTATACATGACCTTCATGGCCATGGTCGCCAGAGAGGTCACCCCTTTGCGGTGTGCATGCCGGTCTTCTGTAATGTCCTCTTTCATCCTGTCCCCTCACATCCTCACATCTTCCCACTGAACTGTCCTTTCATGTCTCACCCTAACACCCTTCCTGTCTGCAGACGTCCACAGCCCTCACCACCCATGCCCTCCCTCTACCATACACCACCCCCCCACACACACACGCCTTCTGTCCTCTACCTCTGGGAACACAGCTGTCCTGACTTTCAGGGCTGGGGTACTCTTCTCGACTAGGGCCTCATCTCGGCTACAGTTACCACTTCGGAAACCTTCGTCAGGGGTCTTCTTTATGTTTTGAAGAGGTATTGAGAGGGGAGATGGGGCAACGTTAGCCCGAGACCCCTGGGGACTATTTAGAGCCCTGGTTTTGAAGCCTTTTATCCCCACCTGCTGTGAGGGGTTCCTTTCAGGTTATGCTGACCACTTGGATTAGCAAGTGTGTGAATTGGCTTTCAAGTTTGTGCTACACATTTGAAAAAAAAATTTTTTTAATTGTGATAAAAGGTACAGAAGTGTACCATTTTAAGTCAACAGTTCCTTGGAACTAGGAACGTCCACCCTGTGGACGGGATAGGCTAGGCTATCTATCTCCAGAAGGCTTTCCGTTTCCACAGAACACTAACTTTGTGTTTCCTTGCCCCTCCCCCGGCCCCCAGGCACCACCGCCCCCTTCCTGGTTCTGGGAATCTGACGACTCTAGATGTGGGACGTAAGTAGTAGCACCCTCCGACATGTGACCAATATTGTCACTAGCTTATTTCATTTAGCGTGATATCTTCAAGGCTTATCAGTGTTGTAGCACACATCTGAATTTCTTTCTCTTTTTAAAGCCGAATAATGTTTTATTGTATATGTATGTCGAATTTTGTTCGATCAACTGTGTGTCAGTGGGTAACTGGATTGATTCCACATTTTAACTGTTTCAGTTGGTTGCTATGAACACAGGGAAGACAAATCTGAGAGTCTGCTTCCAGAAACCCCTTTGGGGAATACACCCCAAAGTGACTTCCTAGACAATGTGTTGATTATATGCTTGGTTGTTGGGTTTTTTGGACCTGTTATACCATTTTTCATGGAGCATGCACCGTTTTATTTTAAATATTATTGTTTGCCTGTTTATGTTGTTTTGTTTTTTAAGACAGAGTTTCCCTGTGTAACCTTGACTGTCCTGGCTCAGTAGACGATCTCAGAGATCCACCTGCCTCTGCCTCCCAAATGCTAGGATTAAAGGTGCCAGCTACCACTACCACCACCCCACTCCCACCCCCACCCCTGCAAGGATGCACCATTTTAAATGTACATTGGTGTACAAGGATTTTTGAGTCCTGTCCCTCACCAACACTGGCTATTGTTCGTTGCTTTCTTCTGTTTACAGCTTCCCAGGTGTGAAGTGTGACCTCACTGTTGATTTGACTAAGCTCAGTTTTGAACCTCTACCTTCACGATCTTAATTCCTCCCCATTAAACTCAATCTCATTTCACAGCATGAGGTCTAACGCTAGGAGTTCTGAGCCTGTCTTGGGGGGTGGGGGCGCTTAGCGGCGGCGGAGCCCTGGGAAGGCCCCATGGAGAGGGAAGTGATAGGGACTGGTAGGTGGGCCGGCCCACTTCTGAATACTATGAGCGGTTTGTTTTCCCCCACCCCCACCCTGGCCAAAACTGGGTCCTAAGCAGCAGCAGGACCCTCTGACTTCCTGGCCCTCACCAAGTTGTTTTGAGCTCACTGTGCGAGCATCAAAGGGCAACAAGTGGTTAAGATCCTAACAGGGTGCCAAGTGATATCCAGTACACAAGACAGTCACACCGTGCAGGACGTTTAACGTCCTAGGCCCAAGAGTGGTGTGGTCTGCGTGCGTGCGTGCGTGCGTGCGTGCATGCCTGCATGTGTGTGTGCATGGTGTGTGTGTGTGTGTGCGTGCGTGCGTGCGTGCGTGGTGTGTGTGTGTGGTGCGTGGTGTGGTGTGTGTGTGTGTGTGCACATGTGCGTGGTGCATAGTGTGTGGTGTGTGTGTGTGTTTGTGTGCATGTGCGTGGTGTGTATGTATATGTGTGATGTGACAACCAAAATGCCCCCCGCTGAGAACCAGGTGTGCCAAGGAAGTCAGAACTTCCCGGTGTCTCCCAGTCACTCATGCAAAGCAGTCATTTGTAAAATGAGGCCTCCTGTCTAGTTCAGGGGATCCTGGGCACAGCCAAGGCACATCACAGCCGGCTTTGGATGACCTAGAGGACTCCCTGAGTCTGTTAATAGTTGACAGTGACAGACTCAACGTGTCAGGGGAAAGGGAAGACACTTATTCAAAGCAAATGGACGCACATCGGAAAAAAAGACCCCAACATGGCTTCCCACCCCACCTCTTACCCTCAGGACTTGGTGTGTGAGTCTGGTCCCTTCAGTGTCCAGTGGACAGCTCCCCACCCCCATCCCAGCCAGTGAACCAGCAGTGCCTTTGCCTGGGTAAAAGGACTTCATTTCCCTGTGCTGCCATAGCAACCAGGAAACAACCTGCCTCCACAATGGGAAGGATGGTGCCTTGGCCCGGATTTGCAGATGCACGAGGCCTGTAGCAGAGCAACCAGGTCTCAGGGACAACAAGGGCTCAGAGGAGCAGAGCGCACACAGCCTGCTGTCTGAGGGCCTTACGGTTTGGTTCTTCTCTCCACAAAGATGCACTCTGTCTAAACTGTGTGCCTGCCTGTTACTGGGTCTCTACGAGGGGAAACAGATTTCATAAAAGGCCCAATGTTCATGGTCTCTTTTGGTTTGCTGTTGAGCTTTGGAAACCCTGAGGTGTGACCAGCTTTCAGCCTTCAAAACCGAGATGAACTGCCTTTGAGAGGGAGCGGTCGGGGAGGAATCATGCTCACCCTCTCTCTCCTGAGCCGGGGACACGGGAAGTTGGTCCAGAATAAACAGAAGCTGGAAGTCTATTTTGAACCAGAGGTAAGTCTTAGAGTTGCGGGGAGGGGGGCACATTTTGAGCATGGGGGAGGGATGCTCTGTCTTTCCAAGCTGTGTTTTGGTGAGTGTTGGAGCCAAGCTGTTGGTCACTGGTAGATCTTCCCTCTTTTTGTTTGACGTCCGTCCGTAATTGCCACGGATGGACGTCAAAGGAACAGCCTGCCTTGCGGACACCCGCTCCCTACCGCCTTTACTTGAGCCTGAAGGAGAATCAAGATTGTCTGGAGACTGGGCATTGGGTTCAAGACCGGAATTCCTACCTGGTCTGTAGAAGAAATTAGGAGAACCGACTGCTATTGGCTTTTAGGAGCCGTGCTTGGTGGTTGGAATGCCGTATTTGTGCCGTTCGGTGGCTTTTTTGAACTTTGTGGAATTCAACCCACAGGATTCATATTTAATGGAGGCCAAAAACAAATCTCATTTTAGAAGATTTTTAAAGAGGTGGCAAAAATCCCCTTGTTCTTGTGCTGGCGTTTTATTTCTTGAGGACTGCCAGGAACAATAAACACATTGGGGGTACTTTGTAAAGGCGTGCGTCAAACAGAGTTCTCCATCATCGTGGTATTTGCCGTGACATTTGACCTTCACTGTGTTAAAAGATATATAAAGTTTCAAAGGACTTCAGTGGCCAATGGCATACACTTACAAAATAATATGGCTCCTTTATAGGCTCTGATATAGAGCCAAATTAGGCAGTGTTCCCCGGTCTGGAATGTATAGTGTCTCTACACACAACTGAAACAGAGTGGGTTGGAAGAGTTTCTCATATTTAAACTGGTTACTAGTCCAGGTCCAATTGCCAAGTCATCTACTGTCCCTGATGCTCCTGACTCCCTGCTTGCATACCAGGAGTTGTAACTAGCCTGTAGGCAGGCACAGTTCTTCTGAAAGCTGTGTGGAATAAAATGGATTTTTGTACTAGGTTCTACTAACTTTTGTTATTGTGTTGGGTCTCTCTCTCTCTCTCTCTCTCTCTCTCTCTCTCTCTCTCTCTCTGTGTGTGTGTGTGTGTGTGTGTGTGTGTGTTTTAAGGTTTTTTTCTTTATTATTTTTAATTAAATGTACATAAATAAACACACGGTTTCAGAAAGCCAAAAACTTCGCAGACAGTATTTGCTGCCGAAGGGTTTTCCACAGTGTCTCAATCAAGGCATTTTTCCTTTCCATAAAGGACTATTTGAACTGGAAGTCCCCAGAAGACTATGTCCTGGTCAGTAACCCCCGGGATGGGGACAGTGCCAGCCAGCACTCCTGGAGCCTCTTACTTCCTAAGACCTTCAGCACAAGAAAGGGAGCGCTGATCCTCTACTCAGAGGGGCTAGCTGTGTCAGCGTGGCCACCCAAAGAGAGGAGAAGAGGTCACAGGAAGAAGCCAGACCTTGAACTGCACACGCTTCAAGACCTCAAAGAAGCCATTTTGGCATATGGAAGGAGACAGGTGGGTTTGGGAAAGGTGACGTGTTCATAAAGGCAATTGCAGCTTTGAATGTGACTTCTTGGTCCCGAGGGCGCGAAACTCAGACCTCCAATTCCGTCATCTTGCCCTATATGCCAAGAACTACTGTCGTGAGGCTCACAGATCATATATGGGGAAAACATCAAAAGCGAAAAGACCCTGGGATTGTCATTTTATATTTCTCCTACAGTTACAGGACACACAATCCTTTTCACATCCAGACTGTAATCAGAACCCATGAAACCCTGCCTCATAGACATCATCATTCAGCCTCTGATGTTCCTATCTTGTGGAGATGAGAATGCTGTGAATATTTACCTTGAGCCTTTGGGCTGTAGCAGACACTAACTACTTCTTCCATTCTGCGTTTACCATTAGGGCATCTCTGCTGTCTTCTGATCCACACTGTCTGATGTGTTGAGATGCATGCATGGCCCTGCTTCCTATAACCAGATGCACCAGCCCTTTGGCTGAGGCCCTGATCAGTCTGTGAAGATGTGTCACTCTGAAGGTCTAGGTTGGAGGTGGCATGTTACTCCCTGGTTTCAAAGTCTCTCGGTTCTAATAAAACTTTAGCTCTTGACACCAGGCACACTGGCTCTCTCTTTCATGTCAAGCCCACTTCTTCACCCCAATACCTCAATGATGGACCCCTCAAAAATCCTTCCTAATGCAGACTAGCTCACCCCCACAACTCCTGTCACAACTAAACTTTTGTGCTTGCCTCTGGATAACTCCTACACATCCTTCAAAACAGAACATGTCACCTCTGTAGCGGTCAGGACAAATCTCTCTCACCCACAGCCACTTGGTCCCAAGTAAACACACAGAGGCTTATATTATTTACAAACTGTATGGCCTATGGCAGGCTTCTGTTAATCTATAAGCTGCCACATGGCTATGGCTTACCAGTACTTTTTTGTTTTGTTTTGGGTTTTTTTTTTTTTTTTTTTTTTTTTTTTGAGACAGGGTTTCTCTGTGTAGTTTTGGTGCCTGTCCTGCATCTCACTCTGTAGACCAGGCTGGCCTCGAACTCACAGAGATCCGCCTGCCTCTGCCTCTGGAGTGCTGGGGTTAAAGGCATGCGCCACCACCACCTGGCTATCATTTTCATTTTATCACTAAGAAAGTTGGTCTATATGAGTGCTAAGATACAAGTTTTAGAAAAACTTATTAAAACAGATCATAGAGATATTCAGACCCAGACAGAGGAATTTAAAGGAGAACCAATCTCAGCATTGCATTCTAACATTAAAGAGGAGTAGCCTAAGGTTTTCAAACAACCAACTTTAATTTATCCAGTAACTTTATAGGAACTGCCCAATGATAGATATCCCCAAGGCTGTGTAAGAGCTGAATGGACTCCTGTGGAAATGTTAGATTTGAGGAGATTCAAGGAAGCACTATTCTCATATGGCATGCATTCACTTTTGTGATGCAGATGTTAAACTCATGGTCAACTTATAATAGAATTATCCCTCAAGACTAGAGAGACTTGGTTACAGCAGTCTTGGAGCCTGGTCCTCAATTACAGTGGAGGACCTGGTAGAAAGATGAGGTTAAGACCATTGAACAATGAAGTAGGGCTAGAGGTAAGGGAATCTCTCAAGACCAACTTCTTGGCGAAGGAGATTCTGCTAATGTAGAAAGGCAATCTCTATATGATGACCACATCCTGAATTTATGCCTCACAGCAGCCTTGAATGCTTGGGATAGAATTGAAGAAGTAGGAAAGAAAACTGAGTCATTTACTAAAGTTTGTTTTTTTTTTTTTTTTTTTTTTTTTTTTTTTTGGTTTTTCGAGACAGGGTTTCTCTGTGTAGCTTTGCGCCTTTCCTGGAACTCACTTGGTAGCCCAGGCTGGCCTCGAACTCACAGAGATCCACCTGCCTCTGCCTCCCGAGTGCTGGGATTAAAGGCATGTGCCACCACCGCCTGGTGCCATTTACTAAAGTTATACAGGGCTCAAAAGAAATCTTCACTGATTTCATACAAATATTGACTTCAGGAGTAAATAGAATGATACCAAATTCAGAAGTTAGACAAATATAAATTGAATATTTGGCTTTTGAAAATGCTAATGCAAAAGGGTAATTAGGTCATTAAAGGCAAGATCAGCACCTTTGGAGGAATGAATCCAAGATACAGTCAATATTGAATCTCATAACCATGATGTTGCTTGGATAGGAGAGGCAAATGTGGCAAAGGCAGACATTGGACTAATGGATGTAGATCAACAAGGGACAGTCAAGGTAACCCTTCGTCATCGGGAAATGCCTTGAGGGGCCTCTCACAGGCCTCCATGTCAAATTTGGTTCAGTTGTTTCCTGTCATCATGGAGGAAACTCCTTCCTAGAGCAATTAAAGAACCTAATGACTATTGTAAAAAACCATACTGCTCTGGATGATAGAACACCTATAGAAGAGAGAAAAAAAATTTCAGGAGAAACCATAAAGCAAATATTTTGGCAAACCTCTATAAATGATCAAAGACCAAAGTTAAAAATAAGAACAAATGACATTGTCATTGAAAGTCTTGTAGACACAGGTGTAGATGTAATAATAATTGCACCAGAATCTTGGCATCCAAATTGGCCTCTTCAAGAGGTAAATGTTCAGCTTTTAGGGATTGGAATGTTATCTCATGTAATATTATTTCTTTCTTGGGTCTCTGATGGAACTGAAGACCAGATAGTTACAGTTATAATTTTCTTTGTTAACAAATTCAGAAAAGAAATTCACTAAAGAGGTTGTAAAGAATATCAGAGGGTGGAGCTAGCCATTAATTAACCATGAAGGTTTGGAGGTCTGTATAGACAGGAGACAGGAAGTGATATGGCTGGGTAGAGAGAGGACTCTAAGGTGGGCAGAGACAGGAGCCCGGCCCCTTTTCAATCTAAGGAGTCGTGGAGGTAAGAGGTGACTTTGGCTTCTCCTTTACTTCTCTGATCTTTCAGCATTTACCCCGATATCTGAGTCTGGATTTTTATTATTAAGACCAATTAGAATTTGCGCTACAGAAACCCTGTCTCAAAAAAACAAAACAAAACAAATTAAAAATACTAATGTTGAAACATTCTTGAGTATATGCCATGATCTTGAATCTGCTTTAGGTGGAGTGGAGCTAAGAACTGTGCTGAAGGCAGAGCTCAGTGGTTGAACCCCTGCTAGCAAACTATGCTATAAACTGAACCCACCATGAGCCATGTTATCTTCCTCTGGGTCAGTCTTTATCTAAATAAAGGAGATCAATCGTTAAAAAAGACCACACTCAAGGTTACAGACAGAGCCCAATGTGGAGGAAAACAGGGCTGACGGTTGACCAGATGGTAGTGACACTTGCCGAATGTACTGACTGGGCCAAGAATTAGAACCAAATAACCAAGGGCCCACACAGATCCAGAAAGAGCATAGCACAGGAAGATGGGATTCCATGTTTAAATGCACAGAGCCTCCGGCTGTGTGCCAGGCTGAGGGCACACACGGAGTGACATCTCTGGGTCCCCTTGGCAGTTTTCCTGATGATCCAGCTCCCTAAGGAGCAAAGATCAATGTCAAGTCAAATGACTGGACTTCAGAGTTCTCAGGCCTCTACAGGAATATTAAGCCTTCTTTTGGTTTTTCTTTTGTTTTAAACCAAGGGAAGTCTTATACTTGAAGCGCAATCCTAATTAGTTTTAACAATAAAAACCAGGAGTCAGATATCAAAGTAAAGCTGAAAGATCAGAGAAGCAGAGCAGCAGCCACACCACTAGAGACTTCTTATCTCTACAAATCCTCAGAACAAATGGGGGGGATGGGGAGTCCCGTCTCTATGAATCCTCAAACGAATGGGCCAAGATCCTGTCTCTACTGGTCTTCTATTCCTGCCTCCACCTCCCTAGTGCTGGGATTAAAGGCCTGCACCATCACTGCCTGGCTCTGTTTCTCTTTTAGACTGGTTCAATCTCATGTAGCCCAGGGTGGCCTTGAACTCCTGATCTTCCTGCTTCCTCCTCCCAAGTGCTGGGATTAAAGGTGTGCATCACCACTGCCTAGCCTCTATGGTTAACTAGTGGCTAGCTCCGCCCTCTGATCTCCAGGACAGCTTTATTTGTCAGAACACAAACAAAATATCACACAACATACACTCTCAAAGTTAGAACCATTCCTGAGGACTTTTGTTCATTCAACATCTCCATATTTAGAAGTCACTTTACTGTAAACCCAGATAACCATAATCTGGGCCGAGAATTAGAACGAAATAACCAGGAGCCCACACAGATCTAGGAAGAGCATAGCACAGGGAGATGGGATTCCCTACTTGGCAGCTTTGAAATGAAAATCATGGCTACGGTCTTGAAGTACAACAGAAGTCTATCAAGTTTCTTAAATTGTCAGATATACTCATTTTCAGATTGTTTCCTTATTTCTCACTCTTATGTTTTCAAAATTTTGTGAATCTGTCGGTACTTTTAAAAATGCCTGCTATAGCAGGGTGGTGGTGCACACGCCTTTAATCCCAGCACTCTGGGAGGCAGAGGCAGGTGGATCTCTGGGTTCAAGGCCAGCCTGGTCTACAGAGTGAGTTTCAGGACAGCCAGGGCTACACAGAGAAACCCTGTCTCAAAAAAAAAAAATAGATAGATAGATAGATAGATAGATAGATAGATAGATAGATAGATAGATAGATAGATAGATAATAGATAGACAGACAGATAGATGGATGCTCACTTTAGTCCATTTTCTGTTGTTGACACTGAATACAGCAGTCTGGGTAATTTACACAGAATAGGGTTGTGCCAGCTTATTGGTGTAAATGCCTGGCATTAGTATCTGCTCCACAGCTGGTGACAGGCTTCTAGCTGCATCATGACATGTCAGAGGTAATCAAACGTCCTGAGAGCCAAACCAAGCATGCCAGCTCGGGCCTTTCTTCCTCTCCTGCATGTGTGAGATCCTGTGTTTGTACCTCAATCTCCCTAGCGCTGGCGGGGGGGGGGGGGGGCAAGGAGACAGACAGAGAGAGAGGAGAGGAGAGGAAGGGAGGAGATATAAGAGTCTTCCAGCACATTCCTTACACAAACCATTTACAGTCCTAAGGAAATGAATCAGGTTTTCATTAAAATCTAGCCGGATTACAGATACCATTTTCATGCCCTGCTATGTGAATATGGTCCAGGGGACTCTCGCTTTTCCAGGCTTTACATTTTTTCATCTATTGGTTCTTCCTTGTAGAGCTAATAGAGGCTATTCATCTGCTTATTCATTTTTCATTTTTTTCTTTCTCATTTACTATGAGTGTGTGCATATGTGCTTGAGTGTGAGCACACGCACATTGTGGAAGACATGTAGAAATCAGAGGATCGTTTATGCAAGTCGGTTCTCCTCTTCCACCTCGGTAAGCCTGCATCCTTCTTGCTTCTGCTACCATGCATCATTCTCCAGCCTCGCTGGCCCCAGAGCTTCCAGACAATGCTCCTGCCTCTCCCTCCCTCTCACCATAGGAATGCCGGGATTACAGATGCATGCCATGGCATCCAGATTTTTTTTAGATGGGTTTCAGGGATCAAACTCAGGTTGTCAGGCTTGCACAGCTAACACCTTTGCCTGCTGAGCCATCTCTCTGGCTCTGGAGAACATTTATAATAATGACTAATACCAAGAACTGCACCTGCCATCGCTCTAACTGCCTTATGGCCTTATTTCTCACGACTTTATAAGGCGTATACTCTTTTTTTCTATTGTGTCAAAGCATACACACATTTTACTCTTTTTATGTGCAACATGCTAGCACTAAATACGCTCACATTTAGTGTACAACCATTGCTGCCATCTATTTCCATACCTTAAAAATCGCAAAAACCGGAGCTCGGGGAGTCAGCCGTGAAGATTCTGGGTCTCCCCCATTCAGCTGAGCTAAGAACCAACCGACCAGCCGCCAGGACAATGCCTAACCCAGAGCAGCCAAGCAACCAACCGATCGCGGTTGAGCGAGCATATTCATTGCCCGTGTTGTCGTCGGGAGCCACACCCTCCACCCAGCGGGAGTGCACAGCCTGGTGCAGAAAGCTAACTTGTGTCTCAGTGACACTTGACACAGGCAGTCTTCGAGACAAGCTGGAGTACAGCTCCGTGATATGCTCTGGAGCAATTAGAGAGGGAGAGCTTTGTGACTGTTGTATTGTTATTTCGTTATGATTGTGTGTACTTATGGGACACAGTGATACTTCTATACACACAGAAAAGGTGTCGTGGTCAAACCAGGAGAGTTAGCATTCCATCTAACACTCAAACTGTGACATCTCACAGTTACCATTTCATCCAGCTTCCCTTAAACATTGTCCTAAACCTCTCTTCTATATAGTTTTTAATTATTTTATTAGTCTGGATTAGTTTTGCTGGCATGCATGTCTGTGCATCACTTGCATGCAGAACTCGGAAGAGGGCGTCAGATCCCCTGAAACTGTTACAGACAGTTGTGAGCTGCCATGTGGGTGCTGGGAACTGACCTGCAATCTTCTGGAAGAGCAGCCAGTGCTCTTAACCACTGAGCATCTCTCCAGTCCCTGTCTTAAACCTCTTTTTAAGCCAGGACAGTGCCCTGCATCTGTAGTCCCGCTTACCCAGTTGGTTGAGGCAAGAAGATCCTTTAAACCCAGAAGTTCAAGACCAGCCTGGGCCTCACAGTAAATCTCTCAAAATCCAAAACCAGAAACAACAACAACAAAAATGTGTACAGATTTGTGAGGTATGGTGTGGTGTTTCAGTACACGTGTGCAATGTCCGCTTACACACCTCTGTGTGCAAACATTTGACCGGGCTCAGCATCACCTCCTGATCGGAAGCCTTTGAGCGCCTCCCTTCTAGTTACTGATAAAATAGTTGGTTCTTGGGAGCTGGAGCCACCCCACTGCAGAACACCGGAACTTTCTCTTTCTGTATCCTTTCTACTTCCTCCCAACACACACACACACCTCCAGTTCTATTCCTCATTCTGGTCTACTTCTTCCAGCAGCCACCTGTGGGGGACTCTCTGCAGGCATCGGGCAGGGAAATGAACTGTGAATAGGTGAGAATGAAAACTCGGTTCCAATTGACTCGGTGGACCTGGATCAAACCTTCCAGAGAAGTCTAATGCCGGACAGTTTGGTGCCAGCACATTTACACTCAGTAAAATTTAGGGAAAAAAAAATCATCTTCCTGGTATAATCCAATCCCCAGTGCACAAGAAACATAATTACATCAAAATTCAACTCAGGGTACGTGTATTTAGTGCTAGCATGTACCCTCTACAGAAAGGCTACCTGTGTTAACTGAAGGGCCTAAGGAAGGATCAGGCCTGGTCATAAAGATGTTGTAGAGGTCATTTGGGCTGTTAGCCACCTCTGGTCCCTGGTTGTGGGAGGGTCGGGGAGCCCTTGGCTATACAGATAATGTAAGGGTCATTAAGATTATTTGGTATCTCCAGTCCTGGTTGTAAGAGCTTGGTATGGCCTAGCCCAACAGATAACACAGATCACCAGGCTATTAATCACCTCCAATCCCCAGCTTTCTAAGTGAATACCAGATTCTACATCCATTCCTTTGGAAGGACAGTGCTGTGTGCTCAACATTCCTGGTTTTCCTGGAGATCTGTGGATGGAAGGACCTTCATGCTGGACTCCCAACACACTTGGGAGAAAGACTCCTACCCACTCATCTGTTGATGGGCATCTAGGATGATTCTGTATCTTAGCTATTGATGCCAAAATAAATGTCAGAGTCCAGGGATGGTGATTTGACTTTCTTCAGACACTGCTGAGCAGTGGTTTGATTATGTGGTGGATCGGTTTTCAGTGTCTGAGGGGAACGAACCTCCATTCTGTCCTCCTTAGTGGCTATACTGATTTACACTCCCATCAAAAACGGTAAGAGTTTCCTTTGCTCCATATCTCACCGGTGTTTGGTATTCAGTCATTTTTGTCCTTTTTAAAGACCAGATCTTGTGTCTGTTCTCAAACTCACCATTCAGCTGAGAATGACCTGGAACTGCTGACCCTCTAGGGTGCTAGGCTTGCAGGTAAGCACACTCTACCTGGCTTGTGCAGCTGGAGACAGAACCTAAGGCCGAGGCATGCTAGCAAACCCTCTCCCAACGAAGCTACATCCCCAGCCCCCACATTTTTGTCTTTTTTTTTTTTTAAGATTTTATTTATTTATTTTATGTACATGAGTACTCTATCTGCATGTGCACCTTTATGGTGGAAGAGGGCATCAGATCCCACTGTAGATGGTTGTGAGCCACCCTGTGGGTGCCGGGAATTGAACTCAGGACCTCTGGAAGAGCAGCCAGTGCTCTTAACCACTGAGCCATCTCTCCAGCCCCCATTTTTTGTCTTTTTTAAAATTACGTGTAATATTTTGTGTGTGCGTTTGTGTGTATGAGTAGTTCAGAAGACAGCTTTTGGGAGTGGGTTCTCTCCTCCTACCATATAGGTCCCAAGGATGGAACCCAGCTCATCAAGCTTAGCATCAAACACTTTTACCGCATGAACTATCTCCCGGGCCCTTTTCATTCTTTGTAATAATAGCTTTTCTAATTGGGGTGAGGTGATCTCTCATTGAAGTTTTGATTTGCATGTCTGCTGCTAATGGCATTAAACACTTTTCTCTTAAGTCTCTTGACCATTTTAATTTCTTTTGAGAAGTGTCTGCATAAACTGTCCCCCCGGCCCCCGCCCTCGCCCCCAAGACAGGGTTTCCCTATGTAGCCTTGGCTGTCCTGGAACTCACTCTGTAGACCAGGCTGGTCTCCAACTCAGAGATCCATTTGCCTCTGCCTCCCAAGTGCTGGAATTAAAGGCATGCACCACCACCGCCCGGCTAAATTGCTCATTTTTTTTTTTTTTTTTTATTTTTTTATTTTTTTATTTTTTATTTTTTGGTTTTTCGAGACAGGGTTTCTCTGTGTAGCTTTGCGCCTTTCCTGGAACTCACTTGGTAGCCCAGGCTGGCCTCGAACTCACAGAGATCCGCCTGGCTCTGCCTCCCGAGTGCTGGGATTAAAGGCGTGCGCCACCACCGCCCGGCTTAAATTGCTCATTTTTAAACTGAATTCTTATGAACTTTTTTTGAGTTCCTTCTATATTCCAAATAGTAATCCTTTGTCAGAAGAAATACTTTATAATATAAGCACTTGATTTTGCAGGCTTTTGCGCTCTTGATTTGCTGTGCCAGAGCGTGTGACTTTGGAGGAATCTCATTTGTCTAATTGTGCCTTTATTATCTGTGCTTTTGGTGTCCTCCACCGTGACTGCCTCTGACTGGGAAAGTGGCCTCTTGGAGGAGGAAGAGTTTAAATGGAATCTCGTGGTAAAAAGAAGTGGAGCCCCAGGCATAGGCGAGCAGGAGCCCAGAGCAAACAGAGGGAAACAGCCCGGCTGATGGACTCTTGGCTGCAAAATATACCTGGCGAATGTGGTCAAGGCTGAATTGTGGAGGGCTCTGCCTGCCAGCCCTGGCATTTCTGGGCATCTCTCTTCATCCCCCGTGGACTTCTACACACAGAACCTGGGCCACTCTCTGCAGGATGGCAGCAGCTGGCTGGCCTGGACATTCTGGTCTTCCTGGTGCCCTGCCACCCGGAGCAGGCATACCAGCCCTAACCACAGCCTCCTTCTCTCCTGGCATAAGTAGACGGCAGTACAGATGCAAGGCTAGGCACAGGGGCCCGGGAGTCCCCTCCAGCCCTGTCTTCATAGGCCTGGTAGACATGGAAAAGGCAGCCTGTCAGAGCAAGCCTCTCATTAAAGGTGGAGTGGCTAACAGGCCTCTCTGCGCATACTAATTACTTGTCTCCAAAGAAGCCAGCAGAGGGTAGACTGGCAAAGCTGAGCAGTCTGAACCCACCGCAGCCAGGCTCCCGCTGTCATGTTTATTTCCCTCTTCCAGAAACTCCCTCCCAGGCTCCCTTCTGTCTCCCTCTCTGTTTTCAAGTAATTTCTGAGTGGGTGGTTACGAGTAGGATGCTCTTGGGGAAAGAAGGCTCGGAAAATATGGAAGAGAGTAGGCTCAATAACGTTAGTTAGCTTAACTCTTCCTCTTTGTAAAGATAATCTAACCATATTGCTAGACATTTGATTTTATATAAAGAAGAATGACATGTGTTCTTGTGTTCAGTAGCCTAATGTTGCAATTTCTAGCATTTTAATATTTTTCTCTGAGCCTTTCCCCCATCATTATACATTAGTAAGATGCACTTTTAAGAGGTTGTGATTGCCGGGCCGCAGTGGCGCACGCCTTTAATCCCAGCACTCGGGAGGCAGAGGCAGGCGGATCTCTGTGAGTTCGAGGCCAGCCTGGGCTACAGAGTAAGATCCAGGACAGGCACTAAAACTACAGAGAGAAACACTGTCTTGAAAAAAAAAAGAGGTTGTGATTACTCATTCCTCTGTATTTTGCCTTGTTTCTGCTCATGTTATGCATATTGGAAAAGCTCTCACCCCAGCCGGCTTCCTCGGTGATCCTGGTCTTCCCTGAATGCCTCTGTTCGTCCAGTGAGGTGGCTTTGTTAACTAGTTTCACAGGTGTCACTCAAGAGACTACCAAGAGAATCTAAGTAAGAGCTTAAAGAAACTGGAGTTGGCAGAAAAACTATACGTGAGCATGCACGCACGCACACACGAACACACACACACACACACACACACACACACACACACACACTCACCCCAACCCAGGATGTCTTTTTCCTAATCCCTACAGCCTGTTAATAGGTTACATTAGAAGACAAGGGGGAGGGGTGGAAGTTGCAGGTGGAGTTGGGGCTGCTGACTGGATGGAGTTTGGTTTGCTCTGGTTCCACTGAACCCAGGGTCTGGTACGTGTTCGTCAAGTCTCTACCGCTGCGTTACACCCCTGGCCCTCATGTTTTGTTTGTTTTGTTTTTGTTTTGTCTTGAGACGGGGTCCCATCATATAGTTCAGGCTGCTCTGAAATCCACAGTCTTCCTGCCCCTGCCTTCTGCACACTAGGATTACAGTACTGTGCTCAGTTTGCTAGGCTTAAAATGGGAAATTATTTTGGATTTGTGTGTGTGTGTGTGTGTGTGTGGCAGGGCCCCTGATGGAATTATGAGGATTTTTTTTTTTCTGAGACAGGGTTTCTCTGTGTAGCCTTGGCTGTCCTGGAACTCGCTCTGTAGACCAGGCTGGCCTTGAACTCACAGAGGCCAACCTACCTCTGCCTCCTGAGTGCTGGGATTAAAGGTGTGTGCCACCACTATCCGCCCAGATAGGATTTTTTTAGATATAAGGACTCAGAAGGGAGAACCAGAGAGACCATACCATAAGAAGGACCCCATCCAACATTGCTGGCTTGGAGGAGGGGACACAAGCCAAGGAATGCTGGGCCCTTTAGAAGCGAGAAAAGGATTCAGGGAAACAGTTCTTTCCTGGGATCTCCAACAGAAACCACAGGCCTGGCCACACCTTGATGTTATTGGTTCACTGAGACCCATTTTCAAACTTCTAACTGCTAGAAGTGTAAGATAATACATTTGTGTTAGCTAAGTCACTAATTGTGTGTGAGTTGTTATAGCAGCCATAGGAAACTAATACCGCGGCCACGATCAGCTTTCAAAGGCTAAGCCAAACAATATGCAAGTAGTCCAAACTCCAAGGCAAGGCCTTCCCTGGCTTGTCTTGGCAACTCCTTGCACCTTAAGCAAGCAGCCCAGCCGAGCTCCCACTGAAGCATTAGAAATGCTCCCTAACAAGGGTGGCAACGGGGTCCTTGTCCAGACTCACACAGTCACCCCATCTGTGTTAACAGAGGCTACGGCGCCTCAGAAGAGGCCGAGACGTGGACACTCAGGGAGCAGTCAGCTGAAGCAAAGGTTTGCAGAGAGGAAGTGAGAATCCAGATCTCCTAGAAGAGGTCTCCTGTCTGGTGGCCCCCACGAATCCAGAGATCACCCCTCCGCTCAAAGCAAAAAGGAGGTGGCCAGCACACCAGTCCGATGTATCTATCCCTTCTTTAAGGAAGACAAGATTTCCCAGAAGCTCTCAAGAGCTTGCTGTTCCGTCTCTTTGTCCAGAGCTGGGTCATGCGGTCACTTCAAAATACAAGGGATTTGGGGAAAGAGATTCAGTTAACAAAAAAAAAAAAAATCAAAATGGATTGGGAGTCTGTTAGTAAGCAGCAACAAGAGGAAGAAGCATTTCACAATTTTCCGTAGTTCCCCACACCCCGGGCAAGGCGAAGAAAGAAAGGCTAACATTGTTGTCCACCTACCAGAAAGAAGTCTAGACTACATTATACACCTCAGCTCGTTACCCTCTCCGCTGAGGACACTGAACACAATTAGTTGGGAAGTAATTAATTTGCCTAAGGACACATGCTCAGCAGGAAAGGCTCGCCAAGCCGCTCTGCCGTCTCCTTCCGCGCACTCTCCTCATTCCCACTCAGAGCTAGGAGAGCCGAGCGTGTTCACGCGTGCAGGGCAGGCTGGAAGGAGCCCAGGAGGCCCGACAGGAAGCCAACCCCCACCTTGCCAGAACCGGGCTCAGGAAGGCACATCTCATAGGATTTCCTTTACAGTACCTGGAGAGGGCTGCCAAAAGGACTCAGCCAGTGGGTTCAGTCCCCCAGAACCTGCTTGGTGGGGGCAGGAAAAAAATGTGTATGTGTGTGTGTGTGTGTGTGTGTGTGTGTGTGTGTGTGTGTACATGTATACATACATGAGCCTGGTAGCATAGGTCTGAAATCCCGCTTTACTCAGAAGCTTGAGGCAAGAAGGTCCCAAGTTCAAAGCCTGCCTGTGCAGCTTAATGAATTCCCAGGATGAAAAGGGGCCGTGGGGGACGCTAGGGATGCTGGTTGGTAGTAGAGCACTTGCCTAGCATGTGGGAGGCACCAGGTTCCATCTGCAGTCTGGACCGTGGGCCCTAAGAGACAGGAAGGGTGTGCGTGCATCTTGTTGATGAGGTTGTGTAACTTAGGGGACCGAGAAGCGGTGGAGCATGGGGTAGAATTGTGTGCTCACTTAGTTACTAATTCCCAAAGGATGTCTTTCTGGATTTGTAAAATCTAAATCTCTTAGGCCGTGTGACTCTAAAATATCCCGAACTTCCCACTCCTAACATGAGGTGAGCTGCACTTTGGGGGTTCAGGAGGCTCGAAGACTTGCCCGTGGTCATAAAGTCCTGAGGCAGAATGGGCCTTGGATGCTGACACCCTGACCAGAAATCCAGGTGCAGACGGTCCCAGGCTTTCTCTTAAGCTCCCATCCGATGCTGCTGGGCATTCTGGACCTCTTCATGTCTGCCACGTCCATTGTCCGGGCTCAGCGTGTCTGTAAGACTGAAGTGAAAGACTTCTCAGAGGTACAAAGGGCCTTGCTGCCTGTGGGACTCGGGAGACATGGAACCTCTGATTTCACCGGCCCCATTACTCTCCAAACTTTGGTCCTTTTGATATGTGCGCTAACATACTTTCCTCCTCGTGGCGTGGACCATTGAGTCGGGTCTTACTGAGTTCTGACAAGCGCGAGCGTGTGGGACTCTCTAGTCTCACAGCTCTTACTCTCCGGGACATGTGATGAAGCGCCTGCTTCAAACCATCATTTGTTCTCCAGTTAGCGAGATGGTGCCTGGAGCTAAGTCCTGCTCCACTGATGAGATTAAACGTTCTTGGGGGAACAGGAGGCTTTGGGCTGACGAGAAATTTCAAGCTCTGAGTTCTGAGTCTGACTCCATGGGCAACTGGTTGAGCCTTCCACACTCTGTTGTGGTTTAAATATAACCAAAGTTCTCGTGTGGGAAATTTATTCTCTGTGTAGCCTATCCTGGAACTCGCTCTATAGATGGGGCTGGTCTCGAACTCACAAAGGCCAGCTTGCCTCTGCCTCCCGAGCTCTAGAATTAAAGGTGTGTGCCACTACCACCTGGGTATTCACGGGCTTAACGAATCATCCTCAGCATTTCCGCATCATTTGAACTCTGTCCACCTTATAGGATTACAATGAGGTAAAGGCTTCCCATACAATATAAATCCCTGGTCAAGCATTGGATGTCTATTTATTCCCCATGTGCCTTGCACAGAGTGGCTGAATTTGGGAGGAAAGTCCCAGAAAAAAATTCTCCCTAGCTGAAGTGAAACGCAGCACCGTCAAATATTTTCAAAATGCCAGGCTCCCTGAGAACACGGACTGGCTCTGTCTGTCTGTTTTTACATGAAAAGCATTGAATGCTAACTAAGGCCACTGTGCACTGCTTTTCCCTGCATTGGGGCCGTTTTGAAGGGACTGACATGATTTCCACGGCTGAGGTAATTCTCCTGAGGCTTTACTCTTTCCTAGTGCTTTATACCAAGATGGGGTCTGGCATCTGTCATTTCTTCTTCCCCTCTGACTGGCATCCTCGGGGGCCTTTCAGGGCTTTGCCTGCTGGGCTCTTGGATGGTGTTTATTAGGCCAGGCCATCTGTTATTGGTGCCTTCTGGCCCTTTCTGGGAGTCTCTGGATTGCTGGTGAGGATTGGGCTAACCAGCCTGTATCAACAGGAGACCCGGGGCTCAGCCGCTGTGCTATTTCCTGATTGGTGTCCCCACAGAGGGAGCAGGACAGAGCCTGGCAACCTTACCTCTACTTCCGAAGCAAGTCAAAGAGCCAGACCCAACGGCAGATCCAGCCTGGGTATTCGGCCAAGAGATACCTCCGAGGCCTTTTGTGGACATGGTCCCCTGCTACAGTGTACAGGCTCCAGTGTGCAGGTCAGTGGGAAGATGGGAGGGAGGGAACGCCAGTCTCCCCCACCTCTGATGGGAAGGGGTGTTTCCCATTGAATGCCAGAAACATCAGGATTTAAGGTCCAGTTCTGCACTAAGCTTCGTAGTCCACAAGCCTCCTCTAGCCCAGCTTTTATCTTCACTGACGTTTGCAGAAAAAAGGGCCACCTGAGTTCTTGGCTCGGCGCCCACTGCTCAACCTCAGCCCCTCACATCCCAGAACTTGCTTCCCAACCTATCCCACACCTGAGGCCTCAGAGATCTTCCAACTTACACCCCACTGTCCACAAGACAAGACAAAAAGGAAGGTCTAAAGACGGAAAAGTTATTTATTTGTCCATAGTCAGCCAACCAGAAGCAGAGCTGGACCCAGAAGGCAGATACTTCCTGCACCCACAGCTCCACATTCTTCCCAGCATTCCCAAGTTCCCTGTCCGAGGTCATCTCAGGTCATCTCAAGAAGGCAACTCTCCGGCACAATCCCCTCAGGAGAGAGAGATGAACACCCCTCCGCCTGACAGAAACCCCAAATGCACTCTGCAGACTTAGGAAAGCCTGAAGTGGGAATTCGAGTTGCCAGATTCAGCTCACTACACCCACACAAACAGTGAAACTCACAATATTTGGGACATATTTCTACTAAAAAGAGTTCATTGTTTGTCTGAAACTTAAACTTAATTGGACATCCTGTATTTTACTTGGCAGACCGCGGGGGATGAGAGATGGGTGGGAAGATGTGCCAGACCTCACTTCAGTTGTTTGCCGTTTCTCCGGCACCAGCACACGGGACCAGAAAATTCTGGCTCGCTTCTTGTTTTATAGGTTTACCTGGGAAGGGAGAGAAAACAGTTCCGGGCCCCCAGTAAGTGGTGGCTTGAAACAAAATGAGAGATGTGGCCTTGTCTGGCAGTTGACTTTACTTTCAAGGCAGGCCCATGGTCACAGGCAGGTCTGTTTACTTTACCACTTGTGAGAAAGAGCTTCTCAACCAAAAAGCGGTTGTCACTGGATGAGGCCAAGGCAGGGCAGGCTGCTGTCCCACAGTCTGGGCTCAGTGTCCTCCAGAAAGCGGGCAGCTTTTAAAAAACAAAAGATCAGCCGAGCGGTGGTGGCGCACGGCTTTAATCCCAGCACTCAGGAGGCAGAGGTAGGCGGATCTCTGTGAGTTCGAGGCCAGTCTGGTCTCCAAAGCAAGTTCCAGGAAAGGCGCAAAGCTACACAGAGAAACCCTGTCTTGAAAAACCAAAAAAAAAAAAAAAAAAAAAAAATCTCAGCTCTGTTCATGGCGTCATCTAGCTAGCATGCATGGTCTAAGAAAAGGTGCAGGGACCTTGTATTTGCCGGGCCCTTACCATAGCCCCCTGATAAAGTGCCTCTTCAAAATAGGTCCCCAAGCTGGGGGAGCAAATGGGGAGGCTTCAGTGAGAGGCCAGTGTCCCCACAGCTCCATCGTTCTCTTCCCCCTCACCTTTCGGAACTCACTCACCTTGTGACGTGAGTGAATTCTTGAGTGTCTTCTGCCTGCCCCTGTGAGGAATCGACCCCACCTTCCAAGACTGTTTCTTTTCTTTCGAGTCCTTTCTAAATGTACGTTTTGGTGTTTTGGTTTTGGTTTTTGGTTTTCTTTTTCTTTTGAGACAAGGTCTTACCATGTATCCCTGGCTGGCCTGGAAATCGATGTACAGATGTCTGGCCTCAAACTCATAGACATCCTCCTGCTTCAGTTCGAGTGCTGGGATTAAAGGCACGAACCACCATGCCCAGCTTTAAAAGTTGCTTAAATTAATGTTTATGTTAGTATACAAAGTCCTAGGTTTTATCAGGGCACCCTCACACACAGGTCATTAGAGTGTGTCCTCTTTCCTTCTCCCATCCGCCTGCTCCTCGGCCGTCTTTCTTCACGGTTAGCGCCTCTTCTGCCTTACTTCATTGCCCTCTGTATCTTCCACCTCCCTCAAGATTCTTTTCCTGCCCTCTCATGATGCCCTTTAAAGTTTCATAACCTAGGGGCTGGAGAGATGGCTCAGTGGTTAAGAGCACTAACTGCTCTTTCAGAGGACCCGGGTTCAATTCCCAGCACCTACATGGCAGCTAACAACTGTCTGTAAGTCTAAGATCTGACACCCTCACACAGACATACCTGCAGACAAAACATCAATGTACATTAAATTAAAAAAAAATTTTAAAGGGGGGGTTTGGGATTTAGCTCAGTGGTAGAGCGCTTGCCTAGCAAGCACAAGGCCCTGGGTTCAATCCTCAGCTCAAAAAAAAAAAAAAAAGTTTCATAACCTACATGCACGTGCACACACACACACATTTATGTAAACAAGCATATACAAATACTTTTCATCTAGACTGCATATCTAAGCCCCGATCTCCTACAAAGGCTCTTCTAACAATCCCAGCCAATAGTCAGCATCTGGCCTCACATCACACTGATGATACTCAGAGCTACAGAGTTGAGTCCAGAGAGCTCCATCTCTCCAACTGGCTGTGAGAAATGTGTGCCTAGTTCCTCTGTGTCTGCCCTGCAGCCTAGCAGACGGTGGGTGCTTGGTGAAACTTCAGGAAATACTGCAGAATGGCTACATTAGACTGATGATCATGGGCAGACAGAACAGAGTAAGACATACCCACTGTGATTAATCTCTCTCTGGAGCAGAGTAAGCCTCCTAGTCGACACCTAGGAAGCAGCCATGGTTTGGTTTGGTTTTTTCCCAACAAGGACCTAGTTCTTGGGAATGTCAGTGTGGTACAGAGTGCTCATGTGGCCCAGAACCAGAAGCACCCAAGGCACTTGACAGGGAAGCTTCATGCATTCCATCTGAGGTTTCCAATCCTGCTCATCTTCTAATTGTCCTCTTTAATGTCTGTTCAAAGTGGGGAACCTGTAGTTTCCTCCAGAACTCAGGATTGGTTATTATACTTCCCGTCAGTAACTCCTGACCTGCCCCTCAGGACACATCAAGGATTCTGTGCTGCTCCAGGACAGTCAGCTTGGGGTGCCCAAGAATCTCAGGCCACACCAGGATCTTTCGGGTGTTCCCCCCAAATACCATCTCCTGCCTGTCTTCCCTTCCTTTTGGATTCAACAGAGACCATCTTATGAACAAGGTACCAGCTCACTATTTTTTTTTCCATTTCTCATGCGCGCGTGCGTGTGTGTGTGTGTGTGTGTGTGTGTGTGTGTGTGTGTGTGTGTGTGTGTGTGTGTTGGGAGATGTGCACGTATATATGTATATTTGATTGTGTGTGGGCACACGTGGGTGGGTGGGTGTGCTTGTCTACACGTGTGTGGATGCGTGCTGAGGCCTGAGGGTGATGCCAGAATCATTCTACAATGTTCTTCCACCTTATCCATGGAGGCAGGTTTCTCAATCAAACCCAAAGCTCATTGATAGGATAGTCTTGCTAACCAGCTTGCCTTGGGGATCCCCTGTCTCTGACCCCTGAGGCTGGAACTTTAAGCAGCCTGCCATGCCCACCCAGCATGTAAGTGAGTTCTGGGAATCCGAACTCCGGTCCTGATGCAAGGCTCACACTTGAACTGCTGAGCTGTCTCCCGGACCTGTACCTGTTGATGGTGTGACCAGTTCACAGATGTTTGGATGTTTTGACAGTTTAAAAAAGTTTTGCGGAAAAAGACCTAGGGGTTCTGGTTCCATCGCCTTCGTCTGTAAGATGAAGGGGTCAGTCTGGAAAGTGCGGCCCGTGGGCTACCCAGCAGAATGGCCATTAATCACATATGTCTAGTGAGCACATGAAATGTAGCTATCGCGACTATGAAACTGAGTGTTTCATTTAATTTTGATTCATTGACCTACAAATAGCTGTATGTGGCTAGCGGTTACTGTACTGAACAACATAGGTCTAGACTTTAGTGTTCAGATTTCTGAAGTTTGTTCTTTTGGGTTTGTTAGTCGGGTTTAGACAGGGTCTCACTATGTAGCCCAGGCTAACCTAAAACTCACAATTGCCCTGCCTCGGCCTTCTAAATGCTGGGGTTACAGACATAGGCCTCCATCTAACATTCTTTAATCCTGTGATTTTTGTGACAAATATATAAACTTTGGAGCCATGAATCTGTTTTGCACGGCTCTCCTTTGATTTATGAGATGGAAGATCTTGAGCAAGTCGATTAGCCACTGATGGTCCATTTGCTCATCTGTGCAATGGGCACATTAGGACTACTCAGTACTACACAGAAAATTACCATGATCCGTCTTTAACTGATGTTTTTTCTTGGGAACATGTGTCATTCAGAGCTGTGAGTTGCCTTTGGTAAGAGATAGGAAAAGATGGATGGGAACAGAACTCTTGAGAAAAACGCAGGAGCCCAGCATCACGTACAGGTATTTTCCTGACATCCAAAAGTTTCCAGAATCAATGGTGACGTCAGAACAAGCTCTCCTTGGGAACAGAATCTCGTCGGATGAGTAGAGGAAGTGTGGAGCATGACAGGTCCTCAGAGGCTGATGCCATCCAGTGCTCCAACTGTGCCGTTTTCTTGACCCTGGTGCCACGGGACTCTGGTCAGAACCTGGTCCACGTGTGATTTGTCTCTATAAAACATACTGGTCCGGTGATTGTCTTTCTCATTACCCACTTATACCGCAAGTCCTATGTGCTTTGTCAACGTGGGTTGAAATTCCTTAAACCACTTGATTTTGGAACATTGAAGAAATCACGTTTCTGGACAATCCATGTCCTGGGGGACTAGAGCCCACCTAGGTAATGTGTCTCCACGTCGGGACTCCTGCCCTTCTGCCCTTCCCTGGATGGACAGCTGTCACATCAGTGCCCTGTCTCTCTTCACAGACCCCGCCCCCCTCATCTCCAGTTGATAGCCTGGGATTTGGATGCTCTGGGACCCAATAAAGTGGGCGGTGAATTGCAGCGCTTTCCCTGGGGACGGGTATCAAGACTTCACAACTGTGGGTCTGTGACTTCACTGACACCGTTTACCAAGGAGCTGTCGCCACCAGGCAGAAGCAGTCGGTGGTGATAGCACAAGATTCTAAGCCATACGACCTCTGCGGGCCTCAGTGTCCTCATTTATAAAACTGAGTGGCCACACACCAGTACACTTCATCAGCCGGCATGTAGGAGTTCAAGGGGAAAGTGCAGTCCCCAGCACATAGTAAGTGCTCAATAAATGTTAATTACAGACCGCCCTAGATTTTTTTTCCAACATAATTACTAATTGCAATGTCCAATTGCCTGTGATCACAGGGGCAAAAAAAGTCAATTTTAAAGAAGTATGTGGTGTTCAGAGGCTGAAACTTGGATCCCACTGTTTTCTTGGTTTTAACTTCATTTTTCCCTAGCTTCACTCTGTTTATCTTTTTTTTTTCCTCTTTTTCTGAAGACGTAGGAAAAGCCCTGGCTGTAAAGCTCAGAGCCCCAACAATAAGCCAACCTATGTCCCCTGGTGCCTCAGTTTGCTCATCTGTAAAATGGGAGCAATGGTGTCTGTATTCCTTCCCCTGTGGGCTTCTGTGAAAAAATTACCGGAGGGCTGGGGAGATGGCTCAGCGAGTGAGACCACTTGCTGTGTCAGCAAAAGGACCTGAATTCAAATCCCCAGACCCATCTAAAGGCTACGTAGGGCCATGAGCACCTGGAACTCCAGTATTTAGGAGTGGAGGCCAGTAAAACCCCAGTGCTTGCTGACCTGTCAGTCCAGCTAAGATGGTCTGCTTCAGGGTCAGTGAGGGACCCGTTCAAAAACCAAGATGAAGAGTGAGAGAGAGGGGGCCAGGCATTACAGTGCGCGCCTTTGATCCCAGTGCCGAGGAGGCAGAGGCAGGAGGATCTCTGTGAGTTCAAGGTCAGCCTGGTCTGCATAGCCAGTTAGCTCTAGGGCATTCAGGGCTGTGTAGAGATATCCTATCTCAAAGGAGAGAGAGAGAGAGAGAGAGAGAGAGAGAGAGAGAGAGAGAGAGAGAGAGAGAGAGAGAAAGAAAGGAGTAAAAGAAGATTCTTGGTATCCTCTCTATGCCCAGACAGATACACATACATACAGAGAGAGAGAGAGAGAGAGAGAGAGAGAGAGAGAGAGAGAGAGAGAGAGAAAGATAGAATGTGTGTAGAACGGAAAGAAAAGAAAAATCGTAGGGGAGGGTGGGGTAAAAGCTTGCCAACAATTCTAAATTGCTAGCCTGAAGCACGTGATTGGGATGGTTGGAGCCCATGTTTAATGTACAAAGGGACATAGCTCTGGTCTCCTTTCAACGATGTCCAGTGCTCTTCTTGCAAGCCTGGTTCTCTTGAGCATAAACTACTGATGCCATGTACTGAGAACTGTTGCTCTCACGTAGAGTGAGTCACATATTCGATCTCATTGTGATACGGCCCAAGAGAAGTGACCTGTGCATACCCTCTCTCTACCCACCTCACGCATTTGATGTGCACAGCTGCTGAGTGAGTGCCCGTCTGGCTGGAGTTTCACTTCCTCTGCCCCCAGAAGTATATCTAGCTCTAAATGAATCTGACCAGGAAGGATGGATCTGCAATTTCTGGCTTAGCATCCAAAGATCATTCTAGAATTCCTCAAAAGGTCTTTAGCGCTATCTACTCGGTATGGAGTTAAGGTCCTCTTGTGAACAAGCCAACGTGGCCCTGGGCTCTCCATTAAGTTCCCTGAGCCATAAAACCCAGGGAGACTTCTGAACTTAAACCTGAGCTTGTGTCTTATCCATCAGTATTCCCAAGACCACTTCAAACCAGAGTACCCTTCAGGCAGAGGAAGCGGATCAGGGAGAGATGTCCCCCAACCCCAGGCTTTTGATGCTGGAGCCAGTGACCCCAAGGATGAGAATGATGAAGGCAGGTGAGGCTGGCTGTGAGGAAGCCCAGGAGCTCCCAGCCAGCCGCCCAGTTCTCCATCTCACACGGGCCACTCGAAGGTTTCCAGTGCCCATGGTTGAAAGAAAGCCCCATATTGTTCCACGGAGCTGCGTGCTGGGAGCAGAGGTATTGGTACAGCTTGGCTCCAAACAAGGAAGGCTTGCCAGACTCTGTCAGCAATAAATCTACCTCGAGCAGCTGATGAAAATAGCTGGAGGACCCTTTAAACCACCGCTGAAAGATTTGCTAACTCTGCCTCAGTCATCTGTTGACTCAGACCCGCCCTGCCGACAGGGTGAATCCAGAGCAGGGCAGCAGCCCTGCCTCCCCGCATTGGACAGAGGGAAGCCCAAGCAAACCCCCGGGACACACCCACAAACCCCAAGGTCAGGTTTCCAGTTCAGCATCACAGTGACAGGTCAGGGCTGCAGGTCAGGCCACACCGCCACGCCACCACCCAGGATCCCTTGCACTTCACGCAGAAATGGTCACTGTCCTTATCTGGTTTGAGGCCCAGCCACTATAAGGAAGCGAGGGCAAGACATTAGGATCCCCGGTTTACAAATGAGGAAACGGTGTCTGAGAAGCAAAGCTTCCACTCACGCTCTCCTGACACCCAGGGCAGCCCCGTGTCTACCAACAGGGCGCCATTTCCACAGAGGCACCGTGATGGGTCTGAGGTTTCCAGCTGACCCACACTGTGACCTTTGCAGACCAACAGGGCCTGGATGAAGGGGGAAATGGGACTCGTGCATACGTGGACCAGAGCCACAGCCATCGGTGGACTCACATGACGCCACTCAGGAAGCAGCCGCGGCAGGAAGACGAAACCCCAGCCGAGGTACCGGTTCTGTTCCTCTTGACTGCAGGGGGGCGTCTCCCTCCCTTCACCATTTCTTGAGACTCTCCAGAGAACTTTGATTCTGAATACAATTTCCTAAACTGTCACCAAGGAACCCTGGCGTTGCCAGATGCTCCTTTTAAAGGGGTCTTCTGCAGGCAAACACCCCTGGGAGATGCTGCCCACACATCCCTCACCTGGGAAGTCACAGTACACTTTGGACAGGGAGTGCTTTTAGAGATCCTGGGGTTAAGTGGCCAGTCTCACTCTGTCCAAATCCTGGCTTCCCATGTTGCTGAAATAGAGTCTCTGACTCCCCACCCATCTAGGTCTGTCTAGCAAGAATTATAGACTTGGTCTATGTTTCTTTTTTTTTTTTTTCCTCCCCCAAGACAGGGTTTCCCTGTGTAGCTTTGGAGCCTGTCCTGGAACTCACTCTGTAGACCAGGCTGGCCTCGAACTCACAGAGATCTGCCTGGCTCTGCCTCACGAGTGCTGGGATTTAAGGCGTGCTCCACCACGGGTCTGTGTTTCTTACTAGTTGTAGTAGACTAAGAACTTAACCTCCAGCCTCCTGAGTGAACTCCTCTACAGGACGGAGTTGTGAGTTAAAATGCAGAAGTGCTTTCTAAACCCTAAGGCACTGTGTGTGTGTGTGTGTGTGTGTGTGTGTGTGTAATGTGGAGACATGGATGTGTGAGAGAGAGATGTGTGTGGTGTGTGTGTGTCTGTGGTGTGTGGGAGTGGGGGTGTGAGAGAAGTATATGGTGTAAGTGTGTATCTGTAGTGGGGTTATAGGGGTGTGAGAGAGGTGTGTGTGTGTGTGGTGTGTGTGTGTCTGTAGTGTGGGGACATGGGTGTGTGAGAGAGAGATGTGTGTGTGGTGTGTGTTAGTTGCACAGAGCAACAGAGACAGTATCTGTTTCTATCTTGAATAGTCTTGTTTGACTTTATGAGGTCACGTGTCAAGGAGAGCGGAAACATGGAGAAGAGCCACACTACAGAAGCGGGGAGAGATTTTATGGTGCAAAGACCACGATTTAAGCCCTTCATCCTGACTTGTTGTTTTCTTTCTGTAAAGCGCTGTGTGCCAGCCACAGCGGCATGGCATCCCCTCTTCGGTCCATAGTTCCATGTTTCGTGGCAATAAACAGCGTTGGAGGTCATGCCGCTGGGACCCTGTTTGTCTTCATCGTGCAGATGTGTCCCCTCGTGGTCACAAGACTGTGTGTCTGTCGTTCCCTAGGACACATCGGCAGAGAGCCACCTCCGTGCCCACGCTTCAGAGGAGAGTCACAATGCAGAGCCTCAGCAAGCCTCCAGGCGGGCCCTTGGGTGTGCCCGCCTCGGTCACCTTCAGCTTCCTCGTGACAACTCCCTCTACACGTTCTCCGGCGGTGCCTTCCCAGGTAGAAAAGCAGGTCTCAGTGCAAGAAGCCTGAGGTCTCTGCTGATCTGAGCGCACCTCCTGCAGAGTTCACTTGAGAACACAGGCTTGCCCTCTTCCTGCCGCGGACCGTGGAAAGTGGCAGGCAGAGGCCAGTTGGCGTGGGGAGGAGACTCTGACCAGCTCCTCTTTGCCTAGTGCCTAACCGCACTGAATTCTGTCATTCAAGGGCCGAGTTCGAGTTATCCCCCACTTACCAGTTATGATCTCAGGCTTGTTTAATTTTGCTGAGGCCGTTTCCCACCGTGTGGAGTGAGGCCAACACAGCTCTGAGACTGCCACGGGGATCGCGTGGGTTAGCGCATGTAAAACACGGTGCATATTTCCTTCTGGGTTTACTTCTCAATACACTTGTGTTATTATTGCTGTTATCCTCACCACCACCCGACTCAGCCAGCAGGAGACCAGATTGGGAGACTGAGGCTCCCCTGTCTGCCGGGACAGAGCCATTGGCCGTCTCAGTCTCCCACACGCCCCCACCCACCCCCCCACCCCCCACCCCGATTTTCTTCTCATCAGCCGGATTTGCATAAGACTTCTATTTTCTATTCACGTCTACGCATTTGATTATATATTCATTCCACACACAGAGAGGCACTCAGGTTAGGGGGTGGTGCTATATACTTGCAATCGCAGCACTCAGGAAGCTGGGGCACCGTTCAAAAAAAAAAAAATAGAGGGCTAGGGAGGTGGCTCAGTGGTTAAAAGCACTTGCTGTTCCTCCGGAGGACCCCAGTTCAGTTCCCAGCACCCACGTTGGATGGTTCACAGCTGTCTCAACTGCCTGTAAATTAGCTCCAAGGGATCTGATACCCTCTGGCCTCTGCAGGCATGTAGCATGTATCATCACACACACACACACACACACACACACACACACACACACACACACACAAATTTCTAAGAAAAGAAAGAAAAACGTAACAGGACTTAAAACTCAGCAGTTCACCCCATACCTGCAACTGACAACTTTTCATTCCTACCTGTTTCCACAGATAAACGAGGGAACACGAAACCCCACAAGGCCAGAGGCGGCTGCTTATCACAGGAGCCTCCTGCTGAAAGAGGCCTTTTCCCTCCAATAGCATCTGCCACGGGCTCAGAACAAAGGACGTTTGGAGAAACAAAGAAAAAGGAGGTAGGGAGTGTGTGTGCACGTGTGCGCGTGTGTCTGTATGTGCAAATATATGCGCATGTGTGCGCGTGTGTCTATATGTGCAAATATATGTGCATATGTGTGTCTGTGTGTGTGTGTCTGTATGTGCAAATATATGTGCATGTGTGTGTCTGTGTATGCATGTGTGTGCATGTGTCTGTATGTGCAAATATATGTGCATATGTGTGTCTGTGTGCATGTTCATGTGCAAGTGTATGTGCATGTGTGTATGCATATGTGTATATCTGTGTTTGGTGTCTGTGTGGGTCTATATGTGTGCATGTGTCTGTGTGTGGCATCTGTGTGTATGCATATATATGTCTGTGCATGTGCATGTGTGTGTGTGCATATGTGTGTGTGCATCTGTGTGTCTGTGTGTGGCGTCTGTATGTGTGTTTAATCCCATTCTAGAAACTAAGTGACTCAGAGGGACGTCTCTGAGCTCATGAGGTGGAGTTGGAATGAGGTGTTGGAGCAATTGGCTGTTGGAAATCGTGGAGTTTCAGCAGCCCCCATCATTCCTCAGAGCAGAACACTTGGTCCTGTTAGGAGACAGGGGCCGCTCTACAGATGGAAGAGCAGATCGTGGGCCTGTGAGCAGCTGGGTCCCTACCAGTTAAAAACGCCGGGGACACCGACTCTAGCAGTGTTCACTCAGCTGAGCTTCCGTCAGCTTTGCAAATGTAGGGTGGTTCGGCAAGTTTATGGACTCCTTTCAGAACCTCAGAACAGGGGTGGAGAGATGGCTCAGAGGTTAAAAGCATTGACTGCTCTTCCAGAGGTCCTGAGTTCAATTCCCAGCAGCCACATGGTGGCTCATAGCCATCTGTAATGAGATCTGATAGCAGATCTCTAGACAGAGAACACTGTTTTTTTTTTTTTTTTTTCATTTTTGTGTTTTTGTTTGTTTGTTTGTTTTTCAAGACAGGGTTTCTGTGTGTAGCTCTGGCTGTCCTGGATCTCGCTCTGTAGCCCAGGCTGGCCTCAAACCCACAGAGATCCGCCTGGCTCTGCCTCCTGAGTGCTGGGATTAAAGGTGTGTGTCACCACAGCCCGGAAATAAATAAATCTTTTTTTTTTTTTTTTTAAAAAAGTCAAAAACAGGGCCAGCGTGATGGTGCAGCTTCAGAGGTTCTTGGCACCAAGCCTGAAGACCTGACTCAATTCCTGGGCTTAGGTGGTAGAATTACAATGCTAACTCCCACTAATTGTCCTCTGACATCCACATGCACACAGTAGGAGGCACCCGTTCTTACATTAAGTAAATAAATACACAAATAAATAAATAAATGTGATAAAATTTTAGAAGTGAAGAACACCTTCTTCCTTAAGATGACTCTGGCCAGGGGCTGGAATGGTAGCTCAGCAGTTAAGAGCACTGCCTGAGCCGGGTGGCGGTGGTGACACATGCCTTTAATCCCAGCACTTGGGAGGCAGAGGCAGGCGGATCTCTGTGAGTTTGAGGCTAGCCTGGGCTACAGAGCAAGATCTGGGACAGGCTCCAAAGCTACACAGAGAAACCCTGTCTCAAAAAAAAAAAACAAAAAACAAAAAGCACTGGCTGCTCTTCCAGAGGACCAAGGTTCAATCCCCAGTATCCACATGGCAGCTCGCTCACAACCATCTTTAAATCCAGTTTAAATCTGACACCCTCACACAGACATATATGAAGGTAAACACCAGCGCACAAAAATAAATAAATCATTTAAAAAAATGACTCTGGCCATTTCTAGCCTGACCCTGCCTCACAATTCTATGTGGCACTTTGGCGTTTGGGAAGCATCCATGATAGACAAGGCATGTAGAAGAAACCCCAAAACGTTCCGCCCGACAGCCGCTGTGTGAATATGGGCAAGCCTCTGCCATCTGAAACGGCTCTGAAGGACCACAGACCGACCAGGCATCGCTGGTACCAGGAATCGATGTTGTTTTCATTTTTCTTCAGGACTGTCTGGGTGGTCCTGAGTCCAAGCTGCCTTCCCAGGCTCCTTTGGGCCAGGACTACAGAGCAGACCTGAACTCCGGCATCCCCACAGGATCAACACAGGCCTGAGCTCTCACGTCCAGGCAGTCCCGACCCGAGCCAGGCGCAGAGGAAAGGGACGCCTTCTTTGAATCCCATGCATTCGTTTAACACAGGAAAGCAATATTTTCCACTGTGTTATTAAAACCCTGTGTCAATTTCTAATTAGAATAAAGAAATTAAGGCTTGGCTTGTCAGCCACCCCTCACGCAAGAAGTGAGTTCCCACACAGCTTTCTCAATGCGACCCTTGTCAAAGAGAACCCACAAGGTCCGTATTCAAAGCAGGGCCGTTGGTGGGCAACACCTGCAGAGGGCGGGTCCCCAGGAACAGAGATCTTATGTGCGTGTGTTTGGCTAATCATTTTCTTCATGTTTCAAAATTATAAATATTACTTTGCATAAGTAGGGTACATTTTTCCTTCCTCAATCAGACCCAAGCATGTAGGATGCTTATGTGTGTTTCTGATTCCTGATTATTTTTTTTTTCTTTTAAGCACTGGGGAAAAAACAGAAAATCTTTTTTATTTTTCTTCCTCTGAATCAAACTCTCTGAAAGCTCATACCTACACTTCTCAGGGCACTAAATTCATATGCCAGATGTCACAAACAAAACGTAAAGTGCTCTGCAGTTTCTGAATGACTGAAAATTGGAGACCCCAAGTATTACCCTACAGTATCTCACACACACACACACACACACACACACACACACACACATATACACACTACTGTGTGTGTGCACGTGTGCATGTGTGCATGTGTGCGTGTGCGTGTGCGTGTGCGTGTGCGTGTGTGTGTGTGTGTGTGTGTGTGTGTGTGATGATAGGAAGGAGAAACCAGGCCAAATGAGTTGTTGAAGCTGACACAGTGTTGTGTGTTGTGTTCATGTGACAACGTGGTCAGGAGCTGAGATTTTTCTGCTAGGGGCCAAACTGGCTATTAAATGCTTACAGGAAGAAATCTATTCTCCAACAAATATCTTACATTCCAAGAGCAGTGGGGCATGCCTGTAATCTCAGCACTCATGAGGCAAAGGTGGGAGAGTTATGAGTTCAAAGCCAGCCTGGATTACACAGTGAAACCTTGTCTCAAAAAATAGAGGCTGGGGAGGCAACTCAATAGCAAAGTGCTTGTCTAACGTGCACCCAAGATCCACCCTCATCAACACACAGACACACACACACACACACACACACATACTACCACAGACACACACACTACCACAGACATACACACACACACACACTACCACAGACATACACACACACACATACACACACAACACACACACACTACCACAGACACACACACCATGCATGCAGACATACCACACACCTCAGAAACATCATACATACATACATACATACCACACACCACACACAAACACACACACACACACACACACACACACACACTACCACAGATACAGACACACCATGCATGCAGATATACCATACACAAACACATACACACCCACCTCAGACACATCATACATTCATACATAACACACACACCACACACTAAAGATACACCATACATCCAGACATAGCACGTGCAAGCACGCACGCGTGTGTACACACACACACACACCATGCAAGTCATAAAAACAATCCATATTCGAAACACTACTGTGACTACATATATTAATTCATTTTTATCTCCCAACTCTGCAGCATGGGTAGTATGACCACTCTTATTTTAAGGAAGAAATTGAGGCTTAGAAGTTACTAAAGGGAACTTGGGGAATCCTGAGGAAGAGGGAGAGGAAGGATTGTGGGAGCCAGTGGGGTCAAGGGCACCACCAGAAAACCCACAGAACCGACTAACCCGGGCTCATAGGGGCGGGCTCACAGAGACTGAACGGAGAACCAGGGGCCTGCATGGGACTGATCTAAATCCTCTGCACATATGTTACAACTGTGTAGCTTGGTCCTCTCCTGAGACTCCTAACAGTGGGGAGCAGGGGCTGTCTCTGACTCTGTTGCCTGCTTTGGGGACCCATTCCTCCTACTGGATTGCCTCATCCTTCATAGAAGAGGAGGAGCCTAGTCTCACTGCAGCTTGATATACCATGGCTGACTGAGATCCACGAGTGGCCTGCCTTTTCCAAAGAGAAACAGAGGAGGAGAAGTCGGGGTGGGGGGTGGAGTTGGCTTGGGAAGGGCTGGGAGGAGAGGGGGGAGGGGAAACTTTGATTGGGATGTAAAAACAATAACAAAAAAATTTCCCCTAATGTTTAAAAAAAAAAAGAAACTACCAAACGGAGTCGGGTAGTGGTGGTGCACACCTTTAATCCCAGCACTCAGGCAGGCAGATCTCTGTGAACTGGAGGCCAGCCTGGTCTACAGAGTGAGTTCCAGGACAGCCAGGGCTACACAGAGAAACCCTGTCTCGGAAAAACAAAACACAACAAAACAAAACACAAAAAAAGTTGGCAATGGGAAACAGGCACAGATGACCAGCCCGTCTCACTTCTCGCCTGAGGTGGAACAACCTCCGCTCTTGTTCCCTTTGCTTGTTCTCTTAACGACGGACTCGGAGATTCCTCATTTATCAGGACACAGAAACCCCAGGCAGTCACTGCCATCCTTATCATTCTCCCCAGTCACAACAGAGATTACTATTCTCTCAAAGGCTTTGAAGGTAGCGAGAGGGGACTTTGGGGCAGGATCTCATGTAGCCCAGGCTGACTTGGAATTTGCTGTTTCACTGTGGATGACCATGAACTCCTGACCCTCCTGCCTCCACTTCCCAAGCGCTGGGGTTACAGGTGTGGACCGCCATGCCTGGCTCTCTCAAAGGTTCTCAAATGTATCCTGTTGATAAAACGCAGAAGACTCAGGCAGGAAGGACATACTCGGAGCTCCCTGGAGATATCAAAGCAAAACACCCCCCCACACACACACACACACCAGAGCCACCAGCACCAGCTCCCAGGCGATGACCTTTGCTTCTCCTAGCAGCTATTTGAACAAGAAATGCAGTAAGATAGGGTATCATTTGCCCTCTGCAGGCAGCAGAGTTTTCATTTCTGCCATGTTGGTTTGTGTTTATACTCTCTCCAGGCACCAAAGGCTCTGAAATTACCTCCTGTTTCAGAAGAACCCCCCAGAGTCCTCAACCCCCTGAGGAGCCGATTTAAGGCCAATGAACCCCCAATGGAGCTCTTCATTATCCCAATGGAGATTCATTTCCATGCCCCACAGCCCCCCAAAGAAAAGGCCTGCAGAAGAGGTAGGTTCCCTGCTCATGGCACTTCTGTGGAACTTGGTCAAGCCAGAAAGGGTTAAAAGTTGGGATCCTTGCCAGTCCAACCCATCCAGAAGTGATGGCTGAGGTCACCAGGCCCCAGGGTCATCCCCAGGGTCACCCCCAGGAAAAGCGGGTCTTTTCCAAACAAAGGAAAGGCAACAATAATCTGTAGGTCTCTTCTGATCATACCCAGTTCAATTCTATCTGCCGGGCCCTTCACTGAGCAGCTCATGTTACGAAACTAGGAAAAGAAAACAGACAAATACATAAATAACTCAGTGTGCCATAGATAGTATAAAAGTGCAAGAATGCTCCGGCAGCTTACCAAAAAAAATTATATAATACCAAAAAAAGCAACTAAGAATGAAAATGGAAAAAAAAAATTGTCCTAGTTAGAATTACTATTGCTGTGATGAAACACCACAACCAAAAGCAACTTGGGGAGGAAAGGGTTTATTTGGCTTACTCTTCCACATCTCTGTTCATCATCGAAGGAAGTCAGGACAGGAACTCAAACAAGACAGGTACCTGGAGGCAGGAGCTGATGCAGAGGCCATGGAGGGAGCTGCTTACTGGCTTGTTCCCCATGACTTGCTCAACCTACTTGCTTATAGAACCCAGGACCACACCAATCCAGGGATGGCACCACCCACAATGGGCTGGGCCCTCTCCCATCAATCACTAATTAAGAAAATGCCCTACAGCTGGATCTTACGGAGGCATTTTCTCAACTGAGGCTCTCTCCTCTCAGATGACTCTAGCTTGTGTCAAGTTGACTTGACATAAAAGGACATAAACCTTGATTGAAAAGATCAGAGAAGTTGATATTATCAGACCACTTGGATGAAGTTAGTGCTTTAGGTAAACATTAGATTTATGTAACTGGATTTCCTAGCAGCCAAGCTAAAAGCAATTACTGGCTATTTGGACCTTCGTTTTATAAAAAGAAAAAAAAAATGCTCCAAAGAGTCTTTATTTATTTTTAAAATTATTTTATTATCTAAAAGATGATTTCAACAATTCTTGTGAGGAAAAGGATCCTGTTTTTTCTAAGAAGACTTCTATGAGAGCATGACCTAGGAGAACAGGGAAGACCTCTGAGAGAGCATGACCTAGGAGAACAGGGAAGACCTCTGAGAGAGCATGACCTAGGAGAACAGGGAAGACCTCTGGGAAAGTGTGACCTAGAACAGGAAAGACCTCTGAGAGAGCATGAGCTAGGAGAGCAGGGAAGACCTCTGAGAGAGCATGACCTAGGAGAACAGGGAAGACCTCTGGGAAAGTGTGACCTAGAACAGGGAAGACCTCTGAGAGAGCATGACCTAGGAGAACAGGGAAGACCTCTGGGAAAGTGTGACCTAGAACAGGGAAGACCTCTGAGAGAGCATGAGCTAGGAGAGCAGGGAAGACCTCTGAGAGAGCATGAGCTAGGAGAACAGGGAAGACCTCTGAGAGAGCATGAGCTAGGAGAACAGGGAAGACCTCTGGGAAAGTGTGACCTAGAACAGGGAAGACCTCTGAGAGAGCATGAGCTAGGAGAACAGGGAAGACCTCTGAGAGAGCATGACCTAGGAGATCAGGGAAGACCTCTGAGAGAGCATGAGCTAGGAGAACAGGGAAGACCTCTGAGAGAGCATGACCTAGGAGAGCAGGGAAGACCTCTGAGAGAGCATGAGCTAGGAGAACAGGGAAGACCTCTGAGAAAGCATGAGCTAGGAGAACAGGGAAGACCTCTGAGAGAGCATGACCTAGGAGAGCAGGGAAGACCTCTGAGAGAGCATGACCTAGGAGAACAGGGAAGACCTCTGAGAGAGCATGACCTAGGAGAACAGGGAAGACCTCTGAGAGAGCATGACCTAGGAGAACAGGGAAGACCTCTGGGAAAGTGTGACCTAGAACAGGGAAGACCTCTGAGAGAGCATGAGCTAGGAGAGCAGGGAAGACCTCTGAGAGAGCATGAGCTAGGAGAACAGGGAAGACCTCTGAGAGAGCATGACCTAGGAGAACAGGGAAGACCTCTGGGAAAGTGTGACCTAGAACAGGGAAGACCTCTGAGAGAGCATGAGCTAGGAGAACAGGGAAGACCTCTGAGAGAGCATGACCTAGGAGATCAGGGAAGACCTCTGAGAGAGCATGAGCTAGGAGAACAGGGAAGACCTCTGAGAGAGCATGACCTAGGAGAGCAGGGAAGACCTCTGAGAGAGCATGAGCTAGGAGAACAGGGAAGACCTCTGAGAAAGCATGAGCTAGGAGAACAGGGAAGACCTCTGAGAGAGCATGACCTAGGAGAGCAGGGAAGACCTCTGAGAGGCACAGGGGAAATTCCCTAAGTTGTTTTTCTGTGCCCTTGCTTAACAGGAAATCTCTCTCCTGGGACTTCACTGGTCAGTCTAGGAGAAAAGATGACCCCCATTTTTAAGGGAGTCAGAGCTTTCTAGAAACTTTAACTGCCTCTGATTTCTTATAGCTTTGACTTCTGGAAAGTTTACAGGAGGTTGTTTTGTTCCAAAGCTGTTCGGAATTCGTCCAAGGATGAATGCTTCCCTCCCCAACTTCCTTGGAGCCTCCTTGGGAGGGAGGGAGGGGTGGATGGACAGTCTGGCTTGGGCCATGTCCCTGCCCTGGAACCAGTCACTGTGGCTAAGATAATGAGGTCCTCTTATAATCCGAGCTCAGTCACAGAATGGACAGAGATTTGCCCATACCCCATTGTGCAAGTGAGGAAGAGATGGGTCTCCACAAAGACGTGACACGTGGCAAAAAACAACGTAGCTTTCTCTTTGCCTTCTAGCTGCTCAGCACCCTGAATCAGATCCAGAACCAGAAGAGGCCACGCCTCTATGGCGGCCTGCCCTGAAGCGGCTGTACTTAGAAAGGCCAAGGGGCATCACGGTGCATCTCCCGGTGGCCAGTGGCCAGGACACACCCTCACCTCAAGGTAGTTCCTTTCTCCCGCCGGCAGCCCAAGGGAACCTCACTCTAAACCGAAACAAGGCAAGACCCAGGAGGGTCCTCCATGGAGAGAAAGGCTTCCAGGGAGGTTAGTCCATCCTCGGCCTCTTGAAGATGGCTGTAGTTCAGGCAGCAACTGGTTAACCCATGTGCTTCGAACTAACTGTATCTGGCTTGCAAGTGACTTATTCACTGAATCAGCCCTCCATAATATTTTCTGGTTACAGATGCAAAACGGCACTAACGTGACTGAAAATTTGCTGCATGCCATGCCCTGTTACTAATCTTGTTTTTAAGCAATGAAATTTCATTCCTAATCTTTTATAAATATGTGCTTATTCATTTAAAAGTTTGTTATATTGATAAAAAAAAAAAAGTCTTCACATTTTTTCAAAATATATGGTCATTAGAAGTTATACACATGAGCCGGGTGGTGGTGGTGCACACCTTTAATCCCAGCACTCGGGAGGCAGAGAAAGGTGGATCTCTGTGAGTTCGAGGCCAGCCTGGTCTACAAAGCGAGTTCCAGGAAAGGTGAAAAGCTACACAAAGAAACCCTGTCTCGAAAAATAATAATAATAATAATAATAATAATAATAATAATAATAATAATGAAGAAGTTATACACACGGGGCCAGGTATTGTAGGTCACACCTTTATTCCCAGCACTTGGGAGGCAGAGGCAGGTGGATCTCTGTGAGTCTGAGACCAGACCACTCACTACAAAGTTTGTTCAAAAACAGCTAGGGCTACACAGAGAGACCTTGTCTGAAAAAAAAGACAAAAAACAAAACTAAAAAATGTTAAAAATAATAATAAAGAAAGAAGTTATGGGTATGTTAAAGTGTATATTTTAATGTAGTAAATAGGTTGGAAGTGGTCAGCCACATGTGAAAAGTTCTCCGTCTTCAGAATCCTGAGCCTTCCTCACATGCAAGATGACAGGCTCATGAGTGGCAGGTGTCCACAGGTGGCAGGTGACCATAAGCGACAGGTGTCCACAGGTGGCAGGTGACCACGATCGGCAGGTGACCACAGGTGGCAGGTGACCACGAGTGGCAGGTATCCACAAGCGGCAGGTGACCACAGGTGGCAGGTGACCACAAGCGGCAGGTGACCACGAGCGGCAGGTGTCCACGAGCGGCAGGTGTCCACGAGTGGCAGGTGTCCACGAGTGGCAGGTGACCACGAGTGGCAGGTGTCCACGAGTGGCAGGTGACCACGAGTGGCAGATGACCATGAGTGGCAGGTGTCCACGAGCGGCAGGTGACCACGAGCGGCAGGTGACCACGAGTGGAAGGTGACCACGAGTGGAAGGTGTTCACAAGTGGCACTGCAGCTGGAAGCAGGCGGGGCGCTCATCGATCTATGCTGAGTTCCCCTCTGTGCCAGGCTCTGCTCTCGGTCTTTAACAGGCACTCTCTCAGGTGCCTGTCACGACAACGCTGCCTTCGTCTTACAGACCAGAAAACAGACATGCCAAGAACCCAGTGCCTTATCTGAGGCCCCACAACTCAAGGGGCCTTGCTGGGACTGGAGGTCAGCACCTCCCCATGCTCAACTCCGTTCTTGCCCGTTACCCTGCGTTGCCCGTGAGAATAGACACAATGAGGAACTAGGGTAGGGTCTTCTTAAGAGGTATTGTCAGAGTGGGGGCTTAGTTAACCGCCTCCTACGTAAATGCCAGCCATCCGCTTTGCAGCTTCCTTAGAGCTAGTACCGGCAAGGACTGCCTTCTGCCGCTTTCCGGTGCCCAGCCAGAGCCACGGAGATAGAGACGGCGTGCTGGATCTCACCCTTAGCATTGCTCAGCCTGTACTGCCCGGCACTCCCCTCTCACCTACTGAATTCACCCACCAGGGGCTGAGAGTCAAGAGCCAGCCCATCTTTGGCAGCAATACCAGCTAGAAGCTAGCCTATGAAGTCTCTGATAAGTCAGAGGGTCATAAGTTCAAGGTCAGACACCCCCCCAAACAGTGACACCCCAACTCAGAAAAAAAGGAGGTGCCAAAGAGGAAAGCTTTTTCACATACTATGTCCCCCACAGACCTGGCGCAGGGTATTGGCAGCTGGTAAGTGGGATTGTCCCATGCCCACGAAGGCTGCACATTCCCATTCTCTTGCTCAGCCCTAGGAGATTTCCCCTCTAATACCAGAAAAGTGAAGCCAGCTTTGATGTGTTTCACGCATCTGCATACACACATATTTTATTTTACTGTAGCACTATGTGGGTGTAAGTTGCAGACATTATACAGGCTATCAGCAAACGATTCTGTCAGCCACAATACTGTTATCACGTTAAAAAAAAAAGTTAGTATTGGTGCAGAAATGGTTTCTAGTATAAAATATATATTCAAAATTTTCCAGTTATACCAGCAATGTTCTCTATGGGTTTTTATTTGTTTGTTTCCCCAAATAAAAATCCAGTTCAGGACCATGCAGAGCATGTAGTTCTCATCTCTCTGCAGAGACTTTAACCTGCAGGAATTCTCTAGGCATGGTTTGTCCTGTGGGTTGTTGTTGCTGCTGTAGTTTAGGTTTGGGTTGGGCAGGGGTTGTTGTTGTTGTTGTTGTTTGGTTGTTTGTTTGTTTGGTTGGTTGGTTGGTTGATTTGGCTTGAAATCTTCTGTTTGTTTGATCAGTTTGGTTTTGGTTTGGTTTAGTTGGGTTTTTCAAGACAGGGTTTCTCTGTGTAGCCCTGCCTGTCTTGGAACCAGCTCTATAGACTAGGATGTCCTCGAACTCAGATATCTGCCTGCCTCTGCCTCTCAAGTGATGGGATTAAAGGCGTGCACCACTACCTCCCTTCCAACTTGGTTTGTTTTTTTGAGATGGAATCTCACATAAAAATATAGCCCAAGCCGACTCTGAACTCACTATGTATCTGAAGATACCTTGAACTCCTGATCCTTCCGTTTCTGTCTCCAAGGTGCTAGAATAACAGTTGCTCATGGGTACATCAGGTTTCCAAGTTAGTTTCTTATGACATCAGTGACGGTATATTCCATAGGAAGTGACGCTAACCTGTATTGGGTCAAAGGCAGTGTAGATTTGTCCACTGTAAAAGTACTTTGTCATCAGAAATCTGTAGCCAGCTGGGTATGGTAGCATAGGCCTGTGATCCTAGCATTTGGGAAACTGAGGCAGAGAAAGCACACTTTAAGGCCAGACTGGGCTGCACAGTGAGATATTATTGTCTCAATAGGAAAGAAGATGGTATGTTATAATCAAAATCTCCTGAGCCCTCATACTCAGGGTCTTCAGACTGGGGAGTCTGCAACCTCTCAGGTCTGTCCCCATCTCTGGATCCCTTCTATGAGATGACAGTCCCAGCTACCACTTCTCCATGCCTCCCGACTCTGGCAAATTCCTCAAAGGAAGGGCTCCTATTCTAGGCAAGAGCAATTTCACTCTTCGGCTCCCTACTCCTTAGCAGGTCTGGAAAGGAGGAACAAAGCCAAAAACAAACAGAGCCATTATTCCGAACACCAGCAGCTGTCAACCAAGCCAGAAAAGACACAACTGACCTTCCTGATCCTAGAATTTTTCCCATTTTGCTTTAGGAGATGGTGATAGCCTGGCCAAGGGTGAGGACCAACCACTGCACCTCCCGCCCCTGAATAAAGGGAAAAAAAGTCCAGAGATCCGGAAGGACATGGACAGCTCCAGGACATCAGCCTGCAACAGTCCCACAGGTCGCTCAAATGAGGGGGCACTGCCAGCAAGACCAGGTAATCATTCTAGGGTACATGTAAACCTTACCCCATTGTCTTTCCTTGGCTCCTGTCCAGGTTCCCCACTAAAAAGGGGGAAATGGTGGTATTCCCAACTGTATTAGTGAAATTAATGTTCAGCCATCCCTAAAGAGCCTGGAGAGTTTGGAGAGTTTGCTGCACCCATACACACCAAGCTGTTTCCTCCTTCCGGCAACCACACGTGATGACGCGGCTTCCTGCGCTCCTGGCTTGCACACCACTGAGTTCAGTAGACACACTTAACACTACTCCAAGACAGAAACCCCCCTGGGCACAGGAATCTGCAGAGCTTGCAGTAGATTAAAAAAAACTTCCAGAGGGAAATCATCCTCCAGCCCAGGGCAGACCTGAGGCCTGACCACAGGAGGAAAAAGATGCTGCCTTCCTATCCTAGGATGAGACAGGGCAAGCCTCGCCCTCTGTGGCTGAGCCCCACGTAGAGGCTGGCAGCCAAGGAGCGACCAAGATCAATAGCAACGCCGTAAATCAGTGCGGTAGCGGCTGACATGGGGCTTTGAACCGTAGGCAGTTCAGAAAGCCAAAGTTGCTGAGAGTCTGGACTACCCCTAAAAATCTCAAGAGAGGTGCCATGCTGGAAACTGACAGGCACCTGTCAAAGCAATGCAGGGGAGGGACTGAGGAGCCTGCTCCGCAGTGAAGAGCATTTGCTCTTTCAGGGGGCTCCTGGCCTGTTCCCAGCACCCAAGTATCGTAACTGCAGTTCCAGGGGATCTGAAGCCCTCTCCTGGCCTCCTCGGGGACCAGGCATGCACATAGCATATGTGCATACACGTAGGCAAAACACTCACACACATAAAATAAAACCAATAAATAATAAATCTTAATATATTTTTTAAATGCAGTCCATGCACTGTTCCTCCTCCCTCAGAGCTTTGGGCCACGTCCTCCTCTGGGGAGCACCAGATGAAGGGGCTGGCAAGTGTGGAAGAGGCTTCTCTGTTCACAGCACAGCTCCCTCTGAGAGAACCGGGGAGCTGAGAGCCGCAGGGAGACAACAGACGCCTACCCTTTCATGCTGCTCAGAAACAGGGGGGCTCTATTTAAATCAACCACTCTCCCCCTGCCCCGTCTGTCTCCCCTTCCGTCTCTCATTCTGTCCCCCGAAGAGTGTGGGGTTGAATTCTTGTAAGCATGAATTAAATATGTAAGTCAATAACTCTGTTCTGTGTTTGCAGTTTCGCTGTTTAGGGCTGAGGGAGTCACAATCAAACCCTTCCTTCCCTCTCCCCTCTTTCCACACAAATGCCTTCGAGACTCTTTTTCTCAGCTTCGTCCCCTCATCCATGGTACAGACGGCCCAAGCTTGACGAGGGTCCCTTCTTCACCAGGGGCCATCCTGGAGGTCAATAACCCTAGATAAATCATAGCACGTGCATACACATGCATGCATGCACACCAGAAAATATGATTATACTAGAATGGTACAGTCATGACTAAGACAAGAAATCCCAAGTGTATATGTTGGATGTGTGTGCATGTGTGAGTGTGTGTGAGTGTGTGTATACTCATGGATCTCGGTGTGCTTGGTAGTATATGTATGCTCATCTGCCCATGTGAGTACACGTGTGTGCTGTGTGCCTGATGCATACCTCTATGTGTCTGAGCATGTGACAGCACACGTCTAAGGTGCATTCAAGCCTGTGACAGAGTGCATGTTTCAGTGTATTGTGCCATTGTTGTATGTGGCATGTGTATAAGCTTGCATGCCTGCATGCATGTGGCTGTGCATTATGTACGTTTGTCTTTTGAGAGAATGCACATGTATGCACATGTGTTTGTATCTTTACACACATGTATATGTTTGTAAGTGAATTACGTACGTGCCCCTCAGCATCCACTCCAGCTAGAGGCCTGCCTTTCTACTGCCCCTTTTTGGAAACAGGAAAAGGAAGATTAATATGATATGAACTATATTTAGCTTTTGCCCCTGGTTTCTGTCACAGACCTAAAAACCCATGGAATTTCCAGAAGTGTCTCTTCTTGCTCATGGGAAGCCTCTTGGATAATGACAGAGATTATGCTAATGGGGTCACATATGCTCAGAGAGGGTGCGCAAGCTCCATTCCCCACCCTGTGCATCTCACTGGCTGTGGGCTACATTCCTGAGGACACATTAGTAACCCTGAGTGTCTTCTGTGAGTGTCCTAAGAAAGTATCAGATTCAAGGAGGCAGTCATGGAAGCCTGGTTTATAACTGGTGGGTTAGAAGCACAGGCCACAAATGGGGGTGGAGTTGGTTGTTTTTGCTCTTTTGGGAGCCACAACCCAGCTTCCAAATAAATCACATGCGGAGTCTTATTCTTAATTATAAATGCCCGGCCTTAGCTTGGCTTGTTGCTAGCCAGCTTTTCTTAACTTAAAATTATCTTGTCTGCCTTTTGCCTCTGGGCTTTTTCCTTTTCTTATTTCTGTAATCTTACTTTCATTCTTACTCCGTGTCTGGCTGTGTTGCTGGGTGGTTGTCCCCTGGAGTCCTCCTCCTTCTCTGGCTTCTAGGTCTCCTTGCTCTTTTTCTCTTTCTATTTATTTTCTCTGCCCACCAGCCCGGGCCTATCCTTCTTCCTGCCTTGCTATTGGCTGTTCAGCTCTTTATTAGACCATCAGGTGTTTTAGACAGGCACAGTAACACAGCTTCACAGAGTGAAACACATGCAACATAAAAGACTGCAACACATCTTTGCATCATTAAACAAATGTTCCACAGCACAAACAAATGTAACTTAAAATAATATTCTACAACATGGGGACTTGCAGTCAACAGTTAAAATGGGGACAGCCTTGTAGATCTGAGCCTTTAACCTGGGGAACTGACGTTACCCCAGGTAGAGGTGCCAGCATTGAGCAGAAGTATAGGAAACCCCACTGCTGTTGTCTCTAGAGAATGGTTTGGCGAGGGAAACCTCCACCCACCTGGTCACAGGTGTTTTCTGTGCCAGGACTGGGAGCAGAGGAGGAACATACTTTTTTTCTTTCATGGTAAGTTTACAAACACACCTTGAGTCTTTGCAAGTAACCAAGAGACAGACAGCTTCTTTGTGCGGCCTGGGCTGGACTTCCTGTATAGTCCCAGCACTTGGTCGCAGTCTGTGATCACACACGTGGAATACCACACAAAGGCATCGACTAGGAGGAAAAGCAAAAAGCAGGAATCACCAAGTTGTGGGCCCACAGACTAGGCCACACTCAACTGGAGGAGGCCACACTGGCCTAGAACTGCCCTCAAAATGCCCAGAGCTGCTACCTTCTCCAGACTCTGCATGGGTGTGGTGTGGCTCGTGGAAGCCCCTCTATCTTGTGTGACCCCCAGAAGAAAGGGCCCAGGCAATAAGCCTACTCTGCCAGGTGCCTCAGTGAACGCTGGTGAGCGGAGGACACACCAGCATCTCCATTCACACCCCACCTGGGCTCAGGAAGTACAGCCAGGCTCGGCCTCCCTCACCTGCCCTGAGGCTAACGCTGCCCATGCATATTCTTACTTTCAAGAAAATTCCAGAGACCCCACACTGGGACACTTCGTGCGGAGTCCAGATGGTGAAAACGTCTGTCTGTCGCTCGAGGGGCTCACGGGAACGGAGGCGCTTCCACCGGGACAAGGTAAGAGAGCACACTCCAGGGCAGCCTTGTTTTCGGTTTCCAAAGGTTCCCAGCGGCCGCAGAGGCATCATTAAAAGCAGCAGACGCGAAGCAGCCAGCTTCTCCCACTTCCCTGACACAGAGGTTCCTCTGTGGTCCAGACACAATAACCCTATGTTCGAGGAACAAGTTCCCTCTTGCCGGAACATCTGGAGACAGGCGGTGCAGGGGAATGGCTTGGAAGAGCTCTGGTGTGCCATGCTGATGCCTTGATCGGGATGATAAAGCCCTTTTGGTATTTGCCCAATCTAAACAGGGCCTTCTTCTCTTCTTTCCAACCACGCTCCTGAGGTGGAGGTGGCTAATTGGTAATCCAATCAGGCATCCTTGTTATGTGCGTTGGTTCACTGCTGTGAGTCACCTGGCTCCTGACAGACAGCGAGGCAGTTTCCAAAACCCCTTTTGGCACGGCAGCTTTCTGGAAGAGAGACGCTGGCTCTGGGCAATGGCCATTTTGCAAAGGAAAAAAAAAAAAAAAGAAATGAAGTCAGAGGGTGATGAGTGTCAACCACCCAGAAACCATCGGGCTGGGCCTGCATGAGCTGGTGCAGCCAGCAGCCCCCTTGATGAGGAAGATTAAAAGCTGCACGCATTGGTGGGTTATGTCACAACTGGCTTAATGAGAAGGGCCTGGAATCGGGGCCAGATTTCCATAGCCCTGGCTTGTCCTCTACGTAGCCTGATGATGTTTTCTGTGTCCATGGTTGCTCACCCACAATGACAAGATACACACACACACACACACAGAGAGAGAGAGAGAGAGAGAGAGAGAGAGAGAGAGAGAGAGAGAGAGAGAGAGAGAGAGAGAGAGATCCCTTGGCTGCATTTTATAGGCTATGACTATTGCTGTAAGTTCCACCCATCATAGGGATTTCTGGGAAGTCGGGAGGTACGATGCATTTGCTTCTGAATTCGGCATCCAAGAACTCCCATCCCCATTTGGTTATACCAGAAGATGACTTTTTAAATATCTTGGGTCTGAATCTGTTGGAGCAGGAGCGAGACAGTTGGAAGGACTCTCCGTGGTACAGCTGGTGGGACAGCCGGGGAAACAAATGGGCCAGTCACCTGCCGCAGCACATTTGTCCACGCGGTTCTGGGAGAAACAGCTTCTCTTTGGACAATGCAAAGGCAACTAGCAGAAACAGAAACGTTTAAGTATTATGTCTGTTGCTGCCATGTAGATAGGATGCTTCAGACACGTCAGTACCTCCAGCTCCCGTCCCAGTTCCTAACGCATGAAGCTGGATCGTAGCCAGTGTTCACTGAAAAGGAGGAGTTCAGGGACTGGAATGGACTTGGGAGAGGGTGTTTGCCTGGCATGCACAGGGTCCTGAGTAGGAGTCCCAGCAAACACCACCACCACCCCAATTTCAGAGGGAGAAAGAGAAATACAACTTAGGCTAAATAAATGGAGACTTGTCTGCATCTTCTCCCCATCCGAAGGACGACATACCCATTCCCACTTGCTTCTGAAATTCAGAAGCATCCATTGTGCTCTTGCTGAATGAATCAGCTAGGTAGTCTCTCTCCCTCCAGCTTTTCCTCAGTGTGGTTGGCCGTCTTGATGGTGATGCTTCAGAAGGTGAGGAAATATCTTAAACTCACATCTTTCTACAATGATCCAAAGAACAGTTTCTTTTTGGTTTGTTTGTTTGTTTGTTTTAGTTTTTAGAGACAGGGTTTCTCCGTGTAGTTTCGGTATCTGTCCTGGATCTCGCTCTGTAGACCAGGCTGGCCTCAAACTCACAGAGATCCACCTGTCTCTGCCTCCAGAGTACTGAGATTAAAGGCGTGCACCACCACCACCGGCCAGGTCGACCTTTCTAAGAGACTCCATTCACTGAAGCACACTTTTGGAGACTGTGCTTATGTGTATCTGTGTTTTGCCTGCACACGTCTGTGCACCATGTGTGTGCAGTGCCCTCAGAGGCCAGAGGAGGGCGTCCTATTCTCTGGAACTGGAGTTTCAGATGGTTGTGAGCAAACTGTGGGTGCTGAGAGTTGAACCCTGATCCTCTGGAAGAGCAGCCAGTGCTCTTAGCTGCTGAGCCATCTCTCCAGCCCCTGAAGGAGTATTTCTGTTGTTCTGTCTTGAATTGTTTGTGGATTTGGAGGTTCTGATCATTTGATCTTTGGTTTGATCCGACAGAGAGTTATATTCAAAGTTCTTTCCCCCTTGTGGAAGACTTTCTCTACCACCAGAGACTCTGAAAGTTCGATTTTACTCAGATCCATCTTTTACATTTTATTTTACTTACATTAATTTTGGCGCTAGGAGTGGAACCCAGTGCCTCCCACACACCAGGCAGGAGGTCCGCGGCTGAGCTACATCCCCAGTCTCAATGTACCTCGGCTGCCATTTCCACACCCCTCCCAGCATCATCTCCCACACATTCCAGCCTGCCCTCCAGTGAGTTCTCCATCATCCCTTGATGGCCCAAATGTTCAGTTTCCAGTCTTTTCTCTCCAGGCCTATTCCTGAGTCATCCCCCCAAGTATTTAGACAAGCTCTAAGTTCATCTTTTCCAAGACATTTTCCTGAATAATTTTACCTCCCTCCATACAATTACCTAGATGTAATCTCACCCCTTTCCTCTCTCTCAGTCCCACCTTTGTGATTTTGGATTTATCTGCATCTGTTTTCAGTTTGGCTCTCTAACATATGAGTCCTAGGGAACCTCCTCTCTTTATCCTATGTCCAAGAAATGCGTGTTGACTGACTGAATACCCCGGGTGCCACACAAAAGTTCTTGAGAGAGCATAGTTAGTTTTTTTTTTTTTTTTAATACTGAAAAAAAATCTTAAGTCAAAGAGGGAATATGATCTATCTGATCCTCCTGAAACTGTAAGGCTCTGTCAACAACTATTTGGAGATAAATTCTTAGGCAATTAGATCATGATAGTTCGCTTTCAAACAGCAGAGAGAGATGAATATAACCTTTAGAAGAAGGAGAGGAGAGAAAAGATGTGAAGCATTGGAATTTGGCTCTCCAGCTCATGTTGGGCTATTGCAACACTCCCAGAATTCAAAGGCTTACAAAAAGAAAAGTTGGCTTGGAAGGGTCTAAGTCAAGCATTGGACACGCTCTCTGAATTGCTTATCCCTGATACAAATCCTCAAATATTCTTCTCATCACAGTGCCAGCCGCACACATTTCCTCTCAAGGGTTCTTCTATTCACTAGTTTCAGACTGAGAGAGATTCAAAGATGTCGGAGCCAAGAATTCAAGTTGGGACCTCAGGTTCCATGTAGACTTCAATTCCCAACCTCTTTCAGAGTTCTTAATCAACCTTCAGCCTTGCCCTAAATGGATGTTTAACCCCAAGTGTGTTTCCTGTTTGCTTATTTGTTTGTTTTACTCTTGCTACTCTGTTTTGTCGTATAATTAGCATCCTGACCCATGCAGCTTTTCCTGATCTGGTGGTTTAGTACATGTCCACTTCACATATCTCCCTTCAAAAGGTTACAGTGGCTGGCTCATGTCCAATACTGATGTGGACTGAAGTGAGGTACACGGCTTTGGAAACAGTCTATCTTAGCCCACTCTTTGTGGCTATCCTTTTTTGTTTGTTTTGTTTTGTTTTTCGAGACAGGGTTTCTCTGTGTAACAGCTCTGGATGTCCTGGAACTCTCTGTAGACCAGGCTGGCCTCGAACTCACAGAGATCTGCCTGCCTCTGCCTCCAGAGTGCTGGGATTAAAGGTGTGCGCCACCACTGCCTGGCTCTGTTGTTGTCTCAGGGTTTGTTTGTTTGTTTGTTTGTTTATTGCTGTGAAGAGACATCATGACCACAGCAACTCTTATCAAGAAAATATTTCATTAAGGTGGCTCACTTACAGTTTTAGAGGATCGGTCCATTATCATCATGACAGGAAGTATGGTGGCGGCAGGCAGACATGGCACTGGAGGAGTAGCTGAGAGTCCCACATCTTGCAGGCAACAGGAAATCAACTGAGACACTGGGCAGTATCCTGAGCATAGGAAACCTCAAAGCTCACTCCCACAGTGACACACTTCCTCCAACAAAGCCACACCCACTCCAACAAAGCCATACCTCCTAATTGTACCATGCCCTGTGAGATTATATGGGTCAGGGCTTTGTTTTGTTTGAGGTTTTTTTTTTTGGGGGGGGTGTCTTTTTTTTGGGGGGGGGAGTTTCAAGACAGGGTTTCTCCATGCAGTTTTGGCGCCTGTCCTGGATTTTGCTCTGTAGACCAGGCTGGCCTCGAACTCACAGAGATCCTCCTAGCTCTGCCTCCTGAGTGCTGGGACTAAAGGCGTGCGCCACCACCGCCCAGCTTATGTGGGTCAATTATATTCAAACTACCACATTCTACTCCTTGGCCCCAGAAGCTTGTAATAATATCAAAATGCAAAATGCATACTTCCAACATATAATGTCACAGGATATGCATTACCATTGCAAAACACAGGGGAGGAAGAGTAGTGAGGAAATACTGGACCAAAGCAACACAGAAAACCAGGCCAATTACATTCAAACCACCACAGTTGCCATAGCAGAATACGTGAGCCTGGGTGATCTGTAAAGAACAGAGACTTGTTCTGGCTCATTGTTCTGGAGACCGAGGAATCCCAGAGCGCAGCATTACATCAGCACCTGCTTGGGGGGGTGGGGGGTGCTGATAAAATAAAAGTACAAAGGGTAGCCAGTTAGTACACTCGGGTTCTAAGAACTCACTCCTACAATAACTGACGTACACTCAGCAGCATGACAACACCCTCATTGCCTCAAAAATGAGCCCACCCCGCGGGGAGGAGCATCATACCCTGTCACTCGTGAAGGCCAAGCCCAGACACCTACTGAAGGTCTCACCACCTCTCAGCTCTGGGGCACAGGGCGGGGATCAAGTTGCAACATGAGCAGGAAGACATCTTGTAGGAGGAGTTTTTTTGTGGTTATTTTGGTTTGGTCTCACTGTCACCCCGGCTGGTCTGGAACGCAAAGGTCTTTCTGCCTCAGCCTCCCCGAGGCTGGCTCCCGGCTAGGCCTTTAGATGACCAAACTCCTCCCTGACCTTGTGACTGTGACCTTATGATGACGGAACCAGAATCCCACATTTATGTCGCTCCCAGACTCCCACCCCAAATTTGTGAGAGATGAGTAAATCCCATTGCTTCAGTTCACTAGGTTGGGGATAATTCGTGTTGCAATAATGAATAACTCATTTTCTCTGTTGAGTCCTGGGTCAGGGAGCGTCTTTCCATGTTGGTGGACATGGGACAGTGTGGTTTCCCTTCAGGAGTTTATCTCTTCCCACCTGTTGTTGTAAAGACGATGCCTAGAAATTTAAGGAATGCCTTCCAGTGAGTCTGTGTGAGGAAAATGAAGGGGCCCTGAACTAAATGCCCACAGTCTTGGGTCCCAGGACCCAATGTACTGCCTGTGGCTTTGGTGATCATGGATAAAACAACTTCACTCCTTTGGACCTCAGCCTCTTCATATGGAAAAAAGAAAGTTGGTTTGACATCCGGTCCTCCTAGCACGTATCCCATGGTACACCAGTCCTGGAGGAGTTATGGACAGTATGCAAAGAAGGCAAGGGCTTTGAGGTCGAATGCATTTGCTAGCCATAAGCAGACTCTTGATGTAGAATCATGCCTCCGAGGGATTCAGAGCCATAATGCTTCTCAAACTTGCTTGATCACTGAAAGCTTTTTGTTTTTCAGCAAAGTGTCACATAGTTCTAAATCTTTTTGGGGGAGCATACTTTGGAAAATGCTAATCTGATGGTTTCTAGGGTACCTCTCAGCTCTAACAGCCCCTTACTCAGGAGGCTCCCTCAGTGGGGCAATTCTGTTCTCTCAGCTTGAATCAGGATCTCAGCATTCACTAGGTTCTGACTGTTCCTGCTTCCCTTCTCCAAACCTCAGTTCTGAATCATACAGTCCACAGTACATCCACCTCTGGGTGGGAAGAAGGAGAGGAAGGCCAAAAGAAAGAGACCCATGTGGTAACAATTCACATTGTTGCTCCTGCCCAATTACTGTTGGCTAATAACCCACAAGAAATAATGTTGTCAGATGTTATCAGTTCTATTGATCTCAGATCAAAAGTCTGAGTAAAGGAAAACATGGCTGGATAGAGTTGTTAGGCAATCCACCTTCCTGTACTGTAGACGTTAGAAAGCTAAAAACTACATTTCCCACATAACATTTGCAGCTAGGGGACAGAGTGAAAATCGTGCTCCGCCCATCTCTGCCTTGCTTACATGAGAGTTGGAAGGGGGAAGTGAGACAGAGACATATAAGTTCGGGGCTATTTATGTTGGCACCAAGCTCATGAAGACAACATGCTAAAAGGCCATGTCTTAGTTAGGGTCTTATTGCTGTGAAGAGACACCATGGCCATGGCAACTCTTATAAAGAAAAACATTTAATTGGGGCTGGCTTTCACTTCAGAGGTTTAGTCCATTATCATCATGGTGGGAAACATGGTGGTGTGCATATGCAGACATGGTGCTGGAGAAGGAGCTGAGAGTTCTGCATCTGGAACTGTAGGCAGCAGGAAGAGAGACAGCCACTGGGCCTGGCTTGAGCTTCTGAAACCTCAAAGCCCGCCCCCACAGTGACATACTTCCTCCAACAAGGCCACACCTCCTCCAAGAAGACCACACCTCCTCCAACAAGGCCACACCTACTCCAACAAGACCACACCTCCTTCAACAAGGCCACACCTACTCCAACAAGGCCACACCTACTCCAACAAGGCCACACCTACTCCAACAAGGCCACACCTACTCCAAGACCATACCTACTCCAACAAGACCACACCTCCTCCAACAAGGCCACACTTCCAATAATGTCACTCCCTCTGAGACTATGGGGGGGCCATTTTCTTTTTTCTTTTTCTTTTTTTTTTTTGATTTTTCGAGACAGGGTTTCTCCGTGTAGCTTTGCGCCTTTTCCTGGGACTCACTTGGTAGTCCAGGCTGGCCTCGAACTCACAGAGATCCACCTGGCTCTGCCTCCTGAGTGCTGGGATTAAAGGTGTGCATCACCACTGCCCGGTCTTTTTTGTTTGTTTGTTTTTGTTTTTTGTTTTTTTAAAGACTTTTTTTTTTTGAGCTGAGGATCGAACCCAGGGCCTTGTGCTTGCTAGGCAAGCACTCTACCACTGAGCTAAAACCCCAACGGGGGGGGGGGGGGGCATTTTCATTCAAACCACCACAGGCAGTTTCAACCAGTTTACAGCCCTGTTTCTTCCCTGACTACCTGGGCGGTTTCTGCCCTACACTTAACCCTAGTTGATAAGTAAACCTTATAGTGACTGCAGGAAATTCCCATCAGTCTCAGCGTTGGACTAAATCAGGTCTGTCTTGTGCTTCAGGAGGGACAGTTTGACAACAGTCTGTCCCAGTCTTCAGAAGGAAACCAGGCTCTTTTCTCTCGCCATCAAGAAACCAGTAAGGCCGGGCGGTGGTGGCCCACGCTTTTAATCCCAGCACTCGGGAGGCAGAGGCAGGCGGATCTCTGTGAGTTCGAGGCCAGCCTGGACTACCAAGTGAGTCCCAGGAAAGGCGCAAAGCTACACAGAGAAACCCTGTCTTGAAAAACCAAAAAAAAAAAAAAAAAAAAAAAAAAAGAAACCAGTAAGGCCTCCACAACGGGCACTGACCACACCTTGATGGCCAGCATCAAAAGTCCCTCCAGATGCTAAGGACTTTCTTACCTTTTTTTTTTCTTTCTCCTGGTTTTTTTGTTTGTTTGTTTGTTTTATTTTTTGAGACAGGGTTTCCGTCTCAGTAACTGTCTTGGTTGTCCTGGAACTCTTTTTATAGACCAGGCTGGCCTCGAACTCACTGAGATCTGCCTGCCTCTGCCTCTCATCTGTTCTCTTTGGACCGGATCTCACTACAAAGCAGGCCCTGAACATTCCATCCTTCTACCTCAACTTCCCGAGTGCTGGGGTCATAGGCCTGAGCCACCACACCTGGCTCTTTCCTTTCCTTTGGCAAAGACCTCTTGAGGTTCCCATGGAAGCTGGCATCATCACCCCTCTACAATCACCCTCCAAAGCCAAAGAGAAAATTTTTTTTAAATCTTTTTTCCTCTGAACCTGCTAGAAATTTTATTACTGTTGTTGTAGAGGCTCAGTGTGTAGCCCAAACCGGCCTCAAACTCTCAGCCATCCTCCCATGGGCTCGGATTACCCATGTGCATCCCCAGACCTGTCTCAGAAACAAACTCCTTCTTGGAAGAAAAGAGCACACTAAGTGCTTGAGCATACTTAATTTCCTGGTGTTTTTGTTGTTGTTATTATTATTGCAGATGACAGTATTTGCGTCATTTTTATGGAGCCTGTGAAGGCACAAATTCTGTCTCCCCTGCTTTCCTTCCGTTTTAGGAGTCCCTAAAATCAAGAGGAAATCTGTAGATTATTATCACCAATGCTTATGCAAAGGAAGCACTTAATGAGACTTGCTGAGGGCACTGACAGATAAAACAGATACAGGTTGCCGGAATGAAGGAGAGTTAGTCTGTGCCCCTCCTAGAGCATCTACAGCCCAGATAACTCCTCCTTTCCTAAGATGTTGTCTGGATTACAGAGTGTCCAGACTCAGCTTCCTGAGCCCAGAAAACCACAGTTTGAAAGCCCTCTTATTTTATAGATTAAGAGAACTGGGGGGCCAGAAATGTGTGATTTCTTTTTTCCCTAGTCATACAACTTCTGTGTGGTAAATCCACACACTCCTATACCCTGTTAGGTCAAAGTTCTTCTCACTCTTGTTGTCTTTCCTCTTTTGGACTTAAAATTCCTGTCCGTAAGTTCCTCTGATCTACTTCTGAACATCTTGGAAAACAGGTGACTCTTTGTTGGAGCCCATTTTCAGGTTTCCTGGTGGCTTTACCCAGCAGGTCCGCATAGAGGATGATTGGACCACGGGCCTGAGTGCAGGTGTGAGACATTTCTTTATTCACTGGTCTTTCTTTACCGTTGCACTTGATTGCAGTGGGGGAATAGTTTCAACCACGTGGAAGAAAAACCACGTTTGGGGTTGGGGATTTAGCTCAGTGGTAGAGCGCTTGCCTAGCAAGTGCAAGGCCCTGGGTTCGATCCTCAGCTCAAAAAAAAAAAAAAAAAGAAAAAAGAAAAAAGAAAGAAAAGAAGGGCTGGAGAGATGGCTCAGAGATTAAGAGCACTGACTGCTCTTCCAGGGGTCCTGAGTTCAATTCCCAGCAACCACATGACAGCTCACAACCATCTGTAATGGGATCTGGTGCCCTCTTCGATTAAAAGAAAAAAAGATAAGAAAAAAAAAAGAAAGAAAAGAAATGAAAAAGAAAAACCATGTTCTATGGGATGACAAAGCAATAAGTTATAAAGAACCAGGTGCCCAGATAACTCCATCGGAGCAACGCCACCCTGGACTCCTATGTGCAAGAGAAATAAAGGAGTATGTATGTCTGGAAGGCCACCTTGTCACATGCTCGCCTTCTTCCGCAGGGACACGCTTGCGCAGTCTGCCTGCCTCGCTTTCCTCACTCACTCCCAGGGCTCTGGACCCAGCACTGGGGCTGCTGCATAGGGACCTCACAATCCAGGTGGCAAAGAGATTCACAAGCACCTTCTGGTCTCGGGCAAAGCAGAGCTGTGATCGAGGCCCAAGCAACCCAACTCAGGGCTGCTAAAGGCGTCACTAGGTCTAGCCTAGGATACTCGGAAGGGCTTTCACCGAGGGATTCCCGTTTGCACAGACCTTTGAGATCAGTAGAAGTGAGGAAACGGAGAAGTGGGGGGAAAAACCAGGCTGCTGGGGACTGGTATGAACAGAGACAAGCGCAGGGAAGGCAGAGAGCACGTGGCCCTGTATGCATGGACTCAGAACCCGGTCCAAAGACGGTGCTGGGGCTGAAAGGCAGGCCAGGGCCAGACCAAGGAAAGCCTGTGTGCCAGGCCAGAGCTGAAATGCTCCCTTTTAGACACCAAGGAGTTTGAGAAGGGATGCCATGCAACCCAATGTGTGTGTGTGCATGTGTGTGTGTGTGTGTGTGTGTGTGTGTGTGTGTGTGTGCCAGCCTTCGTGAGGGGACAGTGGAGAAGAGGTAGAGGACTCCAGCCACCCCTCATTCAGACGGCAGCCCATGATGTCGGAGACTCAGCAGGTACAGGAAGTGCAGGCCCCTCAGGGCCACAGCCTGCTAGTGGGGATGAAACCAGAGCAGCCTGTTTGTAGAGTGTCCACAAAACTGGCCACAATTACCCTGTTCTGTTTTTACTTTCAGTTAAGAAATTGCCAATGTGGGGTGTGTGGGGGGGGTGCTGTTTATCTGCTATATTGTAATTAAGATAAAACAACCACTAAGGCCCTGGAGCCCGCATGCGCCCGCGTCCCCCACCCCCACCCCCCCCCACCCCCCCCCACCCCCCCCACCCCCGGCAGCACCACAGGACCACGGTTCCCGGGGCTCCCTCATTTCCAGTCACATTCCCGCCAGTTTAAGGAAAAGCAGCCAAGTGCGCGGCTGGGGTTTTTGCTATAGAGAAATGCTTGGGCTTCCTAGCAGCCAGCTGGGGTGGTGATAAAGCGTCCTAAGGAAAAGCCTGAGAGCAGATTTCTTAGGAGCCAGGAGACAAAGGGAGCGGCTGGGGAACCTGATGGAGAGCGCGTGGAGCCCTCCTCCGCCCTCCCACCCCCACTCACGGGGAGGGTCCTCCTCCAGGACTGATCCAGCCCCCTTCCCCCTTTCAACCACTGGACCGCTCAATTCTAGGAGGGAAAATTAACATTCATTATGCAATTTATCTCTCTCCTTTTAATCCAGAGTGTCTGTCTCCAAAGTCCCTACTCAATAATTAATGTTTGTTCTCATTTTCCATTCTCCAGAGCATCCATTCTTGAACTGGAGGGCCGACAATTAACACTAATTATGGCTTTTCCTCCCTCACGGTTGGCTCTCTGGATTCCAGGTTGCTTTCTCAGCCTGGGTTCTTCTGGGCGGGCCTGTGACTGCTTGTGTGTGCACGAAGCAGACACCCGCGGGCACAGGCGCGCGTGCGCGAGTGAGTGAGCACACACACACACACACACACACACACACACACGCAAGCCGTGCCGATCCACGCTGCCCCTTCTTTGGCAAACTCCAGTATACTTAGTGTCAGCACCAGATTAACGGAGCAAGATGAATTTTAAAAGGGGAAGTACTTGTGTTTGGGTGGGTAATTCACCTGGAAGATACGTCTCTTCCAGCTTAAATTTTCTAAGCTGCTCTGTGATTTTATTTCCTTCCTTATTACTCCCACCTTTTCTCTCCCTCCCTCCTCCCCTCCCCCTCCCCCCACCACTGTCCCTTGCGGTCTTTCTTGGGTCTCTCAGCCTTATCTCTTTTCAGCCATAAAAACAGCACTGTTTAAACCCATTTTCAGTCTGGCTAACAAGGACAGCTACAATAACTCTCACCCTGGGTGACTCTATCAGATTGAAAAATAAATAAAAGTAATAAAAAAGGTCTGTCTTAAGCGGGGCGGTGGTGGCACACACCTTTAATCCCAGCACTCGGGAGGCAGAGGCAGGCGGATCTCTGTGAGTTCAAGGCCAGCCTGGACTACCAAGTGAGTTCCAGGAAAGGCGCAAAGCTACACAGAGAAACCCTGTCTCGAAAACCAACCAACCAAACAAACAAACAAACAAACAAAAAGGTCTGTCTTTGGGACCAGAGCCTCTCTTGCCTGCCCTGGTCCCGACTCATTTGGAAACTGGGGCCTGAGTGGCATCTCGCACCTGCAGCTCCCATGTCAGCTGAGCGGTGCTCCTGCTGATCAAAGATTCTCTGCTCACAGTTTCAGCACCGTGGGCCCTGCCGGGCTTCACCTCTAAAAACCTTGGATAAAATCGGCCTTCTCCTCAATGGCTTTGGAATGCTAGACCAGCCTCCTCTCCACAGGCACCCACAGCGTTTCAAAGCCATGCCACTCATGGCCAGGCTTAAATCCAGGCATCCATTGACTTTATATTTTCTCCCCGTCTTAGGGCAAAGAAACTGAACCTTTTTTTCAAACTCGTAGTTAAAATTCTTGATTGTTTTTCAGTCTGTGAAAAACAGGATCTGTCCATCCTAGTCTCCCTCATAAAGAGGAAGGGCCCAATACCCCTGAAAAGTCAGCTTTCTTTTTAAAAGTCACCCCGGCTTCTCAGTATCATTCAGCATATGAGCATGTTATGACATACCTAGACTTCCAGAAATACAAAACCCACCCCCACCCCCCAAATACAGCAGTCAATAGGAAATGAGATGTACTTAGGATGTCTGAGATATGTGGAGTCCTCATGAGTTAGTTATTCCTGGAAAGCCCACTGGCTGGCATTGAGCAGAAATCTTAGAGAAGTTGGCTTTTCCCAAATTGATTGCACTCAGCTTGGCCCAGGAGGGGTCGTCCCCGGGGACGACCTCTGAGTGGTCCAGGATATACGCTGCACCACTCCCATCCCGAGAAGGAGGCGGGTGGCCCCCACAGTGGAGCACAGTTCAGCCCGCACCACGGTGGACTAGGAAGCTGTCTCAAACAATCTCTGTGGCCTGCGTCTTCAGTGCAGGTCTGAGGGCGATCCCTCCTTCTTCCCAGACTCCTTTCATGTTTCATTCCCCCACAGAGGGATGCAAGCCTTCATCCCTCCGCCTCCACCCACAGGCATGGCTGCCCCTGTTTCAGACCCGGGGGAGAGGGGTGATTACACAGAGACTCTCCCCCTAAAAACAGTCTTTGATGGAGAGGAGAACCGTGTGTGGTCTTCCTCGTTGCTCGGTTGGGAGGCACCAATGAGGAACTTGTTGCCCTAACGCTGGGACTACAACGCGGGGTGTGCGTGCGAGGGACTGCTTTTCCCAGGGGTTGCAAAAGCAGGAGAAAAGACACAATCACGTCCCCGTGACGTGACGTGACGTGACGTGACGACAAGATGTGTAAGCAGGAAGCCCAGTGGGAGGCTGGCCCCACCTTCGCCCCTTCGCCAGGGGCGTCCTCCGGGGGGAGTTTCTGTGTCCGCTTACATTTATGTACAACTGAGCAGTTCGGCAGCCCTTAAAGAGGAGCCCTGCCTGGAAGATGACGGAGATGACGGAGAGGATGATGGAGATGATAAGGGTGCTGGTGATGATCACGGTCGTAGCCATGGTTACCATGACTGTTACAGTTTCCTGATGTGCTGGCTCCGCCCTTCCGTTCTTTCACTCAGTTTCATGCAGTTCCTCTTCCGGTTCTCGGAGGAGGAGAGCTTGGCTTGGTCCCCTGATTTGCCACTGAGCATAAGAAAAAGTTCTGCCAGGCAGTGGTGGCGCACACCTTTAACCCCAACACTTGGGAGGCAGAGGCAGGCGGATCTCTGTGAGTTCGAGGCCAGCCTGGTCTGCAGAGCGAGTTCCAGGAAAGGCGCAAAGCTACACAGAGAAACCCTGTCTCGAAAAGTCAAAATAAATAAATAAATAAATAAATAAATAAATAAATAAATAAATATAAATAAATAAATAAAAATTAAAAAGTTAGCTTTTCTTTTATCACAGTAACGAAAAGTTATCACTTTCATTAGCCAGTAATCCACAGTATCACTTTCCATTTCATTTGGGAATCTGTGTGACTGAACCATGAGAGATTGCTTCAGGATGCTTCCCCTCCCCGGCTTCCTTCACACTGCCCTGTGGCCTGAGGACATCACACGGTTAAGCCCCACAATTCTTCACTTGGAAATTAATGTAAGCACCAACACTGGAGCATGTTAACAGAGAGAGTAAGTCAGGTTATTTTACAAGGCACAAGGAAATTGCTCATTCATTAATTCAGCCAACACCAGATGACCATCTGCTAGCAACAAATCCCATGCCAGGCACAATAATACAGTGCCTGAGAGGCAGAGCCAGGCCTTAAAGAGGACCACAGTTGTAGAATGAGATCTGAATATAGATTATGAAGGATGGAGGTTGTTGGCTTTGGAAGGACAGAAAAACACCCATAGCAGAGTTCCTATGTCTGTGTGTAGGAACTAGTCAAATGGGAGGGGGAAAGACCTCAGGAGAGTTAGGGAACTTAGCAGAATGGGAGAAATATGAGCAACTTGTAATGCCTGGATGGTAGTATGAGCAACTTGTAATGCCTGGATAGCAGGGCACATGGAGGGGAAGGCAGGGTGGGAAATAGGCCATCCAGGGCAGCCAAAGACAGTATCCCAGCATGTGCTTACGAGTCTTATGACAACTCTTCACTGGAGGGTCTCTAAAGTCATTGATATTTATTGCCACACAATTGAAATTTAAATTCCGTAGTGCAGCAGCTTGGTTCCCATTTGAGGCTTGGTAAACTGCCATGAACCTCTGGACTTCTCCATAAAAACAAATATTATGAACTTTCGAAAGAAGTGTATATTCCCCAAACCAAAAGCTAGACCCTAGAGACTGAGCTAGGTCTAAGAAATGTACGTAAATAAAAGGACTGATATCCCAAATTGGAAGAAAAATACTGCTCTCACATTCCGCGAGGCATGTCCATATTTAAATTCTGACTGACTCATATTTTCTAGACAGGCTCCTTAGCTGGACCTCCCAGGGGTATGTCTTTAGCCTGGAGGCCTTCTCAGGTCCCTAGCAATTGTTTAATATCTCTATCTCACCCTCCTTCTCAGCCAGAAAGATTTAAAAGGAAAATGTGTAGCGTAAACAAACCTTAAATCTTATCCTAAGAATCTGATAATGGCATCACCAACAGGCCTTCCCGGTCTTGGTCTCTTGCATTCAACAAACAGACTTGAAATTTATTATAACACTCCATAGGTCACAAGCATCTTGAGTCACATCACATAAAATATTTTTAGATATTTTTAAGGAAAGGTCATCAGCACGGCAGTCTCCTTCCTTTTATAGTTAAGTTTACCCTGGGAAGCATTTCTTTTTTAATAATCTGGAATTTGCATTTGCATTTTCCATTTATGACCAAAACCCACAAAACCTTGAAGGTACCAGGACGGACACTGGGGCCTTGTCTTCCTGCTTTCTGCTGGGGCCAGCGAGGCTCTTCTGAACAAAGCTGTGAGGAGGCCACAGCCCTTGAGGGCTGTGTGGCAGCAGATGTATCTCCTGCCTGACGGTGATGCTGAAGGGTAGGAAGGAAATTCTACTCCAGCACCCCGGCGATCAAAGGGTACGCTCTTGAGAAATGGTGTGTGGAAAAAGGCCCCGAACAGATTTCAAGAGGCTCCTGCCAGCACCTCCAACAGCTCCTGCCGTGGTAACCGCAGAACATTTGGCCATTTCAGAGCCTGCAGGGCCAATGTTTACCAAGCCCTGACATGCACAGAAGGAGCCAGGTGGCCCACCTGTCCTGATAAGGCAGTTCCTTGGAGTTAGGTTTCTCTTCTGCTACCAGATGGGTCCCAGCAGAGTTTCCCCCCACTCTGAAACAGCGGGGGTAGATATAATTGTATTTCATTTTTATTTAAAACTGCAATTTGGGAATTAAACATTGTTAACGCAGATGTAAATAGAAGGAAATTTAAAGGAGCAGAACTCCAGGCTAGAATCAGTGGCGCTCTCCACCTTCCAAGGTTTGAGTGTTTGGTGAAGAATGCCATGATTTAAGGCAGGCAGAAGGGGCTGAGGCTAAAACCCCTCTAGGCGGGGTCACCCCGGAATAGCCTGGTTATCTAGTGGGAACGCTATCTCCTCTCTAAAAGCCCGCGCGGCTCGATTAATGGGAGCATTTGAGAATCTGATCAGTCTGGCTGGTGGGCAGCCAGGGAATGTGTTTTCTGTTTATCTCAATAGTGGCAGACATGTTCGTCCTAGACAGGCCGTGAGCGGCTTCCAGCAGCCGGGAAGCAGGGCTGAAGCAGTGTGAGGTCTTTGGTGGTGCACACCAGCTCCTCAGACAGGAAAGAGGCCCCACCCTAGGTTGACAGCCAGTGGCCTGGGTTGCACAAGAGGCGGATCTCCCCGGGTTGCTCCAGAAGGAAGTTTTACCACCCCCATTGGCTTTATCTCACAGGAATGCAGCTGGGGTCTGAGCTCCTCCTCGACAGTACAGACCTCAGTAAATTACCAAGGTCTTGACCCAAGAGATGAGAAGTCCTAAGTGATTTTTCAGTCTCCTATCTAAAGATGTGTTTACATTTCTTGAACTCTGGCTGACTGACTCATTCCCCTGCTGTTGCAAGAACTCCCCTTATGCGTTAGGATTTATACATTTCTTCTCTGAAAGGCCCAGGGTTTTTTTTTTTTCCCAAGTCACTGAGACGTGAACCTCATCGCAACACAAGGCAGCTGGGTGGCTCTGTCCTGGGGGTGGATCCCGGCCAGGCAGCTGGGATGTGGCAAGCCCAAGTGAAGCCAATGGGGGGTGGGGGTGGAAGGAAGGCACAGGACGAAGCTCAGGACACCTGGGCTCTGGTTCCTGGCCTGGGCGGTGGTGGCACACGCCTTCAATCCCAGCCTCAGGAGACAGAGCCAGGTGGATCTCTGTGAGTTCGAGGCTAGCCTGGGCTACAGAGCAAGATTCGGGACAGGCACCAAAACTACACAGAGAAATCCTGTCTTGAAAAAAAAAAAGAAAAGAAAAGAAAAAAAAGAAAGTTTATACAGAAGCCATCCTTACATTAGGAAGAAGAAGAAAAGAAAAAAAAAAGCTAAGGAACCACAGAAAATGATGAGCCTAGAAGAAAGAGATACTGGCTAGGCGGTGGTGGCGCACACCTTTAATCCCAGCACTCAGGAGGCAGAGGCAAGCAGATCTCTGTGAGTTCGAGGCCAGCCTGGTCTACAGAGTGAGTTCCAGGATAGCCAGGACTGCACAGAGAAACGCTGTCTCAAAAAGAAAGAAGAGATTGCAAGCTACTGCCACTTTGGCTCATGTGGAGTGTGCCCTCATGCCCACAGCCACACTGGCTTCTGCCTCTCTTCCTGCACTGGCTCACTCTCCTGCTACCCTCCACATTGAGGGGCAGGAGAAAAATCTCTGCTCTCTTCCCGAAAGCTTTCAGAAGCAATTTCCCATTTCAGCCAAGCGCGATCATACAAAATTTATATCCAACAGCATCAGCAGTTTCATTTACATCAATATTTCCTTTTTAATTTCAGCTTTTATCTGAATTCCAATAGCGCAAAGTATCTACTTTTGTTCTTTTAAAGACCAATGAAAAGAAGAAAATCAAAATCTGAATATAAAGCTTAGCCCCACTGTACAAGGTGTTTAGACATGTCTACAGAGACTATGGGTTGTACTTGGTACTGCCACACGCCTGTGCTTATCATCTCCAAATGCACATGAGCTAAGCATGTACGGATAAGGTTCGTATGAAAGTTCATGAGACTCGGATCTGACCCTTGACCCCTTCTCTCTTTCACGGTAGCAAACACTGAATCCAGAACCAGTCTTCATCGAGATCATTATGAAGCCTTCTCACCTTTGACTCAAGCAACAGAGACTCAGGTACAGTATCGCCTCTGAATGAGCACAGCCCTGGAGTCGAGACTTGTCCGGGGCTCTTGTCCTAACTTGCTGTGTGACCCTGAGTGAGACTCTTATCTCTTGGGGCTCATTTGTCTCATCAGTAAAATGAGCAGGTAAACTGTTACATCACCGCGTTCCTTTACTCTCAAGCTTGGGATTTGGAGTCTATTGTGTGGTTCTTTGTATGTGTGAAGAGGCAAAGCAGACTTTTCCCAGACTTCTGCAAAGTCAGAAAGGGAACATGAACGCAACCCGGGGAAGGTTCACATTTTCCTCCCAAGCGAGGAGAGAAAATGGCGATCACGTCTGTTGTTGTTTTTAAAGCACCGAGGATAGGATCTGGGGAGATCTCCGTCGGTAAAGAGATCTCTGTCGGTAAAGCACCTGCCGCGTGAGCATGAGGGTCTGAGTTCAGATCTCCAGACCCCACGTAAAGAGCCTGGCAGGCACAGTGTCTACATCTGTAATTGCAGCGCTGTGGGAGATGAGGCGGAGACTGCAGATCCCTGGAGCTCACTGGGCAGCCAGCCTAGCTGAATGACGAGCTCCAGGTTCAGTGAGAGACCCTTTCAACAAATAACACAGAGAACGATAAAGGAGACCCCTGGCCTCCATCCACATGCCAACACTTACATGCACACACCCATACACACGCAGCCATGCACACACACACACACACACACAGTCATGCACACACACACAGTCACGCGCACACACACACAGTCATGCACACACACACACACACACACACACACACACACCCATACATACACACACCCATGTACACACATATACACATACCCATGCACACACACCCATACATACACTCACAGCTAGGGTTATTGTGAAGAAGGAAGGCGCCGATTTGGGTGGCCTAGGAATATCTAATGTTTCAAGGAGACGTGCGCAGAAATAGTGATAAGTAGGCCTCCATCGGAAGCTCTGAGGGCGATGCTCTCTTCAGTGTCTCTCAAGAGAAAGAATTCCTAGAGCTGAATTCAGGGACTGGGAGACCTGAGGCTGCCCCGGCTGTCACTGCTCCAGGGGACTCAGGCCTCTCCTACAGCCTGAGGGGCAGGTTCTCCATCCCTCTCTTATCTTCAACTTCCTGAGGGGCCACCGGCCTTTCCTCTCTTCCCAGGCACTTGGTAGCAGTCAGGGCTGGAGTGGGTCTGTGTGCAAGTGTGTCTGAGCTGAGCGCTCACGGTTAGAAACGCCAGGCTTGAGTCAGGCCTCCATGGAAGTAAAGCACAGGTAAGTCACCTCTCTGCTACTGAGGAACCACAGAAAAAAAAAGTGTGTGTGTGTGTGTGTGTGTGTGTGTGTGTGTGTGTGTGTGTGTGTTTAATGCCTCCATTGAAGACACTCTTCACAGGGGATCCGAAGACCTTAAGTAATAACAGTTGCAATAATAGAACTGTGACTAGGAAAATACCATATATTTTGGTAATCCCACAGCTCCAAGGCCATGCAAACACCTCCAGTACTCCCAGCATGGTCCCAGCTCAGGCTGCCCTGTGGCTGGCTGTCCTGGAGGAGGCTGCTATCACCTGCAAAGAGTGGCCCAGCCGAGTCTAATTAACAACTAGACCAAATTCCGGAACTGTGCAGTCAGACTGAACACAGACTTCGGGTCTTAAGCTCCAACCCTGGCTCATCTGCAAGGTCTTGGCAAGTTCACCCACTCTTGAGAATGTCCTGGGCCTGCTTTGCAAAATGTGGGAGGGGTTCGCTTCTGAGCTACGCCGTTTGTTGGCGTCACCCTAGACCTCCTTCCTTAAGAAGGAGCCCCAGAAGAGAAGCCATGAGGAAAAGTCTAGGGAGCCCCACCAGTGCCCAAACCAAGAAAAATGGGGTGAATGGTGCAGAGGGGCTTCCTCCAGCCTCTCCCCCCCCCACCCCGACTTCTTGAGGCTAGCGGCCCCTTTATTAGGTTAATCACTGCCTCGGATTTTAACTACTTCCTCAACCCACTCCACATAAATGACTAATTTCATGTTTACTATAAAGCATCTGGGAAGGATTTAGAAACAAATTTCTACCCGGCAGAGTTCAGTGTCCTACCTTGAAGGGTCACGGGCCCAAGCCGTGGCTTCCCTGCCTCTACCAGGGCCTTTCTTGCTCTGAGGCACAAAGTTGGCTGGCAAGAGCAGCGGCGGTGACAGCGACAGAGCTCTTCTTCCTCCTCCTCCATCCATACCATAAGATCACACACACACACACACACACACACACCATATCTCACACACACACACTCACACCATATCACACACACACACCATATCTCACACACACACACTCACACCATATCACACACACACACCATATGTGTGTGTGTGTGTGTGTGTGTGTGTGTGTGTGTGTGTGTGTGTGTGTGTGTGTGTGTGTGTGTGTGTTTGTTTTTAAGACATGGTGCTAGCTGAGAACCCCAAAGGTGGATTCTTCTTCTGTGACCCTTGAGAAGTCACAGGTCTAGACCGGGAAGGCAATTCCTGAGTCTGAGTCCCCTGGGTCTGGAGGCTGCCTCGGGCGCCCCCTCCCGGCAACATTGAAAACCTCCGCTCTGAGTCTTCAGCCGCGGCCTCGCTAGGGCCAGGGCAGAAAGGGCGAGCGGATGCCTGCCTCCCTACACCATCTCCAGGGAGAGGTGCCCGCCTCCCCGCACCATCTCCAGGGAGAGGTGCCCGCCTCCCCGCACCATCTCCAGGAAGAGGCCCCAAGGCGCCCCTTCCTCACCTAGCCTGAGGTCCAGGGCCACAGCGCCAGGTGCATCGGTTCAGTGAGCGCCGCCGCAGCTGCCATCAGCAACTTCCTTGGAGTTCGAGGAGGGGGTTAAGTCAGAGAAAAACTACAAGGGGAGTGTGAAGATAAAAAGAGCCATGAAAAGAGAGAAGGGAGACGCGCAGACGTGTTTCAACTCCAAGCTCCCATTTCCCCCTTTCAAATGAACGGCCTCCCCACTGTGAGCAGAATCAAGTATTTATGAAGGCATTTTTTGCATATTAATAGCTGCGTAGGGATGGGGCCCTGCCAGCTCTTCAGTCCTAAAGGTATGGTGCCCCCTTTTTAATACAGGTCTTCCCAGCGCCTCGCAGAATTTGGTTTTCTCCTTCAGATTTATTTCCCCTTCTTGCCTGGTGGCTTCTCCTGAGGCCCTACAACTGATTAAGAGAAATTAGTTCCTGGGTTGTCTCCGGAGACCGGGTACTGCTCTTCCCTCCGTGGGTCGCTGACATCAATTGCTGGAGTGCCTTTTCTGTCCCCGGGGCCTCTGTGGAGAGGCTTGAGGTTGGGTGAGGTGACCGGCGCCTAAAAAGAATGTTAAAATTGTAAATTAAAGTTCCGGAAGGAGGTGTTCATACATCTGTGTAGTGAGAGAAGAAAAGTAAAACTAAAAAGAAAAAAAAAATTCCATCATTTCATTAACGTTGATAGATAGTGCTGTCTGTCCTCGGTGAGGGTTGCATTTCATTTTTAAAAGTTAGAAACACTGAGAGTTAGAAACATGTGCAAAAGACGTAATTCATATAAAAATAATAGTAACAGGCAAGTATGTGGGCTATAACCTAGTGGTAGTGTTTGCCTACCAGGGGCAAGGCCCTGGGTCTGATCCCGAAGCCCCCGCCCCACACACAGGCACACAGGTGGCTAGGGGTAGGAGATGCTGATTGAGGGCTAGCCTAGAATGCACATAGCCCTCTGTTTGATCCTGGGACCACATAAAACCAGGCATAGGAGCACATGCCTGCAATACCAGCGCTTTGGGAGTGAGAGGGTTCAGAAAGTCAAGATCACCCAGGACATAGCGAGTCTGAGCCAGGCCGAGACATGTGACTTTCCTAGAATCTGTGATTTCACACGAGGCAATAGTGAGGTTGGAGCAGACACTTGGCCAGGTGGGGCCAGCCTGGGCAATGCCGGCCACACCCCTGGCTTCCACTCACTAGATCCACTATTGTGACGGTCGAAACGTTTCCACACGCGTTACTGAATGTTCCCTGGGGAGCAACTGAACCCAGCTTTTTCTTCCTCTCTTTTTTATTCCTTTCTCTTTTCTTTTCTGTTGTTATTATTGTTTATTTTTGAGACAAGGGCTTACTATGTACCCCAGGCTGGCCATCCTCCTGCCTCACTGAGATTATGGGCATATGCCATCACACCTGCTGTCTTAGTTAGGGTTTCTGTTGCTATGAAGAGACACCATGACCATACAACTCTCATAAAGTGAGACATTTCATTGGGATGGCTGATTTACAGTTCAGAGGTTCCGTCCATTGTCATCTTGGTGAGACATGGCGGCAGGCAGGCAGACATGGTACTGGAGAAGTAACTAAGAGCCCTACATCTTGCAGGCAACAGGAAGTAGCTTGAGCATAGGAGATCTCAAAGCCCACGCCCACAGTGACACACTTCCTCCAACAAGACCACACCTACTCCAACAAGGCCACACCTCCTAATATTGCCAATCCCTTTGGGGGCCATTTCCTTTCAAAACATCACACCCACTTTAACTGAATATTTTGAAAGTGCAAATCAAGCCGGGCGGTGGTGGCGCATGCCTTGAATCCCAGCACTCGAGGGCAGAGGCAGGCGAATCTCTGTGAGTTCAAGGCCAGCCTGGTCTACAGAGAGAGATCCAGGACAGGCACCAAAACTACACAGAGGAACTCTGTCTTGAAAAACCAAAAAAAGTTCTGTTAAACTTGAAAGATGTCCCTTTTCCTTAGCTCATTCCTATTTCCACCTACCCTAACTAGTGTACGTTCAGGTGATCTTACTATAATATAAATTTGCATTTAATCTTACGTGGCTTAAGTTCATCATTTTTGGATTTCAAAGGGTAGCCTGTGATTCTGATTATGAGAGGATTTGGGGTGAATAAGCCTGTGTGTAGACCTTACCTGTTTCACAAGTGATGTCTGAAGTTCCTGTCAGCCTTCCTCCTTCCAGAAAATAAACCCATACGTGCACCTGTAGACACACTCTGTTTTGTACTATGTAGACGGATTTTTCTTTGGGCCACCAGCTCACACACAAAAAAAAAGATACAGAGACTTATTAATTATGAAAGCTTGGCCTATAGCTTAAACTTGTCCCACCAGCTCTTATAACTTAAATTAACCCATTTCTATTAATCTATGTTTTACCTCACGGCTTTTTACCTCTCTTCCATCTTGTACCTCCTGTTTCTTCTTGGTGTCCTCGGCATCTCTCATGCCTGGATTCATCTCCTCTCCTCTCTCTCTGCCCGGAAGTCCCGCCTATCCTCTCCTGCCTAGCTATTGGACATTCAGCTCTTTATTAAACCAACCAGAAGGCGCCTTGGCAAAGACACATCTTCACGGTTTGCAAAAAGGTTATTCCACAACAGTACAAAGGTTTAAAAATAAACTTTTTACTGGGGTCCAGCTAAGCATTACCATACCTTCTTCCAGTTAACTCTTTAGCTAAGCTTCCAAGCTTTAAAGGCAGACTTATCTTTCTTATGTCACCTAATTTATCTTAGAATTCTGGTGTCGAACATAACTCCCGACACATCAAAGCTAACTGGAAGAAACCGACAAACAAAATACTTCACTGGCATGAAAATGTTTGTGTTACAGAAAACTCCATCCGTAGAAATACATAACGCATAGGAAAAGCCCACAGGCCTAGGAGGGTGACTCTGTGTTTTACCTCCGTGATAACAGTAACCAAGCTGAGCTGACATTCTCCCTCACCTCCTGGTGGCCATTTTGGACCTGGTGTTTCTGCTCTCCGGAAGAGCTCTGGGTCACGTGCACATTCGGAGATGTCACTTGGCATTCTTCTTCGAGGTCCTTGTGAGGACGTGAGCTGAGTTCCAGCACTGACGCCAACGACGAACTTTCTGTGCTTCCCTCAAAGGGGAAGGGAACTGCTCTATGCTCCCTTTCCTGCAAATACTCTCTCCCTTCCCCCCTCCCTCTGCCCTCTCCCCCTCGTCCTCTCTCATTTTTATAAATATCTCTCTGGTTGTGGAACTTGATTCAAAGGATTTTGGAAGACTTAAGGCAAACTTCCCTTCTGGCCCAAATCTGTCCACTTCTAAACTCCCTAGACAATTCAGGACTATTTCCTAGAGGAATTTACTTTTTATTTCAAAACCAGAGTTTTACAAGTTGGATTTATGTGGCTATCATTATTTCAATAAGTCCGCATGTACTGATCTCTTGGCTGCTGGTGACACATAACATCTGCCTAGTTAAGGTCTCGCTCTTTTTTTTTGGTTTTTTTTTTTTTTGGTTTTTTGAGACAGGGTTTCTCTGTGTAGCTTTGGAGGCTTTCCTGGAACTCACTCTGTAGCCCAGGCTGGCCTCGAACTCACAGAGATCCGCCTGGCTCTGCCTCCCAATGCTGGGGTTAAAGGTGTGCGCCACCGCCTGGCCTGTTTTCTTTTCGTGATGGACAGTTTCAACCTTAGGTAAGAGTAAAGGGAATAATGCAGCAAACCTTCATGTTCCTACCCACAAATCTGAACGATCATCTCCCTGTTATCCGTACAGGGTCTTTCTGAATAGCAGGTAATAGCAGCTGGTTGTTTGGGGGTGCATGTGAAGGACTCAGGATTGTCTCCCTCAATCCATAACAGCTCTGTTGTGGGTACAGTTATGGTCTCCATTTTACACAGGAGGAAATGGATGTCAGGACCACCAGGGCCCCGTTCACACGTGACCTGCACCTCCAAAGAGGCCTAGCGGAAGACTGGGGATCCTATAAACCCACATTTAGATGCCACCTTCTTGCTTCCTGGCTCTGTGGCTTGAGGCAAGCTACTTAGCCTGAGACTCAGTTTCCTCCTGTGTGAGTAAGGGAAGGTATTTCCCCCGGGGGGTCCCGGCCAGGAGCTCGCACGATGCCAGGCCCAGGAAGGTTCTCGAAGGGCTGCAACCACTGCTGTTTTCTTTATTCCCCTCTTGTCTGCCTTGAAAGGCGTTATCAGACAGGGCCTGGAGCTGACATGGGGAAGAGGGAAGCAGAGGGTTGGGGGACAAGGAACACAAGAGGCTCCCCACCCCACAGCAAATGCTGCAAGAGAAAACGCAGAGGTTGGCGGGTGTGTGTGTGTGTGTGTGTGTGTGTGTGTGTGTGTGTGTGTGTGTGTGTAAGGAGCCGCTAATTCTTTTAGAGGAGAGGAGGCAGGAGAGCAAAGAGGAAGGACATTTTTGGTTGTCTTCCTCCAACGCTCTTCTGGCCCCCATTGCTGGGGCGGGTTCAACTTCACCGTCTTTCTGAATGATGGGGCTGATAAGCTTTTTTTTATGGCCCCATCTAGGAATCCAAGCACCGCAAGTAACTTGTCTTCTCTAGTGACTGATTTAAAATGACCCTTTCACAGTAGAATCCAGTTGAGGTTCCCTGGCTGTTGATTATCAGGCTGGAGAAGTCACATCAACAAAACAGAGTTGGGGGAATTAGGAGGAGCCCTGAATTAGGAGGAGCTTTGCAAGGGGGGGGGGGGGCGGGGAGGGAGCTGTTTTCATCCCCCACCCCACCCCCATCTTCCCACCCCCTGTCCAAGGCAGGTGTGCCCTCACCCAAGCCCAGGGAAGAGTCCACCTTAAGCCCAGCTAGACACCCCCTCATGGAAAACACTGGGCTCCGACCTCCCTAGGGGCAGAGCAGATTTCTCTTTTGGCTCAAAAGTTTTCTCCTCTAGCCCCAGCTAAGCTAGATAAACAAGGATTGTGTTGTGTCAACAAAGCTCTTAATTAGATTGAGGACAATATCAATTAGGACTCCTGGATAAGATTTACTTCCAGATAATAGGAGCCCCGAAGCTAACTTGTGCCCTGTGTTTCATTAATCAAAAATCTCCATGTGAACAAAGAAGTGAGCGCTTTTTTGTAGGTGGAGAAACTGAGGTACAGAAAGCCCGGTGACTTGGCAAAAATCACCAAATTAGCCCTCACAAGGAGGAAGACTAGAACAGCTGAGTTTCTTCTCTTAGACCAGGGCTTGGGGGCTAGAGGGCTAATTGATAAACACCAAGGAGCATGCCAACAGTTCTTACAGACTTACAGATAGGAAAAAGGAAAAGTCGGTGAAGGTCTTGAGGTATAGCTCAGTTGGTAGAGTGTGCATGAAAGCCTGGGTTCGATCCTTACCGCTGCCGGAACCCGCACCGTGGCACACACCTGTAATCCTGGCTCCGGAAACAGAGGATCAGTCCAAGGTCATCCTCTGCTATGAAGGGAAGTCAAAGACAGCCTGAGATACGTGAGACCCCCATCTCGAAAAAAGGGAGGGTGGAGGGAGAGTGAGGGAGACCAGAAGTCGTAACAGGAGGAGAATAAGGAACCCCTTTGAGGCCTAAAGTCACGCTGTCCCCACCATGCCTACTGGTAGACTCCTGAAATGATCCACTTGGCGACATGCAGTTGCAGACCCTTTGCCCCCTGGGAGGCTGGGTGGTTAAGAGCGTCCAGGTCAGCTGCTATCAACCTGTGGGTCATGACCCCTTTGGGGTCAAACAACCTTTTCACAGGGGTCACCTAAGGCCATCGGGAAACACAGATGTTTACATTACGATTCATAACAGTAGCAATATTACAGTTATGAAGTAACAACGAAAATAGTTTTATGGTTGGGGGGTTGGTCACCACACCACGAGGAACTGTATTAAAGGGTCGCAGCATTAGGAAAGTTGAGAACCACTGTTCCCAGGCCTTTGTGGCCTTCTATGCCCTAGAATGCGCCTTCTCCCCCAGGCAGGGGAGACCTGAACGGATAAAAGGCCTGAGAGGAGTTCAGGGGTGGCTGGGTGGGAGGCAGGTCCCTGGCCCTCACAGATCTCCCTTTTGGAGGAGCCAGGTCACCAGAGGCCAGTAGAGTTCCATGTGCAACCCAACCCCACCCCCCACCCCCCGTTCCCAGTAGTAAAATTCTACTGTATTTTAGTGTCCCAGACAAGAAGTAACAAGGCCCTAGATGGCAAAACTCAGGGAACGGGCTAGGCCCTCATCCGGAAGCTCCCATTTCCAGGATTTGGGGGGGGGGGGGGCAGCGGCGGGGGTTCAAATCCCAGCCCTCCTCCTCCTCTACACCTAGAGACTAAGTTTCTCATATCTCCCTTCCCCAGCAGGGTTCAAAGCTCCCAGGAGTAGGAGAGAAAGCCCATGGAGGGGGGTCTGGTGGTCAGGGCTCTTTCTTTTGTTTGCTCACAGGAGGGGACGGATGCCCTGTGTGCACAGAGGTTTGAGGCGACCCCTTAAAGGCCTTCACAGAGGTTTCAACAAAGGCATCCTCACTGAGCTGCTCCCCCCCCCCTTTCATTAAGATAATGGAGGGGTGTGTTCAAATCTTGGCTACCCGGGCTCTCTCTCCCTCCTCCGGTTCCCTTCCCCGCAGCTCAGCTTGCCCACAGGTTCCCAGGGACTTTTGGCAGCTGGCTCTCAGGCTGAGTGAGGCTGTGAGCTGTGTGGGAGGCGAGGCGGCCGGAGTGTTGCAGCCCTACTTAATGAGGGACAAGGAGCTCCTGCCGGAGCCATTAAGCGGCAGCTCCAGAGGTGGGGAACCCCAATTAGAAAGGAGTGGGAGACACCAGGAGGAGGCCCCGCGGGACGCCTACGGGACAGATCCTTGTCTGGGGTGCCTCTGTGGGACTCGTGGGTGGAGACGGAGCTGTTTGGGTTGGGAGTCTCATTTTAAAGTGAGATGTCCCAAGCTCTGTGTGTAGAGCAGCTCGTGACATCTCAAGGGAGGAGGAGAAATGACTAAGGGGCCGTTCTTGAGTCTATGGTTCAGATGCTACAATCCAAGAGCACCAAAGGCAATGATAAGCTATTTACCTGATGTTAATGGGCATCCCCTCTCAGCTTGGCTCATGGGTGGGTGTTCCCATGGATATTTGTATGCAGCCAACGGCTCCCTTCTGCTGATAGCTCCCCGGAATCGCATTATGTTTACAGCAAGATAATAATCCCGGATTTTCCATGGCTCGCTCTGTCAGAGTATAAGATTAGCTCTTGAATTCATTAGCAGTCCCTCTCCTTTTAAATGTCAGATAACTGTTTAAATGCCAAGCACTTACGCAAGGCCGTCTGTGCAACTCACATCGGCTTCACCAGATTAACTCGTTCGTCTCGAGTCTCTCATTCACTAGAGAGAGAGGCTGGCAGGTGTTTTCAGCAGCGCCTAAAAATAGTAAAATATTTACAGGGCGACGTGGGGAAGGGGGACCGGGTGCATTTCGGTATTCTCTGAAACAGGCCACCTTTCTTCCCATCAGTTCTAAATCATTCCCCCCCAAGTGTGCCCACGAGAAAACAAACACAGCCTCAGTCCTCCATTTCCTTCCAACCTCACCCCCACCCCTTTCCTTTCCGTCCAGTTAGCCCTGGGTGTTCTCCTCCTTTTCAAGACCTTGACCTTGATGCTGCTCTCTTAGCTCTGGATGCACCCCAGGGCTGCAAGGGTCAGTTTTGATTGCTCTTCCCTGCAGACACAAAGGAGAGCTCACAGGGTCAGGATGGGGCCTAGACAGCCGGAGCAGAGCGGGCCTCGAAACCAAGAACTCGACTTCCCTTTCAAAGCGCCGCCCCTGCCTGAGCTGGACCTCCAAAATAATCAGACCCCAGAGACACAGGCTTCACTGACTTCTAAAGACAGCTGTGGTCCGTGTGACTCTTTCCTGTCACTCAGTCTGGGCTCCGCGGTTACCTTAACCTCAGAGAGGTTCCCCCTGACTGCCCCAAGGCATATCACCAAATGTCCCCCATCAGTTGCCTGTCTATCGGTATGACAACATCTTCGCAGATGAGTCACCATATAAAACCACCTGCTGACCCATGCTGGCTTGGCTGGCACATCATTTAGCCACAATAAATACCTATTTAATGAACAGGCACGAACTACCTCATCGCAAGGCCGGTTTTTCTGCTTCTAACTCTTCTAACGTCTTTCTCCTCTTGCCGTCTCTCAGAATCCTCTCTATATGTTTGCTCATCTTTAATTCCACCTCCCAGGCCGTCTTTTATTGTCATCCATTGGCAGAAACACTTGAACATCATCATCATCATCACAGTACTGAGCCGTAAGGGGGTCTCTGAAAGCGTTCCATCAAGCTACAGCTGATGTCCCACTCTGAAATGGTAGGGAGCATTTGAGCAGAATGGTCAAGAGAACTCTTAGAAGAAAAGGCAAGTCAAGAGGTATGGAATTAAACAAGTCAAGGTGAACTCCTCGTAGGAGTTTGAAGTCATTCCAGCCATCTGACCTGGTCTCGGCCATGCCCTTGTCCTCTGGCCCAACACAAAATCTTGGTAGATAATGAAGAAATTTCGCTCAACTCATGTCTCCTGATTTCCATCATCTGTCCAGCGGTTCCTGAAGGCCTGAAGCTGGACAGCTTGAATCCCGTCAGGTCTCGAATCCTGTCAGGTTCTGGTTTGAACCAAAAGCTTTCATTGGAACTAGAAGAAAAAGGGAACTCTCTGCCTGAGAGGCTAAGCAAGTATATGGCTGGATGACCAAAAAAAAAGATATTTTCCCAGGAAAACCTTTATCTTTAGGCACGTTTCAAAACAAAGGAAATGGATGTGGTTGTTGGTTGGAATGATGATGGCCACTTGTGGGGACCCACCAACTGCTAATTCCTCATGAATGCTTACAAATAATATAAACGTTATGGGAGGGATGGTTTATGGCTGCCCAGAGAGGCGGACATCTGAGAGTTAGTCTCCTAGAAAATATGGAACTGATCAAATTCCCACCCAGGGTGATCTCACAGCACATTCATGTACGTGACCCCAGCAACGCGGCACCCGCAAAACAAATAACTTTCCTCTTTGCCAACGAGGGACCCGTGCCGCGCGGAGGTCGGGCCTGGGGAGGTCAAGGCATGCTTCCTGTGAAGGGGGCTTCTTGTCCCCTCCCCATCTGGAGCAATTTCAGCGACCCTCGCAGCTGCCTCTGCTGTTCTTCACTCAGCCATCTCTTACTCCCCAGCTCCATGAGTCTGATCAAGTGTGCATACCTGCGCCATCTCTGAGTCAGGCACTGCTGGGACTCGGAACGAGGCAGCCGTGGCTCCTGTCCTGAAGGAGCGCACTGTCAGCTCGTGCAGACAAGACCGCACCATCACCGCAGGGCCCGATCCTCGATCCTCCGGGAGGGGAGCCTGAGGGGACACAGAGGCCGAAGAGGAATGAGGAGAGGAATGAGTGTCCCCAGGAGAGTGGCCGGCCAGTGAGGGCCCCCGCTCCAGGAGCACACAGAGTTGATGATAGTCCTCAGTCTCTCCTCAGTGTCCTGCTGCTGCTTTTTCTCCAGATGAAGGGTGAATCACATCCAAGCGTGGCTTCCTTCTTTGCTCTCTCTCCCCTCTCAGCAGGGTTCAGCGCCCTCTTCATGAAGGTGCAGACAGACATCGCCCTCCTTGTCCTCCTTGTGCGCCATTTCTGCCTACTCTGCTGGGCTTGAAAAAGACACCCTGCCAGGCCGTGGTACCACACGCCTTCAATCCCAGCGCTCAGGAGGCAGAGGCAGGTGGATACCTGTGAGTTCGAGGCCAGCCTGGTCTACAGAACGAGATCCAGGACAGGCTCCAAAGCTACACAGAGAAACCCTGTCTCGAAAAACCATAAAAAAAAAAAAGAGAGAGAGAGAGAGAGAGAGAGAGAGAGAGAGAGAGAGAGAGAGAGAGAGAGAGAGAGAAAGGGAGGGAGGGAGGGAGGAAGGAAGGAAGGAAGGAAGGAAGGAAGGAAGGAAGGAAGGAAGGAAGGAAGGAAGACACCCAATAAGTATTTGTTGAAAAACTCAAAGAGGCCCAAAAGACCAGGATCAGGCAAGATGGGCCCCATAAACATTTTAAGATGGCTAGCTGTCCTTCAATCCAAAGGCCTTTGAGGCTGAGAAGCAGAGGAGGGACATTTCACTCCTTAGATCTCCCAGGCTGGAAGGCAACTTCAGGTCCAACTTTCGGCGCCCTGAAATGTAACACCATTTGCTCATTTTGGTGACCACAGAGAGTGTGCCCCCAAGAGATCATAGAGCCCCTGGGGCCTCCCAGACTCCTGTCCTTGCCCATTCTTCCTTCTCTCTCTGTCACATTTGTTCAAATCACTCCTCCCAACACATCAAACACATCTCAGCTTGCAAATAAGCCGGACTCTTGCTATAATCATAGGCACCGCAAGACAGACTTGATAACCACTCATGGAAGTTATAGGGATACTGTTTTAAATCACATTTTTAAAAATAGTCCAGATATGGTGACACTAGCCTATGACCCCAACACTTTTGGAGGATAAGGCAAAAGAATCATGAGTTTGAGGTCTGCCTGGGTTACACAGTGAGAGAGTATCACACACACAAAAAAGAGTCTTGTCTTGGGCCATGGTCTACCTCTTCCAAATGCCATCTAAATGGCTCTGGGCAAGTTGGTTTCCTGATCTGTGAAGTGGAGGCCACCAGACCTGCCTCCCAGGGTTGCTGTGAGCAGTAAAAGAAATTATCACCCCAGGAAGGTCCCTTTTCCCACTCCTCTGGATACTGTTAACTAGTCCAATTGTTCTCTACATGTATACATCCCCTGTGTCTTCAACGGTAAAAATAGGTGTTGCTATTAGTGTTGCCATGATGAAAAAAAAATGCTTTTTATAAATATTAGGGGGTTGGATCGGCTCCTGCTGCCCTGTGTACGGTTCCTATGAAAGTCGGTCTTTCTGCCTCTCTCCCAGGGAGCCCCACGGTCCTTGGAGGCAGCCGCTCAGAAGATGGGAGAGCCTCAAAGTTGTATAAATAAAGGGCTGATATGTTCAAACGGCAAAGAATTTTACACACGCAAGCTGCGCATCGACATGACGCCGTTCCTGAAGGTGATCTCACACTGGGAAGACAAGGGGTTTATAGACACAGACACAGGGATGCCAGTTAATACACTTCTGCACGCTACAAAACCAGCTCAGAAGTCCCTCCGCGCTCTCACTTTATCAGAAGGGACAGAAAATAGGCAGGTTGTCACAGATGAAGGAAGGACAAATTAGGGCAGTAATCTCAGCCAGCCATCGGGGACAAGCCAGTTGGGTGTCTGGTTTAGGTAGTGGGGGGACAGCGGAACAGAGAGAAAAAGAGTCACTTTGAACTGCCTCGTAAAACAGGTAAATATAATTCATTTCCTCTCGACAGTAGCTAACATAATCGCTATGGTTTGCCCCTGTAACTGGGTAGAGCGATGTCCCTAAACACACTGACTCTTGAGTTAATTATTTCAGGGTTAGATGTGGATTCTCTCCTGGATGTCAGCCCTTGTTTTCTGTTCTCTAACTGTTCACTGATCTCCCAAGCTCAGCTTGGCTTCTGGTGAAGGGCACTGGGCCCTCCTGAGGTGAGAATGTCATTGGTCCTCCTCTGCTCTCTCTCCCTCCCACTCCAGCGTGTACCACAGCCCCGGCCGGTGGATGGTGCTCCGCGGGTGCTCCATCAGTGGCCCACCCTTTTCATCCTACAGCCCTTTGGTTGAAGGCTTTTTCCCAACCCCTTCTCTGGACCTACCTCTTCAGAGTAGGCTGAACTGAAAAATGGCCACAAAGCCAAAGAAACTGACCAGGCGCAGAACCAAGAGAGGCATGAAAGGACTTCAGACCCTTCATACAATCCTAGAGGACACCATCCCAGACCCTTGATAAGGAGTGACTAGGAAAGACAGACGCAGGAGAGGACAAACACTTGAGAACTCACAATGATGTGCTATCTGGTGTTGTGAGGACTGACGGGAACTGTGGGTATCATAAGCACCGCTCTCCCAACCTCAGCTAATGCAGAGTTCTCAGGCCATGCTTCTGGGGCTTCCACATTCTGCAAAGTGGGACGTGGACCAAGAGTTATGCAGATAGTTAATGATGCTCGCATATTTAACAGCTGGGAAGCAGAAGCAGGAGGATCGGGAATTCAATATCAGTTTCAGCTATAGGGAATTTGAGGCCACCCTTGGCCACATGAGACCCCATTTCCAAACAAACAAAAACAAAACAAAAACAAAAGAACCACCTATGAGTTTACCCAAAATCTATTTATCTCTGTGACTTCCCTAGGCTTCCTCCTAGGCTCTCCTAGTGGAGTCAAGATGGCTACTGGCTTTTTCTCTTAGAGTCATTGCAGAACTGAAAAGTCCAGCTTAGATCACATGTCCTGATAAAGCCACTGGTCCAGCCTGGGTCCACAGAGTGTGTGACTATAAAGAAAAGAAGCGTGTCTTCCAGGGCATTTAAATTAGAAGATGGAAGCCGGGCAGTGGTGGTGCACACCTTTAATCCCAGCACTCGGGAGGCAGAGCCAGGCGGATCGCTGTGAGTTCGAGGCCAGCCTGGGCTACCAAGTGAGCTCCAGGACAGGCTCCAAAGCTACACAGAGAAACCCTGTGTCAAAAAACAAAACAAAAAAAAATTAGAAGATGGAATGATGATTTCTGAACAGCAGAACAAAAGATGTTCGCTATAAGAATCAAAAAAGGATTGCCAGGCTGCTAGCTTATGTTAGTGGGATGATTCCTTTTATTCTAAGAAACAGTGTTGTTTTTGCCTTAGGGCTTAAAGAATTGTGGCTGGTGCCTTCCCAAACAGTGGTTGAATCATCATTATCACTGCTTATTTGTTTCTTTAACTAATATTTTGAGTGCCTACTATGTGCTTGGCACCTTCTGAGTATCTGGGGTACATCTGTGAACAAAAAAAAAATAGACTGAGATGGGCTGGGGATGTAGCTCAGTGGGAGAAGTACTTGCCTCTCTCACAAAAGTTCTAGATTCCGCTTCCAGCATGAGGGGGAAAAAAACAAACAAACAAATAGACCAAGATCCCTGCCCTAGTCCAGGACAGTGCAGGGGAAAACACTAAGCATCACAAATAAGCAAAGATGTAGTGTGTCTAAGGTGACCATTGTTAGGAACACAAAATGCTGCTTTTGGAGCGACCGAGCAGCAGAGAATTCAAAGCGGGGATTTTGAAAGCCGGATCTAAACGCCTGCAGAATGTCCCTATACTGCACGCTGACCCAGAAGGTTATATATGCCTGTCTCCAGAAGACAGGAAAAAAAAAAAAAAACACAGATAATAAGCTTCAACTCCACAGCTGCTGCAGACGTTAGCTAATGGAACTCTCAAGCTAAAAGGAGAGAGAGACCTGACCGAATGCAGGCCAAGAGCCAACCACACCTGCAGTTAGAGCAGCCGCCATCTGTCCCAGGTTTTGTTCACAGAGGCAGGTAAACCCCGCCACCCAGAGGATGGCTGCCAGGGCCTGCTGGGGTCGTATCAGTGAGGGTTTCTGTGCATTGAAGCCAGGTAACAGGGAGATAAGGCCTGGCTTAAGACACTGTCCAAAGATGAAGTCCACTGCCCTGTGAGGGAAGGTCTAGTCCCGAGTCATTTCAACGTGCTTTGTTAACCTGGCAGGGATAGAGCAGAGGGACCGCCAGCCAGGTTCAAGATTCAGTGAATGCATGAGGTTTGGATAATACTGCCAGGATCAATATTTAGGATGTCAAGTGTTGCCTCCCCGAGAGAGAAAGGCAAGACCAAGATGAAGTGAGACACCGGCAATATGAAGGTGTCAGGCCAGTCGTAGTTGGCAAGTCCCGGGTCGTCTCTGACTCCGGGTGACCTTCCCGCCCTCCGGAACACCATTTCCTCTCTGCAAAATAGAGATGATTAAAAATAGTCCCCACACCTGCTTCCCAACGGTGAGGTGAGAATTACATAAAACAACAGTTTTGAAAACACGTTCACGTCTTTCGCAGACTCAGCCCAGGGGAGGGAGGAGCAAACGCTTGCTCATGGGTCCCTGTGCAGGCTGAGCCCCTCACACACTGAAGCGTGCTTAAACTTCCTGCCGCCTTTCCAGCAAGTATTCAAATCTCCCTGCACTCTTGAGAAACCGAGGTTCACAGTTGACAGTTGACAATTCGCAGGGAGCAAGAATGAAAAGCTACATGATGTTGAGTGAGGTCCCCCTCTATGCTGCTTCTGTGAAGAGTTTGATTTCACATCTTTGTTCTGGCCTCAGAGCCTGAGAAGGAGCAGGGATCTGTTTGTTTTGGGGGTTTTGTTGTTTTGTTTTGTTTTGTTTTGTTTTGAGACAGGTTTTCCCTGTGTAGCCCTGGATGTTCTGGGTCTCACTCTGTAGACCAGGCTAGCCTGGAACTCCAGAGTGCTAGGATTAAAGGGATGTGCCACCTCCGCCCAGTATGCTTTCATTTCTTTCTCTTCTTTTTTAATTTTTATTTTATGTACATTTTTTTTTGGCCTGGGTGTATGTCTGTGTGAGGGTGTCAGGTCCCCTGGAGCTGAGGTAACAGACAGCCGTGAGCTGACATGTGGAAGCTGGGAATCGAACCCAGGTCCTCTGAAGGAGCTGCCAGTGCTCTCAGCTTGTAAGCCATCTCTGCAGCCCCTCTTCTCCTCCTCCTCCTTCTCTTTCTTCTCCTTCTTACTGCCTCTTCTATTTATTTGTTTGTTTCCTTATTTAGTTAGTTTTACAGACCCCTGCCTGGTCTCGAACCGGAGAGATCTGCCTGGGATAGAAGGACTGCACCACCAGGATTGTCCCTAGAGATATTTGTGTGTGTGTGTGTGTGTGTGTGTGTGTGTGTGTGTGTGTGTGTGTGTGTGTGACTCTGTGTGTGTGACTCTGTGTGTGTGACTCTGTGTGTGTGACTCTGTGTGTGTGACTCTGTGTGTGTGTGACTCTGTGTGTGTGTGAGACTCTGTGTGTGTGACTCTGTGTGTGACTGTGTGTGTGACTGTGTGTATGTGTGACTCTGTGTGTGTGTGACTGTGTGTGTGTGACTGTGTGTGACTGTGTGTGTGTGACTGTGTGTGTGTGACTGTGTGTGACTGTGTGTGTGTGACTGTGTGTGACTGTGTGTGTGTGACTGTGTGTGTGTGACTGTGTGTGACTGTGTGTGTGTGACTGTGTGTGTGTGACTCTGTGTGTGTGTGAGACTCTGTGTGTGTGACTGTGTGTGTGTGACTCTGTGTGTGTGTGACTGTGTGTATGTGACTCTGTGTGTGTGTGACTGTGTGACTGTGTGTGTGTGTGACTGTGTGTGTGTGACTCTGTGTGTGTGTGACTGTGTGTGTGTGTGACTCTGTGTGTGTGTGACTGTGTGTGTGTGTGACTGTGTGTGTGAGACTCTGTGTGTGTGTTGTTGTTGTTGTTTTGCAATCCTGGAAACCAGAGTCAGGGCCGTGTCCATGTTGGACAAGTGTTCTATATCTGAGCTGCATCCCTGGCCCCAGAATCTTTCTAAAGTGCCAGAAAAGCTGGACTACTTTAGAGTTGGAATTTTTAAGTAAGATTCTGATTTTGGAGAGTCGTTGGGTAAAACACTTGCTGGGCAAACACAGGGATCCAGGTTTCAGTCTCCAGACTCACATTTTTTTAAGGGGGTTGGGGAGCTGCATTTTTTTCCATCATCAAGACAGTGCTGAAAGAGCCAGGAGTGGTGGTGCACGTCTTTAATCTGAGCACTCAGGAGGCAGAGCCAGGCGGATCTCTGTGAGTTCGAGGCCAGCCTGGTCTACAGAGTGAGTTCCAGGAAAGGCGCAAAGCTACACAGAGAAACCCTGCCTCGGAAAACCAAAAAAAAAAAAAAAAAATTAAAGATTTGTTACTTTTGGGTATCAAATGCAAATGTTATGTAACAGAATTCCAAGGTTGGGTGGTGGTGGTGGTGGTGGTGGTGGTGGTGGTGGTGGTGGTGGTGGTGGTGGTGGTGCACACCTTTAATCCCGGCACTTGGGAGGCAGAGCCAGACAGATCCCTGTGAGTTTGAGACCAGCCTGGTCTACAGAGCGAGATGCAGGACAGGCACTAAAACTATTCGGAGAAACCCTGTCTCGAAAAACAAAAACAAAAAGAATTTCCAAATGTATCTTCCAAGCTGAACGTTGGGGGAACTCTATGTCACATGTATTATCTATTTCTCAACAAGGTCTTTTGTAGTACAAGTTACCCTTGAACTATGGAGCTGATAGTTCCATTGAATTTCTGATCCACCCCCCCCTCCACCTCTCAAGCTCCAGGACTTAAAGTGTGCGCCACCCTGCCCAGCTCTCTGTGTATTACTTATTATTGGTCTCAAGCCGCTGTTGGAGGTTCAGTGGCAAGGCAGGTCGGCAGCTGGAGACAGACAGAAGTCCCCTTCTTCCTTCTGTACCCCATACCCCCTCTCAACAGTGCCCTGGAGAAGCCCACTGTGGGCCTAAAAGCACCATGCCCAGATGGAGGGAGCACCCCAGATGGAGGGCCGGGATTGAGGGAGGAGTCAAGACTGCTGGAGGTTTCCCAAGGGCAAATAAGAGCTTTCAGGTCATGGGACCAGAGCCTAGCTCACAGACACTTGTGGAAACTGAGGCTCAGGAGTGAAGAAGTTCCTGGTCTGTAAGTGACAAGTGTAGGACTTGAGAGCAAGCTTTAGACTCCACCACCCTTCCGCCACTGGACACTGCTTCACACAGTGTCCCAGAACTGCCTGGGAGTTTACAGTGTTCGTTACTCTGATGACGTCCCACCCAGGCCTCTAATTCCACACCTCGGTCATTGCTCTTTCTAAACACAGCACCATCACCAGTTCGCTTAAAAAACCCTTTCCATGTCCACACTGACTGCAGTTGAGTGCCCGTCTTCAAAGATGCATCTCTTTTACAAGTAGAAAACTAGAACAGATTCAGTTTTTCTAAAACTCCAGGCTGTACCGTGCAAGATGTGGCCTGCGTCCAAATTACACTGTCCGCCACAGCGGCCACCAGGCTCCCCCACATGCTGCTCCCCCTGTTTGGGGGGAATTGCCCTGCCTTCCTGCTCCTGCAAGACTCACACCATGCCTACTGGTAAACAAACCTAGGGGCCTAAATCAGCTTCACCTCCCTTGAGGTCCTGGGGGAACCTGGACCTATCATAACATTTACACTCCAGCTTAGAACTGTGGGGCTTCTTGTCACCCTTCTACATGAAAGCGAGCTTCCTGCAAATAGATCTTTCAACTCTGTGTCCCCGGTGCCTAGCACGGTACTTGGCATGTGGCAGATCAACATCATTTGCTGAAGGAACATGAACAAACAAATGACTTAGCCAGAGTTACAGAGCTGGGATTTGAATTTGCTCACTCAACAAAAAAGAGCATCTACATAACCCCAAAATGTGAAATCTGAAATGCTCCCAAATCAGAAAATCTCTGAATAGTGAAAGAAGGACCACAGATGGAGAAGTCTGTGTCTGAGCTCATATGATGGGTCACAGTGTAAATGCACTTTAGAAATGTTGTGTGAAATTATCCTCAGGCTGTGTGCATAAAACCTATTTGAAACATAAGTGAATTTTTTTTGCACATTTGAGTCTCATTCCGATATCTCATTATTTGTATGCAAATAATTCCAAAATCTGAAACGTGTGTGTCTGTGTGTTTGTATGTCTCTGTGTGTGTATGTGTGTAAACTCTGAAACACTACTAATTCCAAGCATTTCAGACGCTTGTGTTTTGATTACTTTACTGACTTCATTTTAGTGTGTTGTTGTTGTCTGTTTGGGTTTTGTAGTGTCCGGGATTTGAACCCAGGACCTTGCATGCTGGGTAAGTGCTCTACCACTGAGCTATGCCCCCAGCTCTTGGTTTGGATTTTTTTCAGGCAGGGTCTCACGTGAAGGTGTAAAGGTGATACCTCTAGGAGATGAGAAAAAGCCACCTCAGGGCATGTCTGTGATGACATTCCCAGGGAGGATGTCGGGGAGGCCTGGCCATGGTGGCCTCATCCCATGAGGTGTAGGCCAGGACGCAACGAAAACGGGAAAGGAGAGAGCGAGTGTCGGAACGCTGTCTGCCTGCTTCCTGGCCAACACGGTGTGAGCTGTTGCACTCCATGCCTTCCCATGCCGCAGAGGACTGACTCGTGGAAACTATGAAACCAGATCTTTCCTCTCTTTAAACCGTGTCGCCCAGGTGTGGTCATAGCAACGGCATTTAACACAGGGAGCCTGGCTTTCTCCGTTTACCTCCGGAGTACCGGGATGAGTACTCAGTTTTCAGTTCAAGTTTGAATCTGAAACGCACATAGAAGTCTTATTCTTATTTATTGGGGGTGGGGGGTGGGGGGCTCGTGGCCTTGCACTCACTATGCAGCTGGGACGACACTGACCTTCTGATGTCGCGTGTTAGCTCCACCTCCGCAGCGCTTGGATTACAGGCATGCACCAGCCAGCCTGGCCCTGTGTGCCCTCACTGAAGCATAGAATGCAATACATGCAAACGTAACCAGGGGATCTTCACAGAAACCGGCCTCTTATTGCACACTCTCCAGGGTCTTATCCGTAGAGTTCATGGCTTCTATGTCAACTCAGAGAGTTACCTTGTTCTTCCTCATTGCCATAATTTGTTTTTTTGTTTTGTTTGTTTTTCGAGACAGGGTTTTTCTGTGTAGCTTTGCGCCTTTCCTGGAACTCGCTCTGTAGCCCAGGCTGGCCTCGAACTCACAGAGATCCGCCGGCCTCTGCCTCCCGAGTGCTGGGATTAAAGGCGTGCGCCACCACCGCCCGGCCCTTATTGCCATAATTAACGTAACTGGTCTCCAGTTGACAAGCCATGTGGGCTATTTTCATGCTGTTACAGTGAATGAATGACCTGAGGTACATTATTTCACATGTGTGCTCGTATGTGTAAACAACAGCAAAAATGGCAGGCAGTGGCTCCGCGCTTCATTCATTCATCTGAATGAATTGAATTTAAAAGTAAGTTGATGTCTCTAATAAGGATTCACTTGAAGAGTTTCCAGTTTCACTGACTCTCCCTGCCTCTGTCTTCTCATCTGGGAAATGGGAAGAGCAACCCTTGCCCCCGCAGATTCAGGGATGCATGCAGTTGAGAGCGGTCATTTTTCTGCATTTGAAATTCTTCCTATATAGGGAGCTTGTTTCTCTCTTTCCATCCATTTTCTGTTAGATTGAAAGGCTTTCTAAATAAGGATGTAGAAATTGCCATATTTTGTAGTCTTCTAACTCAGCAGTTTACTATGATCGAGGAAGGTTTTTCCTGCGATGTTTTTTGTTTTGTTTTCCAAGACAGGGTTCCTCTGTGTAGCCCTGGCTGTCCTGGAACTTGCTCTGTAGACCAAGCTGGCTTCGAACTCACAGATCAGCCTGTCTCTGCCTTGCACATGCTAGGATTAAAGGCGTGTGCCACCATCACCTGGCATCTTTTCTTTTACTCGGGGATGAATTTTTATTTTTACTTTTAGTTAATTTGTTTATTTTACTGTACTGGGCACGTCTGCTTTGTCTCCAAAATGAGAAACCCAAAAGACGGACAGTTTATTCACCCCTCTAGCATTTCATGACAACAGGTCCCATCACCTCTAAGCGCTAGCCCAACACACGGGACAAAGCCACCAAGGGAAGAAACATGGAGCGGGTGCTGAGGATCTGCCTCAGCAGATGATGAGTTTTCTCTTCCCAAAGTGGGCAGTTTGAGGGCCGGTGGGAACGTGACTGTCACTCAAGGGTGAGACCGTGAGGAGGGACTCCCTGGGCCCGCCAACGGGCGATGTCTCAGCCCAGCGGTACCACTGACATGGCAGCGTGGGTACCGGCCCGGGTGCAGGCTGGGGCAAAGGTTGGGAGCAGCCGCATCAACAGCTCAGGGGCTCCCCTGCGGTCACCAGCTCTGCCTGCTGTGGCTTTTCGGTTGTTCAGGAAACTGCTGAAGAAAGACAGAGGTTCTTGACGCAAATGCACACTGGAAGGAGACACCTTAAAAACACACTACCCCCAGAGTCTGATTTTGTTTGGTGTTAGATCCTAGGCATGTTTTTTTTTTGTTTTTTTGTTTGTTTGTTTATATATGTGAGTGCTCTTCTATGGGCATGTACACCTTATGCCAGAAGGTGGCATCAGATCCCATGATAGATGGTTTGTGAGCCACCATGTGGCTGCTGGGAATTGAACTCGGGTCCTCTGGAAGAGCAGCCAGTGCTCTTCACAGCTGAGCCATCTCTCCAGTCCTGTTTTTGTTTTTAACACTTCAAATAATTCCAGTGAACAGCAGCTGAGATTAAAGGCGCTGGGAGGGGGATTTCTGGACAGTGAAATCGCTCGTGTGACTCGGGAAAGAGAGAAGAGGGTGTCAGATGAGAGGAACCCCAACCTGTGGTAATCCGGGGAACTCCACCAAGGCCAGGCTGACCCACTGGCTTCCCGGCTTTTCCTAAGTGGCATCTGTTCTCAAGATGAAGAATGAAATCCTTGCCCTGCCTTGCGGGCTCTGACTCCGCCCCAACCTTCCCCCTTCTTTCTGCCTTTGCTCCATCTCAGCCTCTGTCCCACCCCCGGGGGTGCTCTGTGCCCTCCACCAGGTGACCTTGGCCTGTGACATCCCTCCTCCCTTCCCTCAGCAAAGGTCCACACCTGTACCATGCATTGCACACTGTGAAAAGCAAACACCAAGATGGGGGGGGGGGGACTGAAGCTCCCCGGGGTTAGGCTCTGCCTGGCCCGCTCGGCTCTTTAAAGTTGACACTTAAACTGAAAGAAGCTGACAAAGGACATGGGCTGGGAGTGGAGCTCCACAGCAGAGCCCTTGCCAGGCCCAGGCCGACATCCTGGTTATAATCCCCACCAGGTGGTGGTGGCGCACACCCTTAGCCGCACTCGGGAGGCAGAGGCAGGCGGATCTCTGTGAGTTCGAGGTCAGTCTGGTCTACAGAGCGAGTTCCAGGATAGGCACCAAAACTATACAGAGAAACCCTGTCTCAAAAAAAAAAAAAAGATAATCATCATCATCATTATTATCATCCCCAGCACCACTAAGAAAAAAAAGGCAATCAGGGTTCAGCTAAAGAAACTTTAGTCCATTTCCCCCGAAGGGCATGGACCGAGGGATGTTTGCATTTATCTTGTCTCATTATTCTTTGTGGTATGTAAACCCAACAGGAACGTGGAGATGAACCTGACTCTCATGAAGAACCGGGAGGACCCCATAGAGGGAATGATGAAGACGGCCAAGGTAGAGCCAGCTGGTGCTGGGTGTACAATCCTGTCGCTGTGATTACCCAGAATGCACTCTGGTGCTGCTCAGACCCGTTAACAGAGAACGGTCTTTGCACTTCCCCTCAGACTGTGCGCCGGAACTTAGAACGCTCTTACCGTCACAAGCAAATGCAGGAGACATGCTTTCTCTTCTTGGATTATTTAAAGCTTCCCTTCCTGCGAGAGATGCAGAGCGACGCAAGAGTAGAGACTTGAGGAAGTACAAAGCCACCCGCTCCCCACTCCCCCCCAGCACCTCCACTCCTCTGTCCTCCTGCTTTCGTGGAGATGTGGATATGCTGGTGAGGGGCCCGGGGTTCCATGCCTAGAGAGAGGTGAGCCCAAGGAAGCAGGACCCATGGTCTGTGGAGACCTAGCTGCTGCCTCTAGCTGGGAGGCAAGAATGCCTTGATACACCCGCCACAGTGGCGCATGCCTTTAAACCCAGCCCTCTGGAGACAGGCAGGTAGATCGTGGTGAGTTCAAGGCCAGCCTGGTCTACTGCTGAGTTCCAGGACAATCAGGGCTACACTGAGATCCTTTCTCAAGCAAACAAAAATGAATGCCTTGATGGTGGCTTCCTTAAAAACAAGTCTACGTTTGATTAGGTAGTAGTGGCTCTGTGGAATATGGAGCCAGGGACCATGGGCTTTGGAGGCACACATAGTTCGTAGCACAGAGACTGAATTCAACTCCAGGATCTTTTGCAGGGCAGCTGGGCACATTACTTGATGCTGCAGTCAACTGGAATTGGTCTCTGTCCATATTGCTTCTAGTTTTGTTCTTGGTTTTTGGTTTTTGGTTTTTCGAGACAGGGTTTCTCTGTGTAGCTTTGGAGCCTGTCCTGGATCTCACTCTGTAGACCAGGCTGGCCTCGAACTCACAGGGATCCGCCTGGCTCTGCCTCCTGAGTGCTGGGATTAAAAGCGTGCGCCGCCGCCACCACCACCTGGCGTTACTTTGGTTTTTGCTTGTGTGTTTTGAGACAGTCTCACTGTGTGACTCTGGCTGTCCTGGAACTCACAGAAATCCTCCTGTCTCTGCCTCTGGAGTGCTGGCGTTAAAGGTGGTTGCCATCACGCCGGAATCCTCATGGCTTCTTGCAGAAGTGGCATCGTGCCTGTGGAGGCACGGCTCACATTTCTAAGGGTGGGTTCCAGACCACACAGAAGCAACGTGCTTCTTGCTGCTATGCAAAAGTGTCCAGCAGAGGGAGCCCGTGGGCTGAACGCCAGCCTGGGCTCCGAAAGCTAAACCATGGGAAGCACCCAGGGACGCTTGTTTTCTTACTTGGCCCCATTTTAAAAGTCACAGGCGAGTCACAGTGCGCAACCCAGGCTGGTGACTTCAGGTCCGTGCTACTGAATTGAGCTTGGGGTGGGGAGTGGGCTACACTCAACCTTCACCACTCCATGCCTGGCATCCTCGTCTGCCCAGGCTGGCGGCATAAGCGCTCCTCTCTTCAGGCAGTGCACGCCTTTTAGTCCCTGGGAGGCAGAGGCAGGCGGATCTCGGACGTTACAGCAAATGAATACCTACCCTCTTGTGGTCACGACTTACCAGTCTACGAAACGACACTGACTCTCTGTCTCCATTAAGTTGAAGGTTTTGATCTTTTCCTGTTTCTTTCACTATTTATTTTCCATTGACATCCTGGTAAAAAAGAATCATTTTTATACTGATTTTATTTTTTTTTCTAAAGATGTTTTGGGGTTTGTTGTTGTTGTTGTTGTTGTTGTTGTTGTTGTTTTATATGTCTGGGTGTTTTACCTGCATGTATGTCCAGTCACCATGTGCATGGAACTGGAATTATAGACAGTGAGAGCCAACATGTGGGTGCTAGGAATAGACCCAGGTCCTCCGAAAGATCAGCTGCTGGCCAAAACCACTCTTAACCACTGAGACATATCTCCAGCCCTATCCTGACATTTAAAGATGTCACTCTTTGTGGGTATCAGACAATAACACATTAGGGTAGTGTGAGCCCTGGGTCGGTCAAGGTTCGAAGCAAGGATTCTTTTAACCCGAGGCCCTATCGCCTCCATATTCAGAGCCGAGTGGCATGAGCCAGAAAAAAAACAAAACAAAAAAAAAAAAATCTGACCTTCAGATCCTCCAGATTCTAAATCACACATTCAGAATGTGAACACTGACAGGGCCCCGAGGTCTCGGCCAAGTGCAGCGGGGGCTTCAGGCACCCCAGACCGTGGCCCAAACTGAGCGATGACTGAGTCAGGCAAACCAGATTTCCTGTCCCATGACATCAGGGCCCGCTCCGGCCGAGGTCCTCAGAGGCTGGCCAGACAGTCTCTAACGCAGTGAAACGCCACTGCAGAAAGTCACAGAAGGCATTTGCCTGCCCCCAATGACAAATGTTCGTTTTTTTAGAAAGGATTTCGGATCTTGAAAGGCAAGGAGGAGGAAGTACTAAGGAAATGCTTTGAGTTGCTTAAAGACCAATTCTCCCCTTTGGTCTTAATGGTCAAGTTGGGGTTTTTGTTTTGGTTTGTTTTGTTTTAGTTTGGTTTTTGTTTTTCCCTACTTTAAGTTCAGTAGTGATCTTCACAGTTTGTTATAAGGACTAAGCCAGAGACCAGTGTTGAGTGTTCGCAAGGCCCTGGGTTCACTCACCAGTACTACATACATTATACGCATGTTCATACATAAAATTTAAAAAAATGAATGAGCTAGTCAGAGGACTTAGAGTCTGCTTTCATGTTTCCACAAGGCAAGGCCATCCAATGACCTCCAAATCCAAGCAGACTAGGGAAATGGCTCTCGTCCCAAAAGTCCAAGGAAAGAATAAAACTTCAATTCTAGCTACTTCCTAGATCAATGGTCCTTAAACATTAGTGCACTTCAGAATTACCTGGAAGTTTTGTTTTTTGTTTTGGTTTTCAAGACAGGGTAACGTGTAGCCCCCACATAGCCCTGGCTGTCCTGGAACTCGCTCTGTAGACCAGGTTGGCCTCACACTCCGAGATCCGCCTGCCTCTGCCTCCCGAGTGCTGGGATTAAAGGCGTGAGCCACCACTACTGCCTGGCTTCGCCTGGAAGGTCTACAAAAGGCTGGAGTGGCACTCCCCTGGAATTCCAGCAATTGGAAGGCTAAGGTGTAAGAATTGCAAACCAAGTCCAGCCTAGGCTATGGAGACAGACCTGTATCCAAAACTAAATGAACAGGACTGGAGAGATGGCTCCGTCCTTGGGAGAGCTCTCTGCCCATTCAGAAAACCCAAGTTCAAGTTCCAGTACCCACAAAGGTGAAGAACAGCGGCCTGTAGCTCCAGCTCCCGTATATCTGTCGCCCTCTCTTCTGGCCACCGAAGGTACTCACACGAGGCATATACTCACACAGACACATAAATAAAAATAAATCTTAAAAATTTGATTAAAGGAGACAATATGAACAAAACCAACAATGGTGAAAAGCAAAAGATTTCTGTCCTTCTCTGAAACATTTTCAGTCTGGTTTAGATCTGGGTTGAGGCCCAGCAGTGTGCATTTTTAGTGAGTTTCCCCCCTTGATGCTGGAGGTTCAGGGACCACACTCTCAAACCACAGTCTTGAGACCTGTTTCTCACATTTGTTCCTCTGAATTTGCCAGGATCTACTTAATCTGTTTTTTGTTTTTGTATTTAAAGTAATAGGGGTTAGGGAAGGAATTGGTGAGCAGGCACTATTTAGAATATGCTTGGAATACCTGTCTCAGGGGGCTGGGACCAAGGCTCAGTGGGGACACAGTCAGTACCCCTCCAGCAGAAGATTCAGTACCTAGCACCTCATAAACTGAGTGTGGTGACACATATCTGTAATCTCACCAGAGAGACTGGAAGTTCAAGGTCATGCTGGCTATATAAAGAGTTTAAAGCCGCTGGGCGGTGGTGGTGCACACTTTTAATCCCAGCACTCGGGAGGCGGAGGCAGAGGCAAGCGGATCTCTCTGAGTTCGAGGCCAGCCTGGGCTACCAAGTGAGTTCCAGGAAAGGCGCAAAGCTACACAGAGAAACCCTGTCTCGAAAAACCAAAAAAAAAAAAAAAAAAAAAAAAAAAAAAGAAAAGAAAAAAAAAAAGATCCTATCTCCAAGTCTCCAAGACACAATAAAAAGGAATGCCTACCTCGGACTAAGCACTTGAGGACAGTCATCTGTCAGTCCACTTTTTAAGTCTTATTTTAACTCTGTATATTCGTGTGTACATCTGTTAGATATTTGCGTGTGAGTGCAGGTACCCATGGAAAGCCAAGAGGCATCAGATTCTCCCTAGATTTGGAATTTCGAGCAGGTCTGAGCTGTTTGAGATGGGAATCAAATTCAGATCCCCCACAAAACAGCAAACGCTTTTAACCGCTGAGTTCTCTCTCCAGGCCCCACCCTGTTTTGTCAAAACCTTGATTATATAGCCATAATTTGCATCCTGTCAGGAGCCCACATGAGTATTTCATTACTCTCAACCACTGGGGGCACTTGCTCTTTGATGGGCACATGTAGTTCTCCGCCAAAATCCTTCTTAAAGTCCCGACATCACTGCGATGAAGAACTGATTATGGAGTCTTCTTTCCTGGGTTCAAATCCTAGCTCTACCACTTACTAGCTGTGTGGCCTTGAGAATATTGCTGAATGTCTCTGGACATCTTCTTCCTTCGTCTAGAAAGTGGGGAAAGGAATGGTGTTTATCCCCTGGGGTGGTTGTGATAAAAAAGAGAGTTGAGTAGATAGGCTTAGAGGAGTACCTATCCCAGACAGTCCTCAATGTGTGTTATTAGCAATATATATACATACACATACACATACACACACACACACACACACACACACACACACACACACATATATATATATATATATATATATATATATATATATATATATATATATATATATATTAGTTGTTTTTGAGACCTAGACCTAGGCTGGCTTCAAACTCATGCAGCTAAGGATGACTTTGAACTCCTGTTGCTACAGCTTCTACCTCCCAAACGCTGAGACTACCAGCCTGTGCCACCATGCCCAGGAACCTATTTAAGAACAAACAGAAAAGAAAACCTTTAATTATATAGTCATAATTTGTATTAATATCTTATCAAGAGAGCCCTTCTAACATAACTACTTTCCAAGCCAGTCTCCATGTCAGGACACTTGGTCTCGGAGACTCGATTCATCTCTGCCTTAGTCCTTTAGCTGAAGACCCGACAAGGGCGGTGATCCGGAGATGAATGAGGCAGCCTCTGCCTTCTGTACAGACAGCACAACATCACTCCCTGAGGGCTAGTGTGGTTGTGACCGCCTATAATCCCAGCACACAGGCATATGGCCACATGGCTAGCCTGGTCTACATAGTAAGAGACTCCATCTGAAGGAACAAAACATCCCTTGAAATGTGGCAGAATGCTTTAAGATTTATGCTGCACAGCAAACTCAGGCTGCTGTCACACACACACACTAGGCAAAGCCTCTATCACCTCCCTAACCTTGCCTGAAGACAGACTGACAGAACTCTGTAACGCCACATGAAGTACG